>NC_041389.1:361124117-361222066 GCF_002162155.2 Triticum dicoccoides
GATCGATCGAGCCGGTTGGGGCTGGATGAACAGGACCCCGTGGAGGGCTAGATGAATAGGACGACCCCATGGAGGGCTGGATGAACAAAAGATGGCGGAGGGGTGGATGAACAGTAGCCCGTGGAGGGGTGGTTGAACAGGATCCCGTGGAGAGGGGTGGTTGAATAGTAGCCGGTGGAGTAGCGCACGGTGGAGGCTGGATGAACAGGACCCCGTGGATGAACAGTCGTAGGTGGAGGCTGGAGGAGGTCGACGATGGAGATGAACAGTATCCCGTGGAGTCCCGTTTTGCGGTACGCCACACCCCTCCCGATGAACAGGACCCCCGTTTCGACCGTAGGGCTCCAACATAAGTCCGTTTCCTCCGTTTTGCGGTACGCCACACCCCTCCCGATCAACAGGACCCCGTTTCGACCATAGGAGTTCCAACACAAGTCCATTTCCTCCGTTTTGCAGTACGCCAGACCCCTCTCGATGTACAGGATCCTGTTTCAAATGTGGCCGGTCGAACACAAGGTCGTTTCCTGTGTTCTGCGGTATGTCAGGCCTCGTTTCCATCGCCTGTTCCATCCAAGCCCTCCCGATGAACACGACGATGCATTCCGTTCCAAGCCAGCCGGTTGTCTCCCCATGAACACGACGATGATGTTGTTTCTCTGTTCCAACCCATCCATCTACACGAGTCCTGGTCGTACGTATATATGCGCGAGTAGGCGTTCGAGACCCCGCCCGTATGTACGTACGTGGCCGTATTTTCTTTCGTGCACACTGGCCACTGTATGTACGTGTACATGCTATGTGTGAGCCTCTACTACAACATGTGCGCGGCTCTACATCCACCGGTATGTACGTACACGTTCGCGACCAGAATGACAATGCTACGTACGCTTCGAGCAGGTGGGTCCCGACTGTCAGGCACTTCCTTGCGTGCGAAGATGTAGATGGTGGGTCCCAACACTCGGGGGGCGAATCGATTTTTTATTTTTTGCCCAGACGCACTTTCTTGCGTGCGAAGATGTAGCTGGTGGGTCCCAGCAGTCAGGGGGCGAATCGTTTTTTCGGACGCACTTCCTTGTGTGCGAAGATGTAGCTGGTGGGTCCCAGTAGTCAGGGGAAAGGTTTTTTCGCAAAATACGGTGGCGTGTCCGGTGGGTCCCCGCTATCAGGTGGAGGAATAATTATTTTGCGCGTAATAAGGAGGCACTTCCTTGAGGCTGCCGTGGACCCAGCTGTCAGCCTCTCCACATACAGTACTCTTCTGATGGAAGTCGGTCGTTGACCACATTGACCACGCCGCGCCGAGAGCACCACGGCGGTGGACGACGGCGAGGCCTAGGAAGGGGATGATGCAGAGCCGGGGAAGACGCGGCAGTGGATGCCCATGCGGAGAGGAGTATGAGGGTTCACTGGTTCGGTTGTTCTGCCGTCGCCGCAGAATAACAGGGGGCGTGGGTGAGTGGAGTGGAGGGATGGCCTGGCCAGTGGTGGGAGTAGTATGGGGGCGGTGAGGCCTCCGCTGCAGCATAGCCGGACATGGGAGGCAGGAGCAGGCGGCATGACCGGCGCTGCTTTGGGCGGCTGGAGCAAGAAGACCAAAGGTTGAAGAAGCACTACGGCCGTTGGATGGACATCGTACGGTCACTCAAGGTAGAATCGTGCATATTGACTAAGTTGACAAAGCCCTCCATCCCCGTCAACTTAGTAGGCCCACTATACTGGGTCCCAGCTAGCAGGGGGGGTATTCATTTTTTTGTGCATAATAAGGAGGCACTTCCTTGCGTGCGAAGATATAGCTGGTGGGTCCAAGCTGTCAGCGGCGGTAACGTTTTTTTCGCGAAATACAAAGGCCCTTTTGGTGGGTCCCAGATGTCAGGTGGAGGAATCATTATTTTGCGCGTAATAAGGAGGCATTTCCTTGCGTGCGGCCATGGACCCAGCTGTCAGCCTCTCCATGTACAGTCCACTTCAGATGCATGTCGGTCGTTGACCACGTTGACCACGCCACATTGAGAGCACTAGGGCGGTGGATGACGGCGAGGCCTAGGAAGGGAACGACACGGAGCCAGGGAAGACCCGGCAGTTGTTTCCCACGCGGAGGGGAGTATGACTGTACGAGGGTTTACTAGTTCTTCCGCCGTCGCCAGAGAATAACAGCAAGTGTGGGTGAGTAGAGGGATGGCTACGCCAGCGATGGGAGTACGGTGGGGCGATGAGGCCTGCATGGCAGCACAGCCGACCGCGGGAAGGAGGGAGCAGGTAGTCCCGCCGGCGCTTGTTTGAGTGGCTGGAGTAGGAAGAGCAGAGATTGAAGAAGCACGACGGTCGTTGGATGGACATCCAACAGTCACTGCTTGTGCGTCAACCTTTTTTAGGAAAGCCTCAAATCTGTGGAAAACAGCATACATGCCGTCTGCCATTATTTCTAATAATTTACAGCCCATGTGCTAATTCTTATAGTTTTTTTGGAGCCCATATTCTTTTTGTTAGCATTACAAACCATATTGTGGCCACGGTTAAAAACTTATACGAAATTTTGCATATGTCGGTGCGGTCTGAACTGTTTTTAATCCCGAAATTTCGAGTCACATTCAGACTGATTTTAAAAATAAATTTATATCAATATAAAATAAAATAAATTGTCCATGCATAAAAATCAATGCAATTTAAAATATAGAAATAAAAAAAAGATATTTGAAACTAATTTCTGGCTTGATGTGTTTTAAAAATGTACATCCCATTTCTCATTACTGATAGGCCATTTTCTCGGCCAGCCAAATGAAGCTCTCCTCATTGTCGGGGAAACTGATCCACGAACACCTATGGGACCGGCGGACCGAGCCCCTTTCAGTTCGGCGGGGGGCGGAGGTCGCACGAAGAGCAGATCGAGGCGAAGCACATGAGCAATTTACCCAGCTTCGGAGCTCTCCGGAGAGATAATACTCCTACTGCTGCTTGTTTGATTATATTGTGTTCTTGCTCGGGAGCGATGAGAGCTACGAGACCGAGCGTGAGAGTGTTCCTAGCTTCGAACTGGTCGAACCTCCTCTACGTTGCGCATGGGCCTCCTTTTATATGCTCAAGGGGTTACCGACAGGTGGCAACATAGATGAGGGTAAAAATGGAAAAAGAATGTGTAGGTACAAATACCATGTATAGTGTATCATACCTAACCCTGACGGCAGGGGACAAAGGCAATAAATGCCCGTCTGTGTCGCCGAAACAGTGCAGAAAGGGACCGTCAGGGGCGCCACCGCTTGCCATGATGGATATCTTGTCAGCGCCGCTTGCCACCGCGCACCCCTGGCTGCACAGGCTCTCACCACACGTGCCTGGAAAGGCCCCAAGGCGACACGTTGGTGGATGTGCTGGAGCGTAGGCACACAATGGTAGCTTGTCGCAGCAAGCACCTTGCCGCGGTTGTTGTCTTGTCGCGTCCGGAAGCTTGTCGCTCACCGGGCCTTGCCGGGACACGTGGTGTGTCGCGGCAAGTTCCTTGGGGTGCCTTGGCTGGCCTTCCCGGCAAGCTCCTCTTGCCGGGGTCTTCTCTCCTTAGCTTGAATACTTTGTTCTTGAATGGCTTCCCGGCAAGCTGCTCTTGCCGGGGCCTTGTCTTCTCAGGAGCCACGGAGGATCTTGGCGGTCACCTGGCAAGCCTTGCCGCAGGGTGCTGCGACTGCCCGTGCACAAGTTTGGGATACTAGGGTACCCCTACTCTAGTACACCGACACTCATCTTGAAAGTTTTCCAGCCCAATAGGCCTGATAAAGCGACTTACTTGACAAATCACAAAAAAACTGGGCTAGCCATTTTCAGAATGAAAAAAAAACTACTGGGCTGGTCTGTGGTAAACATAAAAGAAAAGGTTGTCTAGACAGGCCAGCGTGTCCCGCACAGACCAGTTGATACCCTGCTTCCGTCTCAAAAACAAATTAGATAAATGCCACACCAATTATGGCGATTCATAAAAATTCCACTTCAATTTCCAAACTTTGAAAAATGCCACTGCAATTTTTGCAAACTTTGAAAAACGCCACAGCAGTTTGGAAACTTTGAAAAATGCCACTCCAGACTTCGAAAAATGCCACTAGAAATGGCATTTTTCAGTTTGGAAATTGAAGTGGCATTTCTCGGAAACACCAGATTTGGAGTGGCATTTATCAAATTAACCCGAAACAAAAATAGCTGGGCGAGCTGCTAGGTCCCTGGTGTCAGCCGCTCGTTGTGCAATTCTCTCGTTTATTTACTACGTTGACAATGGCATGGGACCCAGTGTTAGAAATCCACTAGGAGGAGCCATTTTTTTATTGGCTTGAAATAAGGAGGCACTTGCTTGCGTACTGCCATGACCTTGGCGGGTCCCTGCTGTCATCCTCTCCATGTACAATCATCTCCTGATTGTGTACGCATCAACTTGGTAGGCCCACAAGTCAGCCTCTAAACCCGTGGAGGACAAATACAACCCATTTAAAAAAATAACAGCCCATTCCATACGTTCAAACGGAAAGTTCAACATTCAGAGCAAAGTAAAAGGTCGGATCCACATATAGAGTACTGAACTTCCACGTTGACAACCATCATTGCCAAGTTAACTATCTACTCCCACTAATACTCTAGTAGCATACAAGTACTAACTTACTCTTAGCTAACTAGACGATGTCGGCCACCATCTATGGTACATGCTAAACGCCGGCACCGGTGTCCTGCGCCTCGCCTAGGTCTTCCCAGAGGTGAGTTAGGGCGTGTTTCTCGCGCGCGTTGGCCCTTTCCATGCCGGCGTGGTCCATCGAAGCTTCGACTTCCAAACGGCAAACCCACTTGACAAGCTGGTAGTAAAAATCAGCGTCGCGAACGCGTGCATGCCCGACAACCTCCAGGGCTATTTGCCGGGCGCTGGCCTCCATGTAGTCGGCCCAGTTGCGGGCGCTCTGCTCGCGACTCAGAGCGTCGGTGCGCTGCTGCTCCATGTCCCGCTGGCGGCGCAAATCAGCGATATGTTGCTCCTCCGCCAGGCGGTCGCGCTCCAACAACTCCTGCTCCTCCGCTAGGCGGTCGCGCTCCCAACAAGCCCTCAATCTCTGCATTGCCATCTTAAGACAGATAGAATGCCTCCTCCCTCCGTCTGCCTTCCGGTGAAAAACCGAACACTAGTTCCGGCGGTGACCGCCTACGGCCTCGCCTACCGCGGATGGGCGGGGGCATGGCGGACATGGCGAGTGACGTTGGGCCAGTGGGGGCTTATGAGGATATGGCGAGTTGCCTCACAGTGCCACCGGAGAAGGCCGGGAAACAGTACTTATAGGCGGAAGGTAGTGCGACGGTCATCGGAATTGAATGCATAAGCAGGCATGGCTTAGCGCGCCAGCTTGCCGTGGAAAACTAGAGAAACTGAAATTATGACTATGCCGTCCTGTCCCGTCTGGGTCGCACACCGGCATGACGGTCAAACGAGTGCACTCGAATCATCTCTCTCCTTGTCAATAATGATTCCACGGATTTAAAAAGCTCGCAAAAATTAAAGTGCATATTTTTTGGCATCAGTTAGCTGCCTTAATTATGGCCGACTGCATGCAGGCACTCAGAATCACTCGTAGCCAGTACGCGGAGCAGCATGCAACGAGTCGCAATTGAGGGCACGCATGCAACCACTTAAATCGCTGGAATTAATTAGGCTTAAACTTCTGCATGCCGTTAATTATTGCCATGCCTTGGTCTTGCTGCTTTGCTCACGGAACTAATAAACCTGAACGGAGGGAGTACCTTGGTTGGTGAGAGATTTGAATTAAGCCCTGCAAACCGGAAAGGAGGTACTAGTACATGCATGATCCACTATTTATTCGTGTAGGATCGAGTAGGTTGTTTCTTGAATTGAGCCCTGCAAACCGGAAAGGTGGTAGTACGTGCGTGATCTGCTATTTATCCGTGTAGGATCAAGTCGGTAGGATAGTGTAGCTTGTCAGTTTCTTTAGAGATAGGCATTTTTATTCAAAAAACTGCCACTTTGCATCTTGTGTCGCAAATAAAACTGACAGGAGCGCATTAGTAGGCTAGCTAGTGATCGATTAGTAACTTGTAAACACTGAGCGAACAGAAATAAGTAACTGTTAATGCATCTCAATGATTCATAGATCATATACAAATATGTAGCTCCGAAAGCAAAGATCAGCCACTTCGGATCTTGCGTCGCAACTAAAACCAACTAGTAAGATTCCCATACATAAGATCAACATGTTAATGCATCTCAATGATTCACAGATCATATACAAATATGTAGCTCCAAAAGCAAAGATCTAGAAAGAACATCTATTCTTCCTACTAACATGGATGCTTCTCTTGGCCAACATTCAGTATAGATTGAAAGACAAATTTGTTTGTGAAGTCTAGAATTCCTCTTGCCAATGTAAGTGGTTTCACCAACAGCTGGAACCATGAGAATGAACCACACATGATAGAGGAACATCCACTGCAATATGATTTGGTCTTCTCTCGATCACACCGCGAGACTATTTCTGGAATACAAACTTTAAATTAGGCAAAATGATGCCCATTGTATAATCAGACCAAAGCAATGAAGCACCTAGTGTTGGCCAATAAATAGAACAATACTACTTTTCTGCAGTCCATGAAGTGACTATCCAATCTTTCTGTGTCTATTTTCAAATGGCACTGCATGCAGTGACTATACTATTCTCTTGTACAGTTCAATCAAAATTGCAGTCACTTTGTTTGTTTGCCAAATAGCAACGGGCAGACATCTCTATCTGCACAAATATCAAGCAGCTAGTAAACATATACCACACCTTGTATTTTCAGTTTAAACATGTCTCTTTCGCTTAGCATCTGTCATGTTCTACACTGGACAATCTGATACAGTTATGTTTTGCCCTGGACAATTTCATACTGAATTAATTTTGGTTCAGAGCAGAAATATAGCACCTATTCTTCATCAGAACAAGGATATCCATGTTCTCATTGATAGAAGAGGTGAAACCGATACAACCGAAATTGAGCATCCAATCATTGAATCCTGTCCTGCACCTCCAATGTAGGTCCACCCTGCCAATAAATTCACATGCAAACCACTAGTATTACTATCTAATGACAGTACAAAAAGAGTAGCAAGATAGTAGCAAACCATGTACCTTCGTAATGAACAGCTCATAGTGCCACCAATTGGATATAAATGTTTGGAAGAAAACATGCTCCTAAAGTTGAACCAGTTGGACTTTTTGTGTAGTTCCACTAAAATCGAGCATCCCTGTTTGTATAGATATTGAAAGTGTGATTACTGTAAAAAAGACAATAGTTGAAGCATAGACTCACAAACATAAGCATTCCAATGTCTTAATAGAAAAGGTAGCAAGACTGTTTCTAACCACCTGTTTGAAGGAATAAATAAGGCAACAACGGCTGTTGTCAGAAAGGCATATATAGTTATTTTTGAAAGAATGATCGACTCCTGACCTTTCCTCTTCTTTTAAGCATATTTTGTGCAGTTCAACTAAAATAAAATGCCATCACCACCTTGACAATTCAGTGAAACTGTACAAAAGTAAATGACTTAACATTACATCATGATGTCAGGTATGTAGTCGACAGGCATTAGAGACAAACATACAGACCTCCTCCGATAACATAATGAACATTAATTTTAACAAAAGGTGTGACTAGCTTTACCGGGATAATTTGAGTGAACTCTACACCCTCTATTCCTGAATATAAGACGTTTTCGTGGTTCAATTTAAAGTACATAAACGTCTAGTATTTAGAAAAACAGCTAGTAGTTTTTTTGAGCACATATCTGGGAAAGCTTGCCACACTTTATTTATGTCCATACGCTAATGCAACACCATTCGAATACTACAAATATACACTAATCCAGTGGCTAGTGCAACAGTAGAGTAGTTAGTTTATTACAGGGTATAGTACAATGGTTTTACTGAACAGATTTCAATAAACTCTAGCACTAGAAGATTTCTATAAGAATTAACAATACAAAATGTAAAGGTAACAAGTTTCAGCATTGGTATACTAGTTGTCCATGAGCATTAAACCAAATACAAAAGTCTGAAGGTAACTAGCATTATTAACTAATGATAGTATAAAAAAAATTGCAAACCATTTACCTCCAAGGTAAATATCATTTCGAACTCGTGGGGACCTTAAAAATTGCTATCCCTATCTTGATAATTGATCAAACATAAAAACTTGATCGAATGAATCAAGAGAACAGGCGGAGGAGGAGGTGCCCACTCTTGACCTTTGCTCTTGTCTTCATAATTTTTTGTGCAGTTTAACCAAAATAAAATGACATCAGCGCCTTGGCATTTTGGTGACACTGTACAAAAAAATTAACTTATCTCATGAAAGTGAGGTATGTAATCTATAAGCATTAACAGTGCAAAATCTGAAGGTAGTAACAAGTTTCATCGTTGCTATACTGGTTGTGCAACAACATTAGAATGCCTTAGCTGAAAAATCTTTAATACATCCACAATCAACAGCTAACCCTGAAATAATCCAGTGACATTAAATGGTATTGCTTAAATTTATCAGTGGCATTAGACAGAGAGCGGCATTAGTTAAATGTGGCATCACTTTAGCAGTAACATTGCTTGACTTCACTGCTGGCGTTATACTAACAGCAAAAAAGTGGCAATAAGAGAATGGGAGGCCCATTCGGACAGTGGGCGCACCAATACGATGTACCTCCACGGACGCAGAGTGGTGAGGGAGGTATGGTTGCCCAGAGCAACAAATATCCAGGCAGCATATCTGGATTACGTCCCATTTTTATTCTCTTTAGCCACCTTTTTCCTATGTGAGGACAACAAACCGATCGACCTGGTCATTCTCTATTGCGTTGTCATGCCTTTCTACCCTTCTTCAACCAAGAGACATGAGACTCGTTCCATAGCTACTGAATTTCCCCTTTTCAACCTAGATGCGGGTTCGATGCCTACTCTCTTGGACAGTACAGTTGTCACACCCTAGCTAGTCATGCATTAGAGTGTTGCATCATGTTTACTCTTTCATCAGAAACTTGAAATGGGGATGACAGAACCCCCAGTCCCCTCTGAAACCAACTAGGGTTACTAAAATAATTTTCAATGAACCTGAAATGCCCTTCTAAAATGCCCATCATTTCTGTCTTGGTTCAGAACCTCTGCCAAAAGTGGTGCACATTTTCCTAGGCCATCCTAGGGTTTTTGAATTAAATCATAAATATTTGAATTTGGGCATTTAAAATTATATAAAATATTTAAATGCTCAAATATCTCCAAACTAAAATGTTTCATGTTGGAAATAATCCAACTATGGGCTAGGAATAGTTTGGTGATTTTTGAAGTTGCCTAGGTATTTTATTAAATTCAACAAAGTTGCAGATATATTAAATAAAAACAGAAACAGAAAAAAAAGGGGGAAAACTTACCTGGCGCCACCGCAGGCCCACCAGCCAGCCCACCTGGCCGGCCCAGCCCGGCCACCGCTCCAGCGAGCTGCTTGGCTCGCCAGGCAGGCAGCCAAGGTGCTCGGCGGCGGCACCGCAGCTCGCCACGCAGCTGCACGCCGCCCTGCCTCCCCCTCTCGCCGCCCTGATGGCCTGGACGAGCTCCACGTCGCACCCCGACCCTCCTGGACACCTCCATTCGCCCCCAGTTCCTCTCCCTCGCGCTCCCACGCCATGGCCGACGCCACCGTCGCCGCACCTCCGCCGTAGCCGTGCTCCCCTTCGTCTGCACGCCGCGCCACCGTGTCCAGAAGCTCCGCCGTCCTCCACTTCTTCGAGCTAGTCGAGCCCCGAGCGCTCGCGTGCCCCGAAGCCGCCGCACCAACCTCGCCCGAACCGCCATCGCCGGAGATCCCCTTCGCCGTCGCCCCCGCAGCAGCTCGTCCCCGACCACGCCGTCCTCTCCATCAAGACCGCAGTGAGCTGGGCTAACTTCCCCTTCCTCTCTTTCTCTCTCTCGTGCACCACAGCGAGCACACCAAGCTCACCCGCACGCGCCGTCGCGGACCTCGTCGCCGACGTGCTTCCGGCCACACTCCGGCCACAAGATGGTGTCCATCTTACTCACCGAGTCCCACAACACCTAGCTAGCCACTCCACGAGCCTCACCGACCCCTCTAGCGCCAAGTTCATCTTCGACCGAACCCCGGTGGCCGCCAAAGTCGTCGCCGGCGCCAACTCCGGCCACCCCGACCCCAACGGACTCCGCCAAGAGCCGCGGTTTGTCCTCAGCTCCACTCCGGTGGTCTCCGCGGCCCATTTGGTGGCCGAAATGGCCAAAACCACTCCCGCCGCCGCGTCGGGCTCGCCGGTGGCTAAACGCCGGCGTCGCTGGTTTTGACTTTGACCACGGGTGGGCCCTGGTTGACTCCCCTGAGTCAATGACAGGTGGGGCCCAGCCCTGTTAATTATACAGGATTAGTTTTAATTAAATCTTAATTAAAATAACCACCCTGACATGCGGGACCCACTGTCAGGTTTGACCCAGACCTGTTCCGTTGACCTGCTGACGTCACACTGACGTCAGGCTGACGCAGTAATTGATTTTCTGGATTTAATTTAAATCAGGAAATTCCAGAATATTATTTAAACTTCAAAAATTCATAACTTTTATTCTGTAACTCCAAATTGGACAAATTATATATGAAAAATGATCAGAAAAATCCAATCTATCCATCTGTACTATTTTCATGCATGATCAAACAAGTTAAATTGATGTTTTAAGCAGAACAAGGAAAAGCACTTTAGAAGGCCATGTTTGAGTTTGAAGTTTGAATCTTTGATTCAAATTTGTTCAAACCCTTCTGGTTTTAGTTGCATTAGCCCAACACACTCATATTGCCATGTTTCATGCATGCATCATATTGTTGCACATTGTTTGGTGATGGTTGTGTATCGGTGTCCTTTGCGACAGGTTCTGCCTCCGAGGAGTACCATGATTACCCTAACGAAGAACCGTATCAGTGCATCGAACCATCAGGCAAGCAACTAACCATTTGATCATATCGATACAATCCCATGTTCTCGCTCCTGCTCTCTTTTACTGCATTAAGACAACGCGTTTCAAACTGCTGTGTGCTACGGTAGTTGAACCCATTTCCTCTGCATGACCTGTCATTGCCACAGTAACTAGATGAAACCCACTAGCATGTGTAGGAGTTGATTGAGCCATATGTATGTGCTGTTCCTACCTTGCTATGCCTGCTATGCTTAGAGTCGTGTCAGGTCTGGTTCATCTGGGTGATGGCTAGAGTGAAATGATTATGTCGGAAATGAGAGTGGTGTGGTGAACACGATTTGGTAAAGGTATCGATGAGAGGCCATGTAGGAGTACATGGTGGGTTGTTTCATTAAAGCCGACCTTAAGCACTGAGATCTGTATGCGTGATTTAAGATACAGCTACTACCATGCATTGGGCCCTGAAATATGACCCCGCTCGACTTCTTATTCACCCTAGCACTCTGTCCAGGAGTTGCAAGTAGTTTCTGGTGTTTGTAGCCTACTGGAGGCCGTGGACAGCGCTGACCGTAGGGGTGGGCTGTGATGCGGTAGGTACGTGGCCGGGTGTACCGAATACCCGTTAGGTATCTCGGGAACCCTGTTCACATCATTCGGGGCCGTATGGGAAACCTCGGCCGGACTCCCTGCGGATGGAACCTGAATAGGCGATAAACCTGGACTAGAGGCTTAAGTGTTTAGGTAGGTCGTGGTCTACACCCACGTCGGCTTTCGCTTGAAGTCTGCCGAGCACATGTCGTGTGCAGACGCTAAGTGGTGGAAACATGTATGAAGAAGTACACCCCTGCAGGGTTATCATAATCTATTCGAATAGCCGCGTCCGCGGTAAAGGACTACTTGGTTGCCTATACAGTTCATAGACAAGTAAATGGGAACTACTAAAAGCCTCAAGATAAGTGTGAGTGCCGAGGATGGCTCTTCCGTAGGAAGACGGAGGTGGATCCTCGGTAGTGTATTGAAGTGGTGAGTAGTGGACTCGTGTGCGCAAAACCATTTCAAGTTGAAGTATCGTAGGATAGACTAGCCAAGAGTCAAAGCTGGCTTGCTGCAATAACTCCACCAACCCTTCTTGATAATATGCATGTATGTAGGATCTGATGTAAGTCTTGCTGAGTACCTTTGTACTCATGTTGCTATAATCTACATTTTTACAGAAGACGCTGCAACCCCTTCTGATGGGTTCTATGTAGACGTTGACATCAACGAGTAGGCTAAAGGCCCAGGTGGTGATCCTGAGCTTGTGAAGGACCACGTAGTATAGCTAGGCTTCCAAGCCTCTTTTATTTTACTAGTTGTCTGTACTCAGACAATGTACTTCTGCTGCTGGTTTGTATGACTGTATGACTTGAATGCTGGGTCGTGTGACCCGTACCTTTGTGTATGTTATGTATGGCTCCCTGAGCCTTAAATAAAGTACTTGTGTCGTAGAGTCATGTTGTGATGCTTCGTTGTATTTGCACATATCGAGCATATTGTGTGTATGATTGAAATGCTTGGTATGTGTGGGATCTGACTATCTAGTTGTTTATCTTTAGTAGCCTCTCTTACCGGGAAATGTCTCCTAGTGTTACCGCTGAGCCATGGTAGCTTGCTACTGCTCTGGAACACTTAGGCTGGCCGGCATGTGTCCTTCTTCGTTCCTGTGTCTGTCCCTTCGGGGAAATGTCACGCTTTGAGTACCGGAGTCCTGTTAGCCCGCTACAGCCCGGTTTACCGGAGTCCTGCTAGCCCAGTGCTACAGCCCGGACCCATTTGCTGATGACCGACACGTTCGAAGCTGGGTCATGGATGCCTGTCCCTGTAAGTCTGTGCCACTTTGGGTTTACGACTAGTCATGTCAGCCCGGGCTCTTTATCATATGGATGCTAGCGACACTATCATATACGTGAGCCAAAATGCGCAAACGGTCCCGGGGAAAGGTAAGGCGACACCCGTGGGGATACCGTGCGTGAGGCCGCAAGGTGATATGAGGTGTTACCGGCTAGATCGATGTGACATCGAGTCGGGGTCCTGACAGCGTTGGTATCAGAGCCGGACTGCCTGTAGGTTCTCCAAGCCAAACTGGTCGATGTTGAGTCTAGAAATTCTTTAGTTATATGTAGGGGAATTGTTTGTGGGTTGGAACGTAAGGCTCTTTTTACTCCTTTATCTTATGACATTCTGATCTGAGTCAGTCCATTCTTCCACCGGGGGTTAAGGAATTAGGATCTGTTCTCTCTATCAGGATCACGTGTTACTAATCAGTAGTACCTTATAAGTTTGATGGATACAAGCCTAGTTTAGTTCTACTACCACATTATGTTGTTAGAATGGATTCAGAACTTTGATATGATGATGTTGAATGTGTACGAAATCCTTTGTCAAATGTCTCAAAATCCTTCTTGAGCATTTACAGCTGTTATGCTGCCAAAATTTTGCTAGAAATTCTAATGCCCTTGCATTATGATTGTGCTTTCAGATGGCCACTCGCGACCTCAATCAAGTGGTTCGCCTGACTCGATGCCTAGATGTACCCGGCCATACTGCCAAGTTGGTCAGGGTAATGACTGAGGCTGGATACCGCTGGTATCCCGAGTACACGGTCGAAGAGCAATTCCGAGACTTTAATCAAAGCCAGTATCTCTGCACTGTCAGGATATTTCCATCTTATCCTGGATCCACCGAGCCTCTTCACTGCTCCTATGGACTCGGGGTTACTATTGAGATGGTTGTGCAGGACGCCGCCTACTCTATGATGACCATTATGCGAGTCAGATCTGGTTTATTTCGGGACTCTGATTTCCGGTATATGCCAGGATCACTTCCGGGAGCACAAGGGTATCTCCAGGCTATCTATGCTGACCCCACCCAGGAGGATTCACGGACTCGCACTACTGCTGAGATGCTCAAGGATAAGGACCGTGAAAATCGGGCCTTGAGGTTAGAGCTCTTCAATACCCGTGCTGACCACTGGGCCACATTGACTCGGTTCGCACCGGCGGTGCAAGCTGGATATTCAGATATGCGCGATCTCTATCCTGTGAGATCTGCTCTGCCAGACGTGATGGTTTGGCGTGATGTAGGATGCATCACCCCACCTCGCGGTCCCCGCAGGCCATCGTCTGTTGGTCCAAGGCCTCATCCTAGCCCCTATGGTCCACAAGCTCCGCGAGATCGTCTGTTTCCGGATGATCATGTTGAGCTTCCAGGCTATGGAGGTGACTTCTACGAGGACTACTACGGATCGGTCTGAGTTAGTGGTAGTATCACTAGTTCGCACTAGCTGTGTCATCTATCGTCCCGCGTGACTCGTGGGATATGACCTAGTTTGTACTCTTTCCGGAGGTGTAGAAAAATAATGTATAGGAGCTTGGGATGCCTCCGATGAGATGTAATCCTCTTTTCACCGTAATAGTACTTTGTTTGGTCTTGTACTAAACCCTGTATGGTGTGTATGACGATGGAATAAAGAAGCAGTTTCTGTATCTACCATGTCATACGGATGATCATCTTGCATTTCGAGTTATTCCTTACATTTTTATCCTATGTCGGAATTTTATCATCCTGACTAAATCATTGTCTTGTTTACCTAGGATGGTCAACACGCGCGCTAACCCTGCTTCTCAAGAGCAGGCCGAAGGCAGTGAAGCCAGGGATGCAAATCTGCCTCATCCTCCTTCACTAGCCGAGGTTATGATGGAAGCTGAGAGAAACAAGCGGGAGACCAACCGTTTGTTAGAGCGTATTGAACAGAACACGGCACACCATCAGAGGACTAACGTGGTGTCACTCAGTGATTTTATCAAATTGCATCCACCTACGTTCCACCACTCCGTCGAGCCTCTCGACGCTGATGACTGGCTTCGCAGTATCTCTCACAAACTGCGTTCCGCGCTGGTAGCGGAGGCTGACAAGGTCACCTTTGCTGCGTATCATCTTGAAGGCCCCGCCAGTCTATGGTGGGAGAATTATGGAGCTATGCGCCCAGCGGGCCATGTCACTACTTGGGCTGAATTCAGCGAGGCTTTCCGTGAACATCACATTCCGGAGGGTCTCATGGACCGTAAACGTGAAGAATTTTGCAGTTTCACCCAAGGCCGGCTTTCTGTGGATGCTTACAGCAGGGAGTTTGGTAATCTCGCCCGATATGCAACTGAGGAAGTGTCTACTGATGCCAAGAAGCAAGCAAGGTTCCGTAAGGGCCTTAGTCCTGAGCTTCGCCGCGACCTCCGTCTGCATGAGTGCACATCCTTCCAGAAACTTGTCAACAAAGCCATCAGTGCTGAAACTGGTCAGACTGACTATGACGCAACACGCAAGCATGGCCGTGACATGGGTTCCTCATCCGGTGCTGGTCCTCAGAAGCGCCGCGTGTGGGTACCCAACACCGCCCTGCCACCCAGGTTCACACCGACGCCATCTTTCCAGGCGCCTCGCCCTGTCCAACAGTCTGCACCGGCCAAGCCCTATGGGGGTCCAACTAACAATGCTCCTCCACGTACCAGTTCCATGACTTGTTTCAAGTGTGGGGAATCTGGTCACTATATGTGTGAGTGTCCCCAGACCAACCCAAATCAATCTGCTAAAGCTGTTGGCCGTGGCAAGCCGACAGGAAAAATATTCCACGCCAAGCCGGTCACCGCTTCACGTGGCCATGTCAACTGTATCTCTGCCGAAGAAGCTCAAGAGGATCCCAACGTCATTCTCGGTACGCTTCTTGTTAATTGCCACCCGGCATCTGTTCTTTTCGATACAGGAGCCTCTCATTCTTTTATATCCGAAAATTATGCTCGTTTGCATAACGTTGCATTCTGTGACATGCCATCCACTATGGAAATTTCTACTCCTGGTTCTAGATGGCAGACCTCTAGGGTAAGTTATGGAAATGAAATCCAAGTCGACAGACTTGTTTTCCTCGCGTCTTTGATAGCCCTTAAATCTTCAGATATTAATATCATTTTGGGTATGGACTGGATGTCGGCTCATCAAGCCAAAATTGATTGCTTCTCTAGGACTGTTCAACTCACCCATCCTTCGGGGAAGATAGTCAATGTCCTAACCCGAATAGCCAAGCGACAATTATATTCTCCTAACGCCAGCCCTTTGCCAGATCTTGAGGACGTTCCGGTAGTCCGTGACTTCCCGGATGTCTTTCCAGAGGAATTGCCAGGTGTTCCACCTGACAGGGATGTTGAGTTCGTAATAGACCTCATTCCAGGAACCGTTCCGATTGCTAGAAGACCTTATAAGATGGCACCCCTAGAACTAGCCGAGCTTAAGAAACAACTCGATGAGTCCTTGAAGAAGGGTTTCATCCGACCTAGCTCATCTCCGTGGGCTTGCCCCGTCCTATTCATCAAGAAGAAGGATGGTACGGACCGGATGGTTGTAGATTACCGACCTGTCAATTTGGTCACAATCAAGAACAAATATCCACTTCCCAGGATCAACGACCTGTACGATCAGCTCGCTGGATCCTCAGTCTTCTCCAAGATGGATTTGAGGTTGGGCTACCATCAAATCAAAATCAGAAACGGGGACATTCCTAAAACGGCCTTTGTTACTCGTTATGGGCAATACGAGTACACCGTCATGTCCTTCAGATTAACCAACGCTCCAGCCACCTTTTCTCGGTTAATGAACTCAATCTTCATGGAGTATTTGGATAAATTCGTCGTAGTTTATCTTGATGATATACTCATCTACTCCAAGAACAAGGAAGAACATGCCGAACATCAAAGGCTAGAGTTGAAGAAACTTCGAGAGCATCGCCTTTATGCCAAATTTTCTAAATGTGAATTCTGGTTGTCAGAAGTGACCTATCTGGGTCATGTAATATCTGGTAAAGGTATTGTTGTTAACCCTGAGCGAGTTCAAGCCGTCCTTAATTGGACTCCACCTGAATCGGTCAAGCAAGTTCGGAGCTTTCTGGGCTTAGCGAGCTATTGTCGTCGCTTTGTCGAGAACTTCTCCAAAGTTGCCAAACCTCTAACCGAACTCCTCAAGAAAGATAAGAAGTTCGAGTGGACTCCACAATGTGAGCACAGCTTTCAGGAACTGAAAAGACGCCTGACCTCTGCTCCCGTACTGGTACCGCCAGACTTCTCCAAGGACTTTGTTATCTACTGCGACGCCTCGCGACAAGGACTAGGTTGCATTCTCATGCAAGATCGACATGTAATTGCTTACGCTTCACGGCAATTGCACCCATATGAGGAGAATTATCCTACTCATGATCTAGAGCTTGCAGCCGTAGTCTATGCACTTAAGACATGGCGACATTACCTCCTCGGTAATCGTTGCGAAATATTCACTGATCACCAAAGTCTGAAGTACATCTTCACCCAACCGGATTTGAATCTCAGGCAAAGACGTTGGGTCGAGTTGATCACAGATTTCGACTTAGGAATAACTTACACCCCAGGAAAAGCCAACGTCATGGCTGATGCGCTAAGTCGTAAATCTTATTGTAACAACCTGATGTTACAACAAAGTCAACCGCTTCTCCATGAGGAATTTCGGAAGCTAAACCTTCACATTGTACCTCAAGGTTTTCTTTCCACCTTGGTGGCAAAACCTACTCTTACGGATCAAATCATCGCTGCCCAAAAGCGAGATAAGGGAATATCTAAAATCAAAGAGAACATTGCTAGCGGAGGTGCTAGTTGTTTCTCCACAAATGATCATGGTGTTGTGTACTTTGAGAACCGTCTAGTGGTTCCCAAGAACCAGCATCTACGGCAGTTGATCCTTAAGGAGGCTCATGAATCTCCTCTCACTATTCATCCCGGTAGTACTAAGATGTATCAGGACCTACGCCAGAGGTTCTGGTGGACTAGGATGAAGAGAGAAATTGCTCAGTATATTGCTAATTGTGACGTCTGTCGTCGTGTAAAAGCAGAGCATCAACGGCCTGCTGGCACCCTTCAACCCCTAGCTATTCCTGAATGGAAATGGGATAAAATTGGTATGGATTTCATTACCGGTTTTCCCAGGACCAAGAGAGGGAATAATGCTATTTTCGTCGTGGTCGATCGTCTTTCCAAAGTAGCCCATTTCCTACCTGTTCGTGAGAGTATAACCGCTAGTCAGCTGGCAGACTTATACATCTCCCGAATAGTGTCTCTCCATGGTGTTCCTTTGGAAATTAACTCGGATCGAGGATGTCTTTTCACCTCTCGATTTTGGGAAAGTTTCCAAAATGCTATGGGAACCCGTCTCTCCTTTAGCACCGCCTTCCACCCTCAGTCGAGTGGTCAAGTGGAACGCGTCAACCAAATTCTAGAAGACATGCTTTGAGCCTCTGTTATCTCATTCGGAATGGACTGGGAGAAGTGCCTTCCATTTGCCGAATTCGCCTACAACAACAGCTATCAATCTAGCTTGGGTAAAGCCCCTTTTGAAGTTCTCTATGGACGACGGTGTCGAACACCCCTTAACTGGTCAGAGACCGGGGAAAGACAATTCTTTGGCCCGGATATGATTCAGGAAGCAGAAGAACAAGTTCGTATCGTCCGTGAAAAGTTGAAAACAGCCCAATCTCGTCAAAAGAGTCAATATGACCGAAAACATAAGGCTATGACTTTCGAGGTTGACGAGAAGGCTTATCTTCGGGTCACCCCTCTGAAGGGAACCCATCGTTTCGGTATCAAAGGCAAATTGGCTCCTCGTTACATTGGACCTTTTCGCATTCTCGCCAAACGAGGAGAAGTTGCCTACCAGTTAGAACTACCTCCGCACCTCTCCAGAGTCCACGATGTCTTCCACGTTTCCCAACTCAGGCGTTGCTTCTCGGATCCTATCCGTGAAGTGGACCACGAAACGCTTGATCTCCAAGATAATCTTACATATCGAGAGTACCCCATTCGTATCCTCGATCAGGCCGAACGTACCACCCGACGTCATAATATTAAGTTTCTCAAGGTTCAATGGTCGCACCATTCGGAGGATGAAGCAACCTGGGAAAGGGAGGATCGTCTTCGACTTGAGTATCCCGCCTTCTTCCTGGAGGAACCCAAATCTCGGGACGAGATTCTTTTGAGTGGGGGTGAGTTGTCACACCCTAGCTAGTCATGCATTAGAGTGTTGCATCATGTTTACTCTTTCATCAGAAACTTGAAATGGGGATGACAGAACCCCCAGTCCCCTCTGAAACCAACTAGGGTTACTAAAATAATTTTCAATGAACCTGAAATGCCCTTCTAAAATGCCCATCATTTTTGTCTTGGTTCAGAACCTCTGCCAAAAGTGGTGCACATTTTCCTAGGCCATCCTAGGGTTTTTGAATTAAATCATAAATATTTGAATTTGGGCATTTAAAATTATATAAAATATTTAAATGCTCAAATATCTCCAAACTAAAATGTTTCATGTTGGAAATAATCCAACTATGGGCTAGGAATAGTTTGGTGATTTTTGAAGTTGCCTAGGTATTTTATTAAATTCAACAAAGTTGCAGATATATTAAATAAAAACAGAAACAGAAAAAAAGGGGAAAACTTACCTGGCGCCACCGCAGGCCCACCAGCCAGCCCACCTGGCCGGCCCAGCCCGGCCACCGCTCCAGCGAGCTGCTTGGCTCGCCAGGCAGGCAGCCAAGGTGCTCGGCGGCGGCACCGCAGCTCGCCACGCAGCTGCACGCCGCCCTGCCTCCCCCTCTCGCTGCCCTGATGGCCTGGACGAGCTCCACGTCGCGCCCCGACCCTCCTGGACACCTCCATTCGCCCCCAGTTCCTCTCCCTCGCGCTCCCACGCCATGGCCGACGCCACCGTCGCCGCACCTCCGCCGTAGCCGTGCTCCCCTTCGTCTCCACGCCGCGCCACCGTGTCCAGAAGCTCCGCCGTCCTCCACTTCTTCGAGTTAGTCGAGCCCCGAGCGCTCGCGTGCCCCGAAGCCGCCGCACCAACCTCGCCCGAACCGCCATCGCCGGAGATCCCCTTCGCCGTCGCCGCCGCAGCAGCTCGTCCCCGACCACGCCGTCCTCTCCATCAAGACCGCAGTGAGCTGGGCTAACTTCCCCTTCCTCTCTTTCTCTCTCTCGTGCACCACAGCGAGCACACCAAGCTCACCCGCACGCGCCGTCGCGGACCTCGTCGCCGACGTGCTTCCGGCCACACTCCGGCCACAAGATGGTGTCCATCTTACTCACCGAGTCCCACAACACCTAGCTAGCCACTCCACGAGCCTCACCGACCCCTCTAGCGCCAAGTTCATCTTCGACCGAACCCCGGTGGCCGCCAAAGTCGTCGCCGGTGCCAACTCCGGCCACCCCGACCCCAACGGACTCCGCCAAGAGCTGCGGTTTGTCCTCAGCTCCACTCCGGTGGTCTCCGCGGCCCATTTGGTGGCCGAAATGGCCAAAACCACTCCCGCCGCCGCGTCGGGCTCGCCGGCGGCTAAACGCCGGCGTCGCTGGCTTTGACTTTGACCACGGGTGGGCCCTGGTTGACTCCCCTGAGTCAATGACAGGTGGGGCCCAGCCCTGTTAATTATACAGGATTAGTTTTAATTAAATCTTAATTAAAATAACCACCCTGACATGCGGGACCCACTGTCAGGTTTGACCCAGACCTGTTCCGTTGACCTGCTGACGTCACACTGACGTCAGGCTGACGCAGTAATTGATTTTCTGGATTTAATTTAAATCAGGAAATTCCAGAATATTATTTAAACTTCAAAAATTCATAACTTTTATTCCGTAACTCCAAATTGGACAAATTATATATGAAAAATGATCAGAAAAATCCAATCTATCCATCTGTACTATTTTCATGCATGATCAAACAAGTTAAATTGATGTTTTAAGCAGAACAAGGAAAAGCACTTTAAAAGGCCATATTTGAATTTGAAATTTGAATCCTTGATTCAAATTTGCTCAAACCCTTCTGGTTTTAGTTGCATTAGCCCAACACACTCATATTGCCATGTTTCATGCATGCATCATATTGTTGCACATTGTTTGGTGATGGTTGTGTATCGGTGTCCTTTGCGACAGGTTCTGCCTCCGAGGAGTACCGTGATTACCCTAACGAAGAACCGTATCAGTGCATCGAACCATCAGGCAAGCAACCAACCATTTGATCATATCGATACAATCCCATGTTCTCGCTCCTGCTCTCTTTTACTGCATTAAGACAACGCGTTTCAAACTGCTGTGTGCTACGGTAGTTGAACCCATTTCCTCTGCATGACCTGTCATTGCCACAGATAACTAGATGAAACCCACTAGCATGTGTAGGAGTTGATTGAGCCATATGTATGTGTTGTTCCTACCTTGCTATGCCTGCTATGCTTAGAGTCGTGTCAGGTCTGGTTCATCTGGATGATGGGCTAGAGTGAAATGTTTATGTCGGTAATGAGAGTGGTGTGGTGAACACGATTTGGTAAAGGTATCGATGAGAGGCCATGTAGGAGTACATGGTGGGTTGTTTCATTGAAGCCGACCTTAAGCACTGAGATCTGTATGTGTGATTTAAGAATCAGCTACTACCATGCATTGGGCCCGAAACCAATGGACCCTCTCGGCTTCTTATTCACCCTAGTTCTCCGTCCAGGAGTTGCAAGTAGTTTCTGGTGTTTGTAGCCTACTGGAGGCCGTGGACAGCGCTGACCGTAGGGGTGGGCTGTGATGCGGTAGGTACGTGGCACGGTGTACCGAATACCCGTTAGGTATCTCGGGAACCCTGTTCACATCGTTCGGGGCCGTATGGGAAACCTCGGCCGGACTCCCTGCGGATGGAACCTGGATAGGCGATAAACCTGGACTGGAGGCTTAGGTGATTAGGTAGGTCGTGGCCGACACCCACGTTGGGCTTCCGCTTGAAGGTTGTCGAGTACATGTCGTGTAAACGACGATAAGTGGTGAGAGCGTGTATGAAGAAGTACACCCCTGCAGGGTTAACATGATCTATTCGAATAGCCGCGTCCGCGGTAAAGGACTACTTGGTTGCCTATACAGTTCATAGACAAGTAAATGGAAACTACTAAAAGCCTCAAGATAAGTGTGAGTGCCGAGGATGGCTCTTCCGTAGGAAGACGGAGGCGGATCCTCGGTAGTGTATTGAAGTGGTGAGTAGTGGACTCGTGTGCGCAAAACCATTTCAAGTTGAAGTATCGTAGGATAGTCTAGCCAAGAGTCAAAGCTGGCTTGCTGCAATAACTCCACCAACCCTTCTTGATAATATGCATGTATGTAGGATCTGATGTAAGTCTTGCTGAGTACCTTTGTACTCATGTTGCTATAATTTACATTTTTTTACAGAAGACGCTGCAACCCCTTCTGATGGGTTCTATGTAGACGTTGACATCAACGAGTAGGCTAAAGACCCAGGTGGTGACCCTGAGCTTGTGAAGGACCACGTAGTATAGCTAGGCTTTCCAAGCCTCTTTTATTTTACTAGTTGTCTGTACTCAGACAAGTTACTTCCGCTGCTGGTTTGTATGACTGTATGACTTGTATGTTGGGTCGTGAGACCCGTACCTTTGTGTATGTTATGTATGGCCCTCTGAGCCTTAAATAAAGTACTTGTGTCGTAGAGTCATGTTGTGATGCTTCGTTGTATTTGCACATATCGAGCATATTGTGTGTATGATTGAAATGCTTGGTATGTGTGGGATCTGACTATCTAGTTGTTTATCTTTAGTAGCCTCTCTTACCGGGAAATGTCTCCTAGTGTTACCGCTGAGCCATGGTAGCTTGCTACTGCTCTGGAACACTTAGGCTGGCCGGCATGTGTCCTTCTTCGTTCCTGTGTCTGTCCCTTCGGGGAAATGTCACGCTTTGAGTACCGAAGTCCTGTTAGCCCGCTACAGCCCGGTTTATCGGAGTCCTGCTAGCCCAGTTCTACAGCCCGGACCCATTTGCTGATGACCGACACGTTCGAAGCTGGGTCATGGATGCCTGTCCCTGTAAGTCTGTGCCACTTTGGGTTTACGACTAGTCATGTCAGCCCGGGCTCTTTATCATATGGATGCTAGCGACACTATCATATACGTGAGCCAAAATGCGCAAACGGTCCCGGGCAAAGGTAAGGCGACACCCGTGGGGATACCGTGCGTGAGGCCGCAAGGTGATATGAGGTGTTACCGGCTAGATCGATGTGACATCGAGTCGGGGTCCTGACAACAGTCTCCCTTCCTTTCCTTATTCAACCCAGACATAGATTACTCTGCATGATGTAGGGTTTCTGTCACGACCGGTTTTCCAATAAAAATATTTATTGATAAACCAGTCTTTTGAGTCCAGTATGAGGGAAATCCTCCTCACTGGTAGACAATTTCTTGATACAATAAGCCAGTAGCATAAAATATATTACAGGGTTGAACTGCGGTCACTCAACCAAATTATTACAAGCACGCCAATAATCATACATAATGGCGGACAGGACACAGTGGTGTGGAGACATACTACTGACTCATGGATAGGTTGGTGGTGGAAAAACACAGCGGGAAGGGAAATACAAGACTCTAAGAATATCATTTCATCGAACGTTGAGGTGAGGCTCGATAAATTTATTTGGTAGCGGAAGCGGATATAAAACAGTGACCAAATCCAGGGTCGCACGAGACTGACTGGGACTCCTCTAAGTGTTGGACTCGCTATCGACCTCTTCATCCATCAGATCGCCTTCGTCAGCATCTGGCCAAATCAACAAGCCAGTGAGTACTTTGAAAGTACTCGCAAGACAGTTCGGACGTAAGATATAACAAATGCGTGCATGGATGCAACATGATTAATTCCTTAATGCACAATAAATAAAATTGGCATAACGGGGTAAGTAAAAAGGGAAACGACGGTAGTCCGCCTGAAATCCCACAGAGCATAAATAAAGACCGATCGGGTGTCTGAAGCGACGCCTCGAAAGGTGAACAAATAAAAATAAGGAAATGATGCCACAGTCGGGCATCTTAGCGACACCACATAAAGGGGCTTTAAAAGAAATACCACAGTCGGGCGTCTGAGCGACGCCACATAAAGGGCTTTAAAAGAAATACCATAGTCGGGTGTCTAAGCGACGCCACATAAAGGGCTTTAAAAGAAATGCCACGGTCGGACGTCTGAGCGACATCGCAGAAAGGGATTTAAAAGAAATGCCACAGTCGGACGTCTGAGCGACATCGCAGAAAGGGCTTTAAAAGAAATGCCACAGTCGGACGTCTGAGCAACATCGCAGAAAGGGCTTTAAAAGAAATGCCACAGTCGGACGTCTGAGCGACATCGCGGAAAGGGCTTTAAATTCACCAGTAAATAATACTCATAATAAACATTCAATCCATGAGAATAAACGGGTTTGTCCATCCACAGGGATAATCATTCAACCGGACTTAGCACTCATGCGATTCACCGGAGTCTCTGTCATCAAAGCTTACAATTGATTAGGATAAGATGGAACGAAACTTGACATGGAATAGATGATTTGGAGGAATATATGACTCTGCAGAGTTTGTACAAAATTTTTCCCACAGCCAACGGATTTCCGTAGTCACGAAGGACTAGTTCCGTTTACGGTATTTCGGAAGAAAACACAGCTAACCGGTACACACCCATCCTACCTCTCGATGCTAGGAATCACCCTAGTCATCGTCCAAGAAAAACTTTTGAGATGGGGAGATCACAATCTCGAATAGCATGGGGTCAAATTTATATACGCGCGCTCTAAGGGGTGCCCCCCTCTCGGTCCCAACCGGAAACACCCATGCCCCCTGACCGGATGACTGGCTTTAATCCAGGGCCATGGAACCATCATCACGGCCTCTCCTCTTTGGTGTGTACCATGAAAGCGGTTTGCAACTTACTAAGCCATATTCCTTGCGGAAAACATGTGGTAGTACAAGGAAGGAAATGATAGGTACTGGACCGATATGGTTTGACACTGAAGTCACATAGTCTGGCGTAAGACTGGCATGCTACAACATTGCCATCGTACCCATCCTCATGCCAACACATGGCCATTCATATTCACATTCATCCACGTATGGATCATCGAACTCACTTACCTCATTATCACATAAAATAACGTTCATCGGTATGCTCACCAACATGCCATGAAACTAACTAAATGCAAAACATGCCAAGACACTCACCATATCAAAAGTTCAAACATGCTTGCCTGGTTCAGAGTAGTCGGAGCCTAGCTCGGTGAAGTTCGCGGCTCCGTCACCTCCTTCGGTATCTACGGTTTAAAGAAAATATATGCGCTAACGTAAATAACAAGGAGTGCACAGAAAGTAAACCAAATATTTTTCAAATAAATCTGATAAAAAACTAGACAAAATTTTAAAGAGAACAGAAAAAGAATCAATCAAAAATACTTTTCTGATTAAAAGTTATAAGGGTTTTTGTCCAGGGACTTATCTGTAATGAAACAGAAGATTTCCAGGGGCTAGTTTATAAAAACAGAAAACACTTCGGTAGCGACTACGCCAGCCCAAAGAGAAAACGCATTCTGCCCGAAGGCGCTTCCAGAAAACGATTCGAAAGAGAGAGCAGAGAGGCTGACGGTGGGGTCCCACCCGTCAGGTTCAAATGTTCAAACGGGGCGGCAGAGTTCGCCGGCGCCCGAGAGCCGCGGTGGTCGCCGGCGGCGATCCACAGCGAGGCAGAGAGATCGGAGAGTACCTCCATGCTCAGGGCACCCTTCCGCGTCAGTTGATGGTGGTGGAGTCGGTCGGCGAGCACCACGTCGACGGCGAGCTTTGCTCTGGCGGACGGCGGCTCGGGTGGTCGAGGGGCTCGTCGGAGAGGGCTGCAAAGGTTAAATTGAAGAGGGGGTTATGCTCCTGGCAGCTAGAGAGGGTAACGAACGGGGTTTGAGCGCCGGAGATGGCCTCACCAAAACGAATCAGGCTGGAGGCCGAGGCGGGGCGAGGCGGCCGGAGCTGGGGGAGGAGACCTCCTCGAGGTCCCCCTAGTGGCCTGGCGGGGTGTTGGTGAGTAGTGGAGGTGCTGCGTGCACGAGAGTGAGCTCGGGACCCCTTTATATAGGCGGTCCGAGGCGGTTGCCGTGAACGAGGATCACCGGCGAGTGATTACGGTGGCGCAGTGCTCGGTCGGGGTGGTTAGGGGGTCGAGCGTCATCACGGAGGTTCAATGGGTCCGTTTTGGTGTTAAACTGGCCGGGGTTTGGGTGTTAAGGGCGAGCTCGACGGAACAGGGATGGCGCGGGCCCGTCGGCGGCGGAGAGCGCGTTCCGTGCTTGCCGGCCACGGTGGCTGTGCTACGGGCGTGCGCTGGCGTGCATGAGGCCACGTGGAGAGCCACGGAGCGATGGGCGGCGCAGAACGGCGTTCTGCCGTGGTGTGCCTCCTGTCGGCCGCCACGGGAGGTCCCGATGCCGCAGAAGACGCCGGCGAGGGCGGGCCAGCGCGCTACCGATGCCAGGAAGGCTCCACGCACGCGTGTGAAGCTTCGGACAGGAGGAAGAGGCGGCGAGGAACGTGCCAAGGGCACTGTGGCCGCGTGACTGAAACTGACGGACGGAAGATGACACTGAAACTGAATTTTCTGAACTTTGAACAGTAACAGTGCCCACAAGGTGTTCGACCGAATGAAATTGGCCTCTGGTGATTTTTCCTTGAGCTGATTTTTGGTGGAGTGGCTTCTCCTTGCTCAAGTAGGCTGCATGATTTTTGGTGGAATTTTTGGAGCAGTGTGGATATGAATTTCACCAAATTTGGCAAATCTGGTCCAAACTTGCAGAGACTGTATTTTGAAAAATTTGAGAAGAGGAGGAGTGGATCAAGATGGTTCTGGGTTGTGAGTTCAAAGGACAATCCAGGAGAATTGGTTTGAGGTCAAAACTCAAATGAAAAAGTGTACTTGCTTTGAAAATCCCTCAGGCTCCAAATAATTTTCAGAATTGATTTGAGGGGGAAAAATAATTAGAATAAAATCCAAAACCAGTTTGGATTAGTTGGGACAGAGAACTTAGGTTGATCACAAGGGGGAGGGGAGGTTTTGGAGGGGTTTTATCTCATGGGCAAAAATACAAAGCCAAGGGTGGCTTCAAAGATAAGAAAATCCCAAATTTTCATAGGGCTTCACTTAAAAATAAAACAAATTAAAACTCCCAAAAAAATAAATTTTTTAGAGGGAACTAACAGAGAAGAAGTTTGCAAAAGATCAACCAACAAAGTTTGAAAGAAAAAAATCCTTGCCAAGGAAAAAGGAGGTTTTTAATAGGAAGGTTTTTCTGAAAAAGAAAAATTTTAAAAAAGGTCTCTCCTCAAAACCACAAAGTTTTTGATAAAAACCAAATAAAAATTTTGGAGTGTCACAGTTTCCTTTAATAGTGCAAATTATGGTTTTCCTCTGCGTGGCCAGCAGAGCAGAGGATAGCAAATTGGGAAGATGGTGGAGTGGAAAAAGATCCACATGCAACGACGTGGCAGATGGGGCAATTGAATAAGGGTATGGTTCGAAAAGAGGTAGCATACCTGAGGGTCGGCGGGAAGTGGCTTCGCTCGTGGTCGTCATCCTCCGCACACACTACGGCAGCGAGCTTGGGGATAGAGGCCATCCCGCGCGGGTGCTAGGTCTGAGAGGACGGCCTTGTCGTCAGTGCGTGACCTCGCTCGCCGACGACGAGTGCGTCAACGCTGCATGTCCTTTTCTTCCCCGACGGATCTATGACCACCGGTGAGGAGGGAGAGAGAGGCCGTCTTTTTTAGATGTGGAGAGAGGGTGATAGTGTGAGAAGCAAGTGGGAATCTCTTAGCAAGAAAGCGCTGAAGCTCCAGCCTATATATCTTTTTTATACTACTAGTACTGGAGGTTGAGTAGTGGTAGAGTAGTTTATATTTTCTCTGCGTACAGTACCAGTTAGTCATGCTTCAAAACTGAACGGCACGCCATTAAAAAAATAAAGGTCAATAACTAATGCGGCACCTTGGGCCAACGCGGCCACATCGCATTTTGCATGAGAAATGACACACATTCGTTGACATGTGGTCCCGTTCCAACATATCAGTGAGACAACGGCGAGTCCTTTTCTACTAGTATTTCCGAACGGACGTGCAGGCCGGGGAACCTCTTCGTGTATCGTGGCAAACTGGCAACCGTCCACCAACTCTTCGCCTTTCCCTCTCGATTTGGAACTGCTGTCGCACGCTCTTCCTCTCCCTCCTCCATTTGCCTTCACCCTTCCTTCTGCCATTGTTCGATCGTCTTCTACATGGAGGGAACAGGACAGAGACGACCCCGTTATTTTTGCCCCGATCTGAAAGATGACGTGGTGGAGGAACTCATTGATCGGTGCGACGTCATCACCTCGGCTAGCATGGCAGGTTCGTTCAAGACCATTCTCGACTCAACTAATAACATCATTACGAGGAACCCAAGGGTCAAGGAGCGGTTTGATCTCCCCTATCTTCTTCGCCGTGACCCTGATGACTGGCATGGGGATGACGGAGGCCTCGCCTTGTGCAAGTTGATGCCACTTGATAATGATATGTATGATGTTAAGATGCCATCGCTTGAGGGTAAGGCTTGGGCAGGCGCAAATGGAGATTGGGTTGTTTATATTGGGTCCAACTGCGAGTGGGAACTTGTGAATGTGTACACTCGCCACCGGGTTCCACTTCCAAAAAATCTCAGCAGACTGCCCAGAGGTTGAGCACACCGGTATTGCACGCACGTTCAAATACGATCATGGTGACTGTCTTCTATGGAAGATAGCAATTTGTCGAGTTCCCTACCGCTCTTGGAATTACAAGAACTATGAAGTTGTTGCTAACTTCGACAAGCTTGTTGCCGTCCTTCGTGGTTCAACTGGATGGATATTGCTCAAAAATCAGTTTCTGTACACGGATGAGTACTGTGATGCAATTCAATACGAGGGCCTTGTGTTTGCTTCCACCACTCATGGCACTGTTTTTGCATGGGATCCTCGTAGTTTTAGTACGTTTGTATTCCACCATAATTATAAATGTTTCATCCACATGCATGCGGGTTAGCAAGTTTCCCTTTACTAATTAACCTTCTTCTTGTGTTTCCAAGGTCCTGTGAACATTCCACCACCTATACTTGAAAAAATTTATAACCAAGGGGGAGATGATCATGGTGATGATCACGAGCATGAGGACGAGCAGTGCCCATATACTCAGTGGCGCCTAGCAACTAATTCTGATGGATCACCTCTTCTTGTGTGTATACAGCCCACTGATGATGTTACTACTAAGGAAGTAGGGTGTAGTCTCCCATGGTCGCACTCTCCGGACCTATTCCAACACCCGTTGCATGGTATTCGGGATGGATACTAGTGTGCTAGCGCCAACACCTTCTCCCTGGTACAGAATTGATAGTCTTGGAGAAAACTCGCTCTTCCTTGGACAAAACTATCCGATGATGGTGAAAGGCTATCCAACTGCTATTGATACAACATTACTAGTACCATTTATGAGAAGCAACTGTATCTATACCTTGGACATTTGGGTGGTTCCCTACCCTGGTACTGATATAGTAGGCCACTTCAGCTTGGATGATCAGTCATGCGTTGGTCTCGAGATCGACAATGGATGGCCCTTCCCAGAGAATCACTTGTGGTTCAAAGCAAGCGTTTCCAATGCTAAGGATTGGTTGAGTTGAAGTTCATTTCATTGCTTGTTATTTGTTGTGTGATGAAAACTTTAGTATTTATAATGTATCATCATTGTCGATGTGGGTTGATGACCTGTTGTATGTAATAAAATGATATGCCTGTGATAAACTTACTAAATTTATGAATGGCTTTCGAGTCGCTTCTCTGAGTGAGTGGTGCGACGAGGAAAAAAATATTTTCCAAATACATAATTGTACGTGCATTGCAACAGGTTATCGGATGAGGCCAATCAACAATAGTAGTACACTATTTGTACTAGCTTCACATGCTTCGCGCGTCGGGCGGGTGTTTTTACTGTAGCCATATGTTAATGTGTTCGCTGTATGTAACCAGCACCTCGAATCCTCGATACTACTAGTAGGAGTACTATATAAGTAGTAGGAGTAGTAGGGTGGCATGGGCCAGAACAAGCATTCACGTCCAGGAGTATGGCACACGCCACCAGCACGACATCCAGCTGACACTATATTTCTTGGAGTCCGTGCTAGAGCAATCTCTTCAACCTCGTCGTTTCTCTAACTTCAGCCATCGTGCGGCGGGCGAGGTGGGGGTTTGCCGATATTCGGTTTCCTCAACTGCGGTCCCACTCGTAAGGCCAACTCCAACGCACAACCCCAAATGGAGCTCCATTTGCACGACCTCCAACAATAATTTTGACTAGAAAAGCAAGACCAAAGAAAACAAGAACCACAAGAATACATTTTAGAAGATATCCAACTTCCATAACTGCTCCTGTAAGTTGGATTAGTGCCTTCTCGATGCATTCATTGTTGATCTGTGGAGGCTCGATCTTGCATGCTTCTTTCTTCTTCGAGTGTAAAGAAGTAGATGTTGCTTCCTCGCATCTAGTCTCATGTCTAGCCTCTATTCTAGTAGGAGTATCAACAAGTGCACTAGTCTCATCTCTAGCCTCTATGCTAGCTAAAAGTGCTAGAACATCTACTAAATTGCACTCTATCAATATACGATGTACTCTTCTTCCCAATACCAAAACTTGCATCCATTCTACTCCCTCCATTCCACAATACATGCCTTCTATTTGTCAAAATATAGATGTATCTAGACATGTTTTAGTATATAGGTACATCCATTTTTGGGCAAATGGAAGTCAAAGTATTTTGGAATGGAGGGAGTACACAATAAAAAATTTAAGTTAGCATAACTAGTCTAATCCGAGAGCACAACCGAAGATTTGCTCGGGTTCTTCCTCCTTTTGCCTACACGTGGGACATCCAGCATCCAGGTCATGTCATGCAAGAAAATAGAGTGGTAGTTGAAGCCACGTGATGTGCATATTAGGTTAAACCATAAATAGAATCTTACTACTCTTGAGTAACTCCAAAAGCGGCCACCGAAGATCTTTATTGGATTTGTTTTTCGTCACCAGCACATCGAGGTGAAAGATGTGCAGGTTCTGTGGGTCCTCTTGCGTTTTCACTGACATGTGGGACCGCATATGAGCAAACAGACGATGGGCTCCGCGCGTCCGCTGGCTTGCTGAGAAGAGAGATAGAGGAGGGCTGAGCACGGACTCCAGGAATTTGTTCTACGTAACCAGCACCTCGATATAGGCTTGGTATAGTGGGGTGGCATGGGCCATACCTAGCATTCACGTCTAGCAGTACAGCACACGCCACCCACACGAGTCCCATCCGACACCAATTTTCTTGGAGTCCATGCTACAGCCATCTCTTCTCCCTCCTGTTTTCTCAGCCATCGCACGGTGGGCGGGGTGGGGATTTGCCGATAGTCGGTTTGCTCAATTGCGGTCCCACTTGTAAGTGAAAATTCAACACCGCACGCATTCCCCCTTGAGCGGCGTGCCGGACCAACCGTGTGGGGGTGCGACATGAACATGGCAGGCTTTTCCTTTTGAACTCGTAACTTGTAAATTTTGGTTCAGCTCCATGGCGCGACCGATAGATAGAAAATAACGATTTTGCCTAGAGTAATGAGAAGTTTGGTTCTGGCGTCGTTCATGCATGGAGTACGTATGAAAATTATGAAGTTGATGCGAAAGGTAAGATAGTTACTAGTACTACCATATACTACTACATGGATTTGACAGAAAGATAAAAATACATACGGATCCATCAACGACATCCTCACGCCCTAGTGCGCCGGGTCACCAACCGACATGTGAGGAGCAGCGACGTTGGCAGCGAGCTCAACGTGCCTCTGAACAATGCCGTCCAGGGTTGCCCTGCGGTCCAAGAAGGCTAGCGTCCTATCGTCCTCCTCTTGCATGTAGTAGTCCCTGTGGAGGATTTGCGTGTAGACGTGGGTGATTATGTCGATGGTGTCTTGCTGCGCCAGGCGCTGCACGGCGAGCGCGACCTCGAGGTGGACATTCTTCGGCACGATGGCGGGCAGTCGTAGGGCCACCAGTGCGTCGAAGAGGTTGTCACCATAGTTGCCGTTGAGGGTGGTAGGCATCGCAGAGCCTGGGCGCGTCGGCTGGAGGCGTACGTCAAAGTCGTCCGTGAGCTTCTTGATGACGGTAAACTTGTCGAGGAAACCGACGAGGACCTCGTCGAACAAGGAGACGAAGCTGTCGTCCAAGCGGCCCCTCGCTCTGGCGGCCTCAAGCAGTACCTGGAGACGTTCCTCGGTGCTGGGCTGCAGGCCGGCGTCGTGGACCATCTGGCACAGCCGGCTGATACTCTCGCTCATCGCCTCCATGGGTCTAGCTTAGCTTCTAGTCAACTGATCTTGCGATTCGAGTGATCACTCTTGCCCTTGGTTAGCATGCGTAGGTGCGTAGGATTTCGTACTACTCCTCGGCCCTCTACAGCACCTGCCTTTGGCTGTATGATAGGTGGGCCAGCCACCCATTGGGCCCACGTGTCGTTCACCCAAAGGCAGTTGTAGTAAGTCAATGAAGCTGCATCCCCCTCCGTGCCGGTGCAGTATAGTCATCTCACCGGACCTCTAGTTGGGGCCAAACGAGAGAAGTTTGATGTTTACTGGTTTATTGGTCCCCTTTGCATTTTGCGCCAAGTTTTGACCTTTGATTTAACTAATAAAATGATAATGCATGTAAACAAAAATGTTGTGTAAGTCACATTACGAAAACCAAATAATCCCAAAACACTTAGGCACGGTACATTAACTCCCTGCTGGTTTCTTATTTCGTGACATATCAACCAATGAGAGATGTGGGTCGTCCATGCTTTCAATGACTTGAGACTACCAAACATGACATGCAGTGTTTAGTTCATTGCATGCAATCCTATTAGTTAGAAAAAAGACATTAAGTTCTCTCGCTGATAGGAATAAAACAATACACCATGTATTTATTTACAGAGGGAGTAGTACATTTCTTGTGACATGCATTACTACATATTGCTAGTCAAATACTAAAATCTAGATGGACGTGGTAGTACTCCTAAATCCAAACGGTGATGCTACTAGTACTAGTAGTAGTACTACCAATGTAGTAGGAGTACAAGCACTGTACTACCCGTTGGTCAAATTATTACGTGCTGCTCCTCACAGTGAAGTGACAAGACCCTGTGCCGGAGATGACACCTGAGTATAGGCGCCATGTTCGGCATACCATAGTCAGCCTCACCATCTGCAGTCACTATCATCATGGTTGTAGAGCTAGCCGGCTTACAACTAGCCCCGTTCGACATAATTTCCCGTGCGTAGATGCCCGTGCATTGCATGGAACACCAAGATTGGGGGTGGACGGTGCCGGCAGCGGCCATCGCGCCATATTTTTCCACGGCCTTCTAGATGTTGTGGGGAGGAGATAAGGCTGATTGTGAGAGACAAGGAGTTGTTTGTAAATAGGGAACAAGTGCGGGCATCTTTTTGCAAAAATGGAGAAGTTTGGTTTGTATGCGTCAGATCTAGATCCGACGGCTATTGGTGAAAGATGGGAGGCAGAACATCATCACCAACTCAAGACCTGTTCGATTCGCAGGATTTTGAAAATGCAGGAATAGGACACGGCAATATTACAAGTTTCAAACTGATATTACAAATGTTAGGAGTAATGCTGCACCTACAAAGAGGGGATTACTAGGAAGTTTACGTAAGAACTTTCGTTACATTAGGTGGATGCACCATTATCGTACAAACTAAAATCCACCGCCCTGACAAGTCACTAATGGGCGAATAAGTTTTCGAGTCTCTGGCCACTTGATGTTTCAAAAACAAATTCAGCTTCTGCGGAGACTTTGTCATTCAGGCTTAGACGCTTGCGGTGATCAGCACACCATTCATTGTTGCGCCAGAGAACGCCAAACCTCATTACCTTGAGCACACTTGCCTCTCGAACAAAGAACCTGGCCAGTTTAATCTCAGATGTGCTGCCTTGGTACTCGATCAAATCAATTTCTGTAAGATGGAGATCAAGGCATTCAATGAGATTGTTATAGTGTAGCACATTTTTCACTTTCGGGTCTTTTTTTATCTGCAAAAGAAGAGAACATATTAGAGCAGCTGGCTGTATAAGATTGTCGTGTCATCATGAGATACCAATATCATTCGCTCATACGATAGGGTTGGCTGGCTAGTGATATTCTCTCTCTCTCTCTCTCTCTCTCTCTCTCTCTCTCTCTCTCTCTCTCTCTCTCTTTCTGTTTCCTCTCATTTAACTAGTAGCACCTGAAGAGCTTGGGCATTTGTTGCCTTCCACTATGTGGTCGATGCCATATTTCACAAAAGTATGCCACATAATACGCATCGATGTCAAATCAAAAGATTTTGGCACCGCTCTCGCGATGTGAGAGAGTTGGCACTGCTGTGTACCCAGACCCACATGTATAAACAAATCAATCAAACCAACTACACCAGCCTCTCACTCTCCCAAACAAGTGTTTTTATTGCCTTAGCCCTCTCTTTCTCCCACGCAGTGTTTTTTCAATGGAGGGGCATCATGCCAAATGCATCATAAGTGAATTTGGCACGTGTTTTGGCCCACATAGCCCACTTTTGTACTCCCTCCGTCCAAAAATTCTTGTCTTAAATTTGTCTAAATACGGATGTATCTAGTTACATTTTAGTGTTAGATACATCCATATCTAAACAAATGTAAGACAAGAATTTTGGGATAGAGGGAATACTACCTCGTATTTAGTATAAACTTTTGACCATAGATTTACCTAAGAAAATGCCAATGCATGTCACTAAAAATTACACCATTTGAAATTATGTTGAAATACGAATCCAACGGTATAGTTCTTAGTGACATGCATTAACATTTTGTCAGTTAAATCTATGGTCAAATTTTGATACTACAAAATTGGAAGAGTAAACCAAGACGGAGGCAGTACTTGCTCTTAGGGTAACCATAGAGTTACTGGAGTAGTCTAGGTTACTTTCCACTATGACTAGCCTAGGCTACTATAGTAGTACAACATAAAAACGATGCAGGTGATCACGTGAGAAAAAATACTAAAAACATTTCTTTCGGTGTAGTGCGTAGATGCAGTTTTGAACACTACACTTGTCATCGTAATTTGGGAAAATTACGAAAAAATTGAGCTACATTGTGATTACCGTTTACTAATAGGAAAGAAGTTTCACCTTGATGAGTAGCTTCTCCGTGCACGGAAAGCATGTAAGGAATCCAACAACTTGATCCAGATTGGGGCCGATAGATTTTAGTGCCAAGATCTTCACTATGCGCATGGACTAGGTCAAGCTTGTGAGAATCATTTTCTGGAAGACGATTGTAAATACATCAAGAAGAAATTTAAAAATGTGAATTTCAAGAAGACGGAGAAGAAGATGAGTGCTGTACCTGAACAATTACGGATCCAATAAAGAGTTCGGAGAATTTGGCAGACGAGTACACCAACGCTGTCAATTTCAGCGCATTAATGACCCTGATTTTTGTTGGACCTTCTAGATCCGATACAAGCAATCTCTCAAGGAAAGGCGCATTCTCAATGACCATAACATGGAACAGCTGGAGTGATCTCTTCCCAATTGATATCTTGTTACGGGGCCAGCAAGACACATAAATCCATCAGAGATTCGTCGAGGCGATGTGGAGGCTAATGAACCCGTGGATCTACTCAAGACAAAGGTACTCGAGCACAGTACAGCTGCGGAGCAGGTGCTCCATAGCCTTCTTCAAGATGACAACGTCGAAGAGGTCGAGCTGCTTGAGTTGAGGGAGAAGAAGGGCGGGCGCAACATTAATCTGGGGAAGATAGTAGGAGCTGAAGCTGGCACGGCGCAGCATTGGTGTGAGGCGGAGCGCGGACGGCGGCAGAGAGCGACATTGTCCAGCTTCAAAGCTCAGCTCCTCGAGCTGATCTAGGGCGGGGGATAAGAACCACTCGTCGAACTTGGGTTGGACCTTGCAGTTGGTACTGAACATGCAGGTGTCAAGGCGTCTGGCTGGCCCAGGGTGCGATGAAAGGATCTTGGAGACTGTGGCCATGCATTTGCAGTCCCCGTCACAGAGGTAGATGTCGACGGTGAGGTTGAGGGGGATGCGGCGCCAGAGGGGGCACCACCGCCGGGAGAGCAGGGCGGTCTGCACGGCAGATTTGGTGGGGAGGAGGCCGATGATGATGAGCAGCATGTCGTCGGGGAGGTGATGACCCACAAGTGTAGAGGATCTGTCCTTTCGATAAGTAAGAGTGTCGAACCCAACAAGGAACAGAAGGAAATGATAAGCGGTTTTCAGTAAGGTTTTCTCTGCAAGCACTGAAATTGTAGGTAATAGAGAGTTTTGCGATAAGATAAATTGTAACGAGTAACAAGTAAATAAAGTGCAGCAAGGTGGCCCAATCCTTTATGTAGCAAAGGATAAGCCTAGACAATTTGTAATAATGAGAAAGGAGCTCCCGAGGACACATGGGAATTATCGTCAAGCTAGTTTTCATCAGGCTCATATGATTCGCATTCGGTACATTGTTGATTTGATATGTGGGTGGACCGGTTCTTGGGTACTGCCCTTACTTGGACAAGCATCCCACTTATGATTAACCCCTATTGCAAGCGTCCGCAACTACAAAAGAAGTATTAAGGTAAACCTAACCACAGCATTAAACGTATGGATCCAAATCAGCCCCTAACGAAGCAATGCATAAACTAGGGTTTAAGCTTCTGTCACTCTAGCAACCCATCATCTACTTATTACTTCCCAATGCCTTCCTCTAGGCCCAAATAATGGTGAAGTGTCATGTAGTCGACGTTCACATAACACCACTAGAGGAAAAGACAACATACATCTCATCAAAATATCAAACGAATACCAAATTCACATGAGTACTAATAGCAAGACTTCACCCATGTCCTCAGGAACAAACGTAACTACTCACAAAGCATATTCATGTTCATAATCAGAGGAGTAATAATATGCATAAAGGATCTGAACATATGATTTTCCACCAAGTAAACCAATTAGCATCAACTACAAGGAGTAATCAACACTACTAGCAACCCACAAGTACCAATTTGTGGTTTGGATACAAGAAATGAACTAGGGTTTTGAGAGGAGATGGTGCTGGTGAAGATGTTGATGGAGATTGACCCCCTCCTGATGAGAGGATCATTGGTGATGACGATGGTGATGATTTCCCCCCTCCCGGAGGGAAGTGTCCCCGGCAGAACAGCTCCGCCGGAGCTCTAGATTGGTTCCGCCAAGGTTCCACCTCGTGGCGGCGGAGTTTCGTCCCGTAAGCTTGCCCACGATTTTTTCCAGGGTAAAAGCCCTCATATAGCAGAAGATGGACACTGGGGGCCACCAGGGGGCCCAGGAGACAGAGGGCACGCCCAGTACGGGTGGGCGCGCCCCCCACCCTCCTGGCCAGGGTGTGGGCCCCCTGATGTATTTCTTCCGCTCAATAATTCTTATTAATTCCAAAAACAGGTTTCGTGGAGTTTCAGGATTTTTGGAGCAGTGCAGAATAGGTTTCCAATGTTTGCTCCTTTTCTAGCTAGAATTCCAGCTGCCGGCATTCCCCCTCTTCATGGTAAACCTTGTAAAATAAGAGAGAATAGCCATAAGTATTGAGATATAATGTGTAATAACAGCCCATAATGCAATAAATATTGATATAAAAGCATCATGCAAAATGGACGTATCAACTCCCCAAAGCGTAGACCTTGCTTGTCCTCAAGCGGAAGCCGAAATCGAAAAATATGTCCACATGTTTAGAGATAGAGGTGTCGATAAAAATAAAATACGGACATGAGGGCATCATGATCATTCTTGTAACAACAACATATATAGATTTTATCATATGATTTCTTATACTCAAGTAACAATCAATTCACAATGTCAAGTATGGTTCAAAAACTTCATTGAGAACTAACAAACTATAATGTCAGTCACTGAAGCAATTGCAATTTATCATAACATCAGAAAGAGTCAACAATAGAGCTTTTCAGCAAATCCACATACTCAACTATCATGTAGTCTTCTACAATTGCTAACACTCACGCAATACTTGTGGTTATGGAGTTTCAGCCGGACACTGAGAAAGATAGGGGCTTATTGTGTTGCCTCCCAATGTATTCACCTTTAGGTGATGTCAACAATAATAGCCCATGCTAACTTACATCCAACTGGATATATATATATCATGATCTTTCAAACACGAGGAGCTTGCCAAAGGTTAAAATGAAAAAGTGAAAGGTGAAGATCACCTTGACTCAAGCATAAAGTAAAAACATAAAGTAAAAGATAGGCCCTTCGCAGAGGGAAGAAGAGGTTGTCATGTGCGTTTAGGGTTGGATGCACAAAATCTTAATGCAAAAGAACGTCAATTTATATTGCCCCTTGTATGTGGACCTTTATTATGCAGTCTGTCACTTTTATTACTTCCAGAACAAGATTGTATAAAGCTTATTTTCTCTGCACTAATAAGTCATACATATTTATATAGAAATTTTTCTTGCCTGCAACATGACAACTTACTTGAAGGATCTTACTCAATCCATAGGTAGGTATGGTGGACTCTCATGGCAAAACTGGGTTTAAGGATATTTGGAAGCACAAGTAGTATCTCTACTTGGTGCAAGGAATTTGGCTAGCATGAGGGAGAAAGGCAAGCTCAACATGTTTAGAAGGTCAATGACAATATACTTTAACTGAGATGTCAGAAAACATAAACCATTATGTTGTCTTCCTTGTCCAACGTCAACTCTTTTAGCATGTCATACTTAATGAGTGCTCCCAATCATAAAATATGTCCAAGATAATATATTTATATGTGAACCTCTCTTTCCTTATCACTTCCTATTAATTGCAATGATGACCAAAACTACGTTTATCAACTCTCAACAACTTTTATGCCTCATACTTGCTATATGTGAAGTCATCACTAACCATAAGATCAATATGAACTCTTTTATTCTTTCTACTTTCTCAATATCATAGTAACATAGCAAATCCCTTGACTCAACACTAATCTTTATTATAGATAGCTCACGGACTCGATTACAAAAAGAGATCACAAAGCAAAACTCAAAACTACTTGATATCAAAACTTCAATCTACTAGATCAAGATACTACTAAAAGGATTGGACTAAATAAAACGGTAAATATAGGAGTGTGATGGTGATACGATACCGGGGCACCTCCCCCAAGCTTGGCAGTTGCCAAGGGGAGTGCCCATACCCATGTAATTATGTCCTCGATGGTGGTGAAGTAGGAGTTGTTTATGATGTAGGCTTGTCGTCCGTCTTCCAAGGCATAGGCTCACCATCATAGAAGGATGATCGAGTCTCCGGGATCCTTAAATCTGCAGCCAAACTCATCCTCTTGAATCTATATTCATACTCACAATTCTGGTTTTGCAGGTCATAGATCTGTGCTTGGAGGTGCTCGATTTTCTCTTGAAGCTTGAAGATGGTCTCCCCAATGACTTTGGCATCTAGCTTGTGGTTGTTGGTTGAAAGCACAAGTGCTCCTTGGGTGGTTTTGGTAATTAATGTCAACATATCTCTTGTTGGACTAACACTTTTACCTAGTATGTTTTAGACAAGTTCAACAATGAAGTGGCATAGACTAGAGGATGTGGAACCCCTTCAAGATGCTAAGGACAAAGGATTGGCTCAAGCTTCAAGCACAAGACTCTACATTTTCCATTTTAGTGATCCAAGATCACATTGAGTCTATAGGAAAAGCCAATACTATCAAGAGGGGATGAGGTGTTGCTTAATGGCTTACTTGCTCAAAATGCTTAGTGATATGCTCCAAAGCCCTCAACTACTTTCTCACATCCACATTTGTCCTAAACCAAAAGTCAAACTCGGCCCCACCGATTCTTTCTACCCGGCGCCACCGAGTTCAGATGTCTTAGCCACTGCCACAAACCCTAGGCAAATTGGTCTCACCGATAGGGATCTCGGTCTCACCAAGATGGGATTGTAATCTCTCATTGTATGTCCATTACCAAAATCGGTCCCACCGAGTTTGAGTAATCGATACTACCGAGATTACAATGCAAACTCTCTGGTTAACTTATTACCAAAATCGGTCCTACCGAGTTTGTGTAATCGGTCAAACCAAGTTTGCCTGACCAACTCTCTGGTTAGCTTATTACCAAAATCGGTCCCACCGAGTTTGTGTAATCGGTCTCATCGAGATTACGTTATGCACCCTAATCATATCGGTCCTACCGAGTTGCCTGTCGGTCCCATCAAAAATCCTAACGGTCACAAGATTTGTTGAATCGGTCAGACCGAGTTTCTCAATTCGGTCCCACCGAGATTGGCAAGTTGTGTGTAACGGTTAGATTTGGTGTGGAGGCTATATATACCCCTCCAGCCACTCTTCATTCGTGGAGAGAGCCACCAAAACGAACCTACACTTCCAGCATACATTTTCTGAGAGAGAACCACCTACTCATATGTTGAGGCCAAGATATTCCATTCCTACCATATGAATCTTGATCTCTAGCCTTCCCCAAGTTTCTTTCCACTCAAATCTTCTTTCCACCAAATCCAAATCCTGTGAGAGAGTTGAGTGTTGGGGAGACTATCATTTGAAGCACAAGAGCAAGGGGTTCATCATCAACACACCATTTGTTACTTCTTGGAGAGTGGTGTCTCCTAGATTGGCTAGATGTCACTTGGGAACCTCCGAAAAGATTGTGGAGTTGAACCAAGGAGTTTGTAAGGGCAAGGAGATCGCCTACTTCGTGAAGATCTACCGCTAGTGAGGCAAGTCCTTCGTGGGCGACGGCCATGGTGGGATAGACAAGGTTGCTTCTTCGTGGACCCTTCGTGGGTGGACCCTCCATGGACTCGCGCAGTTGTTACCCTTCGAGGGTTGAAGTCTCCATCAACATGGATGTACGATAGCACCACCTATCGGAACCACGACAAAAACATCCCTGTCTCCAATTGCATTTGAATCCTCCAATCCCTTCCCTTTACATTCTTGCCAGTTGCATGCTTTACTTTCCGCTGCTCATATACTCTTTGCATGCTTGCTTGTTATGTATTGTGAGTGTTATACTTGTGCCTAACTCCACTTAAACTTAAAAAGTTAAAAACTGCAACTTTTTGTACTTAGTGTCTAATCAAACCCCCCCCCTCTAGACACCTCCTCTCTATCATTTCAATTGGTATCAGAGCTTTGGTCTCCATTGCTTTGGTTTAAACACCATTGGAGGAAGATGGATGAGTCTACTATTGGGAGTCTTAGACATAGAGTGCCTATACTTGATGGAGAGTACCTTCATGAGTGGAAAAATGAGATGCTTGTGATTTTCAATCAATATCATTTGAACAAGTACATTGCTAGCCCTTGTGCACCTCATGTCGATCCAATGCATCCTACCCTTGATGAGTCAATTGACATGATTCGCAATCTTAGAACTGTTGAACTTATCACTAGAGGCTTGCCTAGAAACTTGATTGGATGTTTTCCTACTCTTAAGTGTGCCTACACCATATGGAAATTTCTTGAGGAACATTTTCCAAATTATTCCTTAAAAAATCTAGATGAAATTCTCCATAAGTCTATTGCCTTGAGTAAGATGAATTCCAGTGTTCCTATGTTTGGTGATTGTCTATTTCAGCTTACAAACCTTATGCATGCCAAAGGAGATGTTGGAATTATTTGTGATATTATTTCCGAAGCTATTAAAATTCATAAACAAGATCATTGTCCAACTCACTCTAATGAATCACCCTCTCTAGGATTTGATCCACCACATGACAATGTTGAACATGGATACTATGATGAGGATGATGATAGTGACTTTGATCTTGATGATGCAATGAGACACTTTGCTGTTATGGCAAATCTTCGGGGATATATGGCAGGAGGAAAGGAATGGGTTCTTGATAGTGGATGTACCGATCACATGACCGGAGACAAAGATATGTTTCGTGAGCTTGCTGAAAACGATGGTCCTCGAAAGTATGTCACTTTTGGTGATAACTCAAAGGGTAAGGTGGTTGGCCTCGGTAAGGTGGACATATCACATGATAGCTCCATACAAAATGTCATGCTCGTTGAATCTCTTGGCTACAACTTACTTTCAGTATCTAGACTTGCTGATTTCGATTTCAATGTCCTATTTAGTGAAGTAGATTGCCAAGTGTTTCATAGAGATAATCATAAAATGGTCTTTACCAGTGTACGTAGAGGTGATCTATACATTGTTGATTTCACTAAAAAGGATCAACCTAGAACTTGCTTTATTGGTAAATCTTCTAAAGGTTGGTTATGGCATAGACGATTAGGTCATGTTGGCATGCGAAACTTTGACAAGCTTATTAAACGAAATCATATCCTTGGAGTTAATGATGTCATATTTGATAAGGATAGACTTTGCAACGCTTGTCATGCAGGTAAACAGGTTGGAGGGAGGCATCCCGTGAAGAACATCATGACCACAAGGAGGCCACTCGAGCTACTTCACATGGATCTTTTTGGTCCCAACGCTTACAAAAGTCTCGGTGGAAATTCTTTTGGTCTAGTTATAGTTGATGATTTTTCAGGATTTACGTGGGTGTTCTTTCTCGATGATAAATCGCAGGTTCAAAAGATCTTCAAAAACTTCGCTAGGAAGGCCCAAAATCAATTTGAAGTGAAGATCAAGAAGGTTCGCAGCGACAACAGAACGGAGTTCAAGAACGCAAATGTGGACACCTTTCTTGACGAAGAAGGGATTTCACACGAGTTCTCGGCTACGTACACACCTCAACAAAATGGAGTTGTTGAGAAGAAGAACCGGACGCTCATCGAAATGGCGAGAACGATGCTTGATGAGTACAAGACGCCGAAGCACTTTTGGGCGGAAGAGGTTGAGACAGCTTGTCATGCAACAAATCGCTTGTATCTTCACAAGCTACTCGGCAAGACGACATACGAGCTCCTCACCGGTAACAAACCCCAAGTTGGATACTTTCGAGTATTCGGCTCAAAGTGCTACATTCTTGATAAGCATCGTCGTTCTAAATTTGCTCCTAAGTCTCGTGAAGGTTTCCTACTTGGTTGTGGCTCAAACTCTCACACATACCGTGTCTACAACAATTTCACCCGAAAGGTTGAAGAAACGGCAGATGTGAAGTTTGATGAATCTAACGGCTCGCAAGTAGAGCAATTGCCAATTTATGTAGGAGACAAAGACCCCTCGGAAGCAATACAAGACTTGTCTATTGGCAAGATTCGTCCAACGGAGGTGAAGGAGAGTACCTCGTCCATCCAAGTGGAAGCTTCTACCTCACGACAAGGTGAACCAAGAGTTGATACAAAAGCATCCACAAGTAGGACACACCAATATGAAGAAAACGAGGAAGTGCACCAAGACGAACGTCAACAAGCTCCTTCTCCACCACGACAAGAGAACGACAACGCCAACAATGAAGAAGGCCAAGAAGAAGAACAAGATGAAGAAGATGTTCAACCAAGACCCAAGCAAAAGCTTTCACGAGTTCGAGCAAGAATTTCTAAAGACCATCCTGTCGAGCAAATCTACAAAGATATCCAAACCGGGAGAATCACTCGCTCTAAAACTCGTTTAGCTAACTTTTGTGAACACTATTCATTCATCTCTAGCATTGAACCTATGAAGGTCGAAGAAGCATTGGAAGATCCGGATTGGATAAACGCTATGAACGAAGAGCTACACAACTTTGAGAGGAATCAAGTTTGGACATTGGTTGAGAAGCCCGACAACAACAATAACATCATCGGTACCAAGTGGGTGTTTCACAACAAGCAAGATGAAGATGAACAAGTAGTTCGCAAAAAAGCACGTCTCATCGCCCAACGCTACACACAACTCGAAGGTATGGACTATGGTGAGACTTATGCTCCCGTTGCTAGACTTGAGTCCATTCTCATCTTACTTGCCTATGCTAATCACCATGATATCACCTTGTACCAAATGGACATTAAAAGTGCTTTTCTAAATGGTGAAATAGAGGAGGAAGTTTATGTTAAACAACCTCCCGGCTTTGTTAATCCTAAGAAACCTGATCATGTTTACAAACTTCACAAATCTCTTTATGGTCTTAAACAAGCTCCTAGAGCGTGGTATAAATGCTTGACCAAGTTCTTTATTGAAAAAGGCTTTGAAATCGGGAAAATTGATTCTACTGTTTTTACTAAAAGGGTCAATGGAGAACTATTTGTATGCCAAATTTATGTCGATGATATTATATTTGGCTCTACTAACCCTCATTTTAGTGAAAAGTTTGGGAAGTTAATGTCGGAGAAGTTTGAGATGTCTATGATGAGTGAACTCAAATTCTTTCTTGGTTTGCAAATCAAGCAAACTAAGGAAGGTACCTTTGTCTCTCAAACGAAGTACACCAAGGACTTATTCAAGAAGTTCAATATGCAAGAATGCAAAGGTATGACTACACCCATGCCTACTAGTGGACATCTTGATTTGACCAAAGATGGTAAACCGGTCGATTAAAAGGTTTATCGCTCTATGATTGGTTCATTGTTATATCTATGTGCTTCACGTCCCGATATCATGCTAAGTGTGTGCATGTGTGCATGATATCAAGCTGCTCCTAAAGAATGTCATCTTAAGGCCGGGAAAAGGATAGTGAGATGCTTAATCCATACACCAAATTTTGGCATTTGGTATCCTAAGAGGGCCTCTTTCGATCTTGTTGGCTACTCCGACTCGGACTATGCCGGTGACAAGGTTGATAGAAAGTCCACTTCAGGTACTTGTCAATTTCCTGTTAGATCTCTTGTGTATTGGTCTTCCAAGAAACAAAACTCGGTATCCTTATCCACCGCCGAAGCGGAATACATTGCCGCTGGTTCATGTTGTGCTCAATTACTTTGGATGACTGAAACTCTTAAAGATTATGGGATATATGTGAAACATGTTCCATTACTGTGTGACAATGAGAGTGCTATCAAGATTGCTCACAATCCCGTGCAACACTCTTGAAATAAGCATATTGAAGTTCGTCATCATTTCATTCGAGATCATGTTGCTAAGGGTGACATTAACCTTAAGCATGTTCGCACCAAAAAGCAATTAGCGGATATATTCACTAAACCACTTGATGAGAAAGTGTTTTGCAGGTTAAGAGGTGAACTGAACATCATTGATGCTTCAAACTTGGAGTAGGAACTCCATTGGATACATGCAAGACATGAGCTTATGACTAATCCTTGATATTTCTCTTATGATGATAATCTTATGTCTTGGATATATTTGCACCTTGCATGTTATCTAAGCCATGTAGGCACTTGGATGAATCTAAATCTATGAGATTGCAACTCACCCACATCTTGAGCAATCTCTACATCAGCAAGTCTCTACACAATGGTGGTTGAAGACAAGGAAGCACGAAACCATTCAAACATATCCTTTGACAAAGTTATTATTGAAATTCATGATTGTCATTTTGGATACACAAGTGTGCTTCTTTGCAAGAACTAACCCATGTAGGTAGATGAACTCAAACTCCAAGTGGTGCTCCCAACTCTTGATGAGCTACATCAACCTTCAGCAACCCACACAAGTTCAACTACATGATCACAAACAACACCACCACCCAAGGTATGTTATTCCATCTTAGAGAAGCTTTACTCCAAGTCATGAGTCAAAGCAACTCGACAAGATGTGAATACATCAAGATGCTTAAACGAAAAATGGTAACCCCATTTTGAGCTTAAACGATGAGTATGACCTATGATCAAGTGATCTCACTTGACTCCTAAGTCAATATACTCTAACATAGGTGACTTTGTCACCGACCAATTCTAGATGAAGTTCTCTTGTGTTCTTTTATGTGCTCTTGCATTTGTCTCATGCATATTGGTTTTCCCTTTCAAAAAAACTTCATCTAGATTTCTTTTCTCTTTTATTGTGTTCTGCATTCCTTGCATCCAATTCACTGCAAACCTTTCAGTTAATTCCTTGCAAATCCTTGTGAGATCTTACTTGTCTAGTGAGCTGAGGTGACAAGTGTTTTCTCTGCGATGAACTCGGTCTCACCGGTTTGATGCTTTTGGGCCAACCGAATCCTTTTGGTGCAACCGAAGGATACCACTCGGTGCCACCGATTTCACTACAGGAAAAACATGTTGCCATTTATTCCTGCATTACTTTTGATCCAGCTCCACTCAATGAATCTTGTCCTCTACAAGCATCACATTTTCCTTAGTGCTTTGTGCTGTGACTCAAGGACCAAACCCATTTATGACAAATTCTAGAAGGCCCTTCTTGGAAATTGATGTCAAAGGGGGAGAGAGAGATCACATCAAAGCTTAATCATATCTCTAGGGGGAGAGAATCTCTAGGGGGAGAGAATACTCAAGGAGAGAGTAATCTTCAAGGATCCCAAATGCTTGGTGTTCAAGAGGAGAGATGTCACATGTCTTCTTGAGGGGAAAGACATGTTCATATGTGCTTATTTGCATTAGCTCTGTTCATTTGTTTCCTTGAGCTCTAATTTTCTGTTCCCTATCTTCTCCCAGTATCCCATGCTAGATTCAGGGGGAGCAAGACTACTAAGGGAAAGACATTCTTTAAATTCATTGCACATCTTTACCTTTGGGGACATGTCTATATCAAATGTGGTACTTAGTACTCTCTCTACATGTCATCCAAGTCTTGGTACTCTTGTGGTTTCTTTTGTTTGCTATGGCTAGTAGGTGTATCTGTGTTATCTAACCTTGTTTACGCAGGTTCATTCTATCCTAAGCCAACTCAAGACCACAAGGTAAGTGTATGCATCACAGTCATGTGTATGAGAAATTCTTGCTGATGTACATACTGTTTGCAAGGACTCATAAGCATGAAGATACATTTCCCATATTCACATCCTTTGCTCTGATGCATATAGCCAAGATACATGTAACACATTGCTTACTCTGTCATGTTTATGCATTCACATGTTCCTATATTCCATTCACATGAATGCATACATGTAGGGGGAGCCTATGCATGTTACATGTCTTTTGAAAGCTTTACTTGCTATTCTCTATATCTTTATCTAAAGCTTTGATGTATGTTCTCATCAATTACCAAAAAGGGGGAGATTGAAAGCACAAGTGCTCCTTGGGTGATTTTGGTAATTAATGTCAACATATCTCTTGTTGGACTAACACTTTTACCTAGTATGTTTCAGACAAGTTCAATAATGAAGTGGCATGGACTAGAGGATGTGGAACCCCTTCAAGATGTTAAGGGGCTCAAGCTTCAAGCACAAGACTCTACATTTTCCATTTTAGTGATCCAAGATCACATTGAGTCTATAGGAAAAGCCAATTCTATCAAGAGGGGATGAGGTGTTGCTTAATGGTTTACTTGCTCAAAATGCTTAGTGATATGCTCCAAAGCCCTCAACTACTTTCTCACATCCACATTTGTCCTAAACCAAAAGTCAAACTCGGCCCCACCGATTCTTTCTATCCGGCGCCACTGAGTTCAAATGTCTTAGCCACTGCCACAAACCCTAGGCAAATCGGTCTCACCGATAGGGATCTCGGTCTCACCGAGATGGGATTGTAATCTCTCTGTGTATGTCCATTACCAAAATCGGTCCCACCGAGTTTGAGTAATCGGTACTACCGAGATTACAATGCAAACTCTCTGGTTAACTTATTACCAAAATCAGTCCTACCGAGTTTGTGTAATCGGTCAAACCGAGTTTGCCTGACCAACTCTCTGGTTAGCTTATTACCAAAATTGGTCCCACCGAGTTTGTGTAATCGGTCTCACCGAGATTACGTTATGCCCTAACCCTAATCATATCAGTCCTACCGAGTTGCATGTCGGTCCCATCGAAAATCCTAACGGTCACAAGATTTGCTAAATCGGTCAGACCGAGTTTCTCAATTCGGTCCCACCGAGATTGGCAAGTTGTGTGTAACGGTTAGATTTTGTGTGGAGGCTATATATACCCCTCCACCCACTCTTCATTCGTGGAGAGATCCATCAGAACAAACCTACACTTCCAGCATACATTTTCTAAGAGAGAACCACCTACTCATGTGTTGAGGCCAAGATATTCCATTCCTACCATATGAATCTTGATCTCTAGCCTTCCCCAAGTTGCTTTCCACTCAAATCTTCTTTCCACCAAATCCAAATCCTGTGAGAGAGAGTTGAGTGTTGGGGAGACTAACATTTGAAGCACAAGAGCAAGGAGTTCATCATCAACACACCATTTGTTACTTCATGGAAAGTAGTGTCTCCTAGATTGGCTAGGTGTCACTTGAGAGCCTCCGACAAGATTATGGAGTTGAACCAACGAGTTTGTAAGGGCAAGGAGATCGCCTACTTTGTGAAGATCTACCGCTAGTGAGGCAAGTCCTTCGTGGGTGACGGCCATGGTGGGATAGACAAGGTTGCTTCTTCGTGGACCCTTCGTGGGTGGAGCCCTCCGTGGACTCGCGCAGCCATTACCCTTCGTGGGTTGAAGTCTCCATCAACGTGGACGTACGATAGCACCACCTATCGGAACCACGACAAAAACATCTGTGTGTCCAATTGCGTTTGAATCCTCCAATCTCTTCCCTTTACATTCTTGCAGGTTTCATGCTTTAGTTTCCGCTGCTCATATACTCTTTGCATGTTTGCTTGTTATGTATTGTGAGTGTTAAACTTGTGCCTAAACTCCACTTAAACTTAAGAAGTTAAAAACTACAACTTTTGGTAATTAGTGTCTACTCACCCCACCCCCTCTAGACACCTCTTCTCGATCCTTTCATTGGTGAACTCCATGATCATCATCTGGTTGGCGTTGAGTCCACGCTCCACCATCCCTTGGCACTTGAAAACTTGCTGTTCCACGGCTTCGAGCTTTGTCTCCACGCCTCCGATACGCCTTGGTCCCTCCACATCACGGATGTGCAGCACCCCCTCATGCATCTCAATGGTTTGAGGGTGTTTCAGCACCTCCGCGAGATAGGGGTTGATAAACCTCTCGAAAAACTTGTCCTTGGGAGCTCTTGGAGACGCCATGATGCTCTAGATCTGAAACAGAAACAGCTCGAAACGAAAACAGAGGATATTTGCGTGATACGGTGGTCAAAACCTTCGGAGTTTATATAATGAATTTTTACCGACCAAAATACGTAACGTGCAAGAAAATGGAGTCCGGGAGGCACACGAGGTGTCCACGAGACAGGGGGGTACGCCCAGTAAGGGTAGGCGCGCCCTCCACTCTCATGGAGGCCTCATGTCCCTTTCGGACTACTTTTTTCTTCCTAAAATTCTTAAATATTCCAAAACTGATAAAAATTGCCATTGGAGTTGTTTGGAGTCGGTTTACTTACCGTACCACATACCTATTCCTTTTCGGAATCTGGAACGTTTTGGAAAGTTTCCCTTATGTTTTCATCCGGGGTTACGGTTTCAATAATATTAGTTTCAACATTGATAGGATTACCTGAAATATAATGTTTAATTCTTTGACCGTTCACCACCCTCGGACTTGTGCCTTCGAAGTTGTTGATTTTTATGACACCAGAATGATAGACCTCCTCGATAACGTAAGGACCTTCCCATTTAGAGAGAAGTTTTCCTGCAAAAAATCTTAAACGAGAGTTGAATAATAACACATAATCACTTATGTTAAACTCACGCTTTTGTATCCTTTTATCATGCCAGCGTTTGAATTTTCCTTTAAATAGCTTGGCATTCTCATAGGCTTGGGTTCTCCATTCATCGAGTGAGCTAATGTCAAACAACCTCTTCTCACCGGCAAGTTTGAAGTCATAGTTGAGCTCTTTAATAGCCCAATATGCTTTATGTTCATGTTCAAGAGGTAAATGACACGCTTTTCCATAAACCATCTTATATGGAGACATACCCATAGGATTTTTGTATGCAATTCTATAGGAAAAGGTCCCATAGTAACGTAATCAACAGCAACTAAAATATGTGTGTAACCATTAGAGGCAGGAAAAGGTCCCATATAATCAAAGCCCCAAACATCAAACGGTTCAATAACAAGAGAATAATTCATAGGCATTTGTTGATGTCTACTAATATTACCAATTCTTTGGCATTCATCACAAGATAAGACAAACTTACGAGCATCTTTGAAGAGAGTAGGCCGGTAAAAACCAGATTGTAGTACCTTGTGTGTAGTTCTATCTCCAGCGAGGTGTCCTCCATAGGATTTAGAGTGACACTTGCATAGGATCTGTTCATATTCATGCTCAGGTACACAACGTCTAATAACACCATCTACTCCCTCTTTATAGAGGTGTGGGTCATCCCAGAAGTAATGTCTTAAATCATAAAAGAACTTTTTCTTTTGCTGGTATGTGAAACTAGGAGGTATAAACTTAGCAACAATGTAATTAGCATAATCAGCATATCAACAAGCAGTACGAGAAGCATTAACGACCGCTAATTGTTCATCAGGAAAGCTATCATCAATAGGCAGTGGGTCATCAAGAACATTCTCTAACCTAGACAAGTTGTCTGCAACGGGGTTCTCAGCTCCCTTTCTATCAATAATATGTAAATCAAATTCTTGGAGCAGGAGAACCCATCTAATGAGCCCAGGCTTAGCATCTTTCTTTTCCATAAGATATTTAATAGCAGCATGATCAGTGTGAATAGTTACTTTGGAATCAACAATATAAGGTCTAAACTTATCACATGCAAACACAACTGCTAAGAATTCTTTTCCAGTAGTAGCATAATTTCTTTGGGTAGTATCAAGGGTCTTACTAGCATACTGGATAACATTCAATTTCTTATCAACTCTTTGCTCTAGAACAGCACCTACAGCATAATCGCTAGCATCACACATAATTTCAAAAGGTAAATTCCAATCAGGTGGCTGAACAATAGGTGCAGTGATCAAAGCTTTCCTAAGTATTTCAAATGCTTCAACACAATCATCATCAAATACAAAAGGAATATCTTTTTGCAATAAATTAGTCAGAGGCCTAGAGATTTTAGAAAAATCCTTAATGAACCTCCTATAAAAACCGGCATGACGAAGGAAACTTCTTATACCTTTTACGTCCTTGGGACATGGCATCTTTTCAATAGCATCAACTTTAGCTTAATCAACTTCAATACCTCTCTCGGAAATCTTATGCCCCAAAACAATGCCTTCATTAACCATAAAGTGGCACTTTTCCCAATTCAGGACGAGAATAGTGTCTTCGCATCTCTGCAAAACTCGATCAAGGTTGCTCAAACAATCATCAAAAGAGGATCCATAAACGGAGAAGTCATCCATGAATACCTCACAAATCTTTTCACAAAAATCAGAGAATATAGCCATCATGCATCTTTGAAAGGTAGCAGGTGCATTACATAAACCAAAAGGCATACGTCTATAAGCAAAAGTACCGAAAGGGCAAGTGAAAGTAGTTTTTGATTGATCCCCCGCTGACACGGGTATTTGAGAGAAACCTGAATAACCATCTAGAAAGCAGAAATGTATGTGTTTGGATAGTCTTTCTAGCATTTGATCAATAAAAGGTAAAGGGTAATGATATTTCTCAGTAGCATTATTTAATTTACGGAAATCAATTACCATCCTATAACCTGTAATAATTCTTTGCGGGATCAATTCATCTTTATCATTAGGAACAACGGTAATACCTCCCTTTTTAGGAACACAATGGACAGGGCTTACCCAATCACTATTAGCAACGGGATAAATTATACCTGCCTCAAGGAGCTTTAGTATCTCCTTTCTTACCACTTCTTTCATCTTGGGATTCAGTCATCGTTGAGGATCTCTAACTAGTTTGGCATCTTTCTCCACTGTAATTTTGTGTTGGCATAACGTGGGACTAATGCCCTTAAGATCATCCAGAGTATATCCAATAGCAGCTGGTGCTTCTTTAGAGTTTTCAATAATCTTTCTTCTTCTTGCTCTGAAAGGTTAGCACTAATAATAATAGGATATATTTTCTTTTCATCAAGATAAGCATACTTAAGATTATCAGGTAATGGTTTAAGTTCAAACATGGGATCACCCTTGGGTGGAGGGGGATCCCCAAGAATTTCAACGGGAAGGTTATGTTTCAGCACAGGTTCCTGTTTAAGGAACACTTCATCTATTTCCCTTCTTTCCTTCATAAACGTATCATTTTCATGGTCAAGCAAATATTGTTCTAATGGATCAGTAGGAGGCACAGCAATGGAAGCAAGACCAATAATCTCATCCTTACTAGGTGATTCTCTATCACGGGGTTGTCTATGAAACTTAGCAAAATTAAACTCATGAGACATACCCTCTAAGCCAATTGTAACAGTATCATTTTCACAATCAATCCTAGAACTAGCTGTATTCAAGAAGGGTCTACCAAAAATAATGGGACAAAAATCATCTTGTGGGGAACTAAGAACAAGAAAATCAGCAGGATATCTAACCTTCCCACACAAGACTTCAACATCTCTAACTATCCCAATTGGTTTAATGGTATACCTATTAGCAAGCTTAATAGTAACATCAATGTCTTCTATTTTAATGGTATACCTATTAGCAAGCATAATTTCTTTATATAAATCATAGGGTATTGCACTGGCACTAGCACCCATATCACATAAGCCCTGATAACAATGATCTCCTATTTTAATAGAAATAACAGGCATGCCTACCACAGGTCTATGTATCTTAGTATCTGGTCTAGCAATATTAGCAGTCTCACCATAGAAATAAATACATGCCCATCTAAATCATCATCCAAGAGATCTTTAACCATAGCAATACTAGGTTCAACTTTGATTTGCTCAGGAGGTGTATAAGTCCTAGTATTACTCTTATGAACAACAGTTGAAGTTTTAACATGATCCTTTATCCTAACAGGAAAAGGAGGTTTCTAAACATAAGTAGTAGGAACAATAGGATCACTATAGGTGACAGTCTTTTCTTCAACTGTAATAGGTGCAGCTACTTTCACTTCAACGGGAGGATTATATTTAAACCATTTCTCCTTAGGGAGATCAACGTGAGTAGCAAAAGATTCACAGAAAGAAGCTACTATCTCAGAGTCAAGTCCATATTTAGCGCTAAATCCACGAAAAGCATCGGTATCAATAAAATATTTAACACAATTGAACTTAGGTGTCATACCTGACTCCTTACCATCGTCGGAACCCCAGTCCTCAGATTTGCGTTTAATTCTTTCCAATAAGTCCCATTTGAAATCAATAGTCTTCAGCATATAAGAACCAGCACAGGAAGTGTCGAGCAGGTTGCGATCATTAAGAGAAAGCCGATCATAAAAAATTTGAATAATCATTTCCCGGGAGAGCTCATGATTGGGGCATGAATATAACATTGACTTAAGCCTCCCCCAAGCTTGAGCGATGCTTTCTCCTTCGCGAGGCCAAAAATTCTATATGTAATTACGATCACGATGAACAAGATGCATAGGATAGAACTTCTGGTGAAATTCCAACTTCAGTCGTTTATAATTCCAAGATATCGTATCATCACATAGCCTATACCATGTCAATGCATCTCCCTTCAAAGATAAAGGGAAAACCTTCCTTTTGACAACATCATCGGGAATACCTGCAAGCTTAAATAATCCACAAACTTCATCCACAAAGATAAGGTGTAAATCGGGATGCAATGTTCCATCTGCTACAAGGGGATTAGCTAGCAGTTTTTCTATCATACCTGAAGGAATCTCAAAGGAAATATTTTCAAAAAGTTCAGTAGGTTGAGGAGCAACTCTTTGCTCTTCTGATCGGGGTGAAGATACCCCGAACAAGCACCTCAAAGGATTAGTTTCCATAGTGACAAGTAACAGAAAATTTCAGCACACTATATAAATGTTTCCTTACCAAGTTCCACTCACCAAAAGCGCTACACTCCCCGGCAACGGCGCCAGAAAAGAGTCTTGATGACCCACAAGTGTAGGGGATCTATTGTAGTCCTTTCGATAAGTAAGAGTGTCGAACCCAACAAGGAGCAGAAGGAAATGATAAGCGGTTTTCAGTAAGGTTTTCTCTGCAAGCACTGAAATTGTAGGTAATAGATAGTTTTGCGATAAGATAAATTGTAACGAGTAACAAGTAAATAAAGTAAATAAAGTGCAGCAAGGTGGCCCAATCCTTTATGTAGCAAAGGATATGCCTAGACAATTTCTAATAATGAGAAAGGAGCTCCCGAGGACACATGGGAATTATCGTCAAGCTAGTTTTCATCACGCTCATATGATTCGCGGTCGGTACTTTGATAATTTGATATGTGGGTGGACCGGTGCTTGGGTACTTCCCTTACTTGGACAAGCATCCCACTTATGATTAACCCCTATTGCAAGCGCACGCAACTACAAAAGAAGTATTAAGGTAAACCTAACCACAATATTAAACGTATGGATCCAAATCAGGGTTTAAGCTTCTGTCACTCTAGCAACCCATCATCTACTTATTACTTCCCAATGCCTTCCTCTAGGCCCAAATAATGGTGAAGTGTCATGTAGTCGACGTTCACATAACACCACTAGAGGAAAAGAAAACATATATCTCATCAAAATATCGAACGAATACAAAATTCACATGACTACTAATAGCAAGACTTCACCCATGTCCTCTGGAACAAACGTAACTACTCACAAAGCATATTCATGTTCATAATCAGAGGAGTAATAATATGCATAAAGGATCTCAACATATGATCTTCCACCAAGTAAACCAATTAGCATCAACTACAAGGAGAAATCAACACTACTAGCAACCCACAGGTACCAATTTGTGGTTTGGATACAAGATATGAACTAGGGTTTTGAGAGGAGATGGTGTTGGTGAAGATGTTGATGGAGATTGACCCCCTCCCAGTGAGAGGATCGTTGGTGATGATGATGGTGATGATTTCCCCCTCCCGGAGGGAAGTGTCCCCGGCAGAACAGCTCCGCCGGAGCTCTAGATTGGTTCCGCCAAGGTTCCGCCTCATGGCGGCGGAGTTTAGTCCCGTAAGCTTGCCCACAATCTTTTCCAGGGTAAAAGCCCTCATATAGCAGGAGATGGACACCGAGGGGCCACCAAGGGGCCTAGGAGACCGGGGCGCGCCTAGTAGGGGTGGGCGCGCCCCCACCCTCCTGGCCAGGGTGTGGGCCCCCTGATGTATTTCTTCCGCTCAATGATTCTTATTAATTCCAAAAACAGGTTTCGTGGTGTTTCAGGAATTTTGGAGCAGTGCAGAATAGGTTTCCAATGTTTGCTCCTTTTCCAGCTAGAATTCCAGCTGCCGGCATTCCCCCTCTTCATGGTAAACCTTGTAAAATAATAGAGAATAGCCATAAGTATTGAGATATAATGTGTAATAACAGCCCATAATGCAATAAATATTGATATAAAAGCATGATGCAAAATGGACGTATCAGAAGACTGCTGATGAAGTCCAGGCTTGCCGGATGCGGTTTTGGCTCGAGCCGCCTCCGCTTGTTGGCTGCCTCCCCGTCCATCTCAACCGGCGGCGACGCCGGTGTACACGTGTGCTGGTGTGTGTTGTGTGCTGGGTGTGCGCGAGTGCGTCCTTCTGTGCATGCCGCCACACCATGGTGAATTGTGCGCAAGTGCGTCCTTCACGCACAAGAAGTGTGTCCTCAATGCACCCTCAATTTACTAGCATGCGGGGTGCTACCCCGAGTGGTTTCAACTTTTTTTACTTCACCGCGTGTTAGATGGGCCTCTAGTTTACTTATTTTCACCCACTGCCACATGGTCCAGCACATGAAGATACAGAACACGGGCTGACAAGGCAGCATGTGGACTGGTTGACCGGTCAACTAAACAATATACGGAGCTATACGCTGACACAGTGAGCATATAATCCGTCGGTATAGAGAGTTCGAGTGAGAGGGGAGGCCCGTGAGAGATAGCAGAGAGAGATAAAGATCTACTCCCTCCGTTCGATAATGTAGTTCCAACATTTTTTTAAGTCAAACTTTTGAAACATTGACCAAGTTTATAAAGAAATTACTTATATCTACAATACCAAAGATAAATGATAGTATGAAGTAAGTACATGTTGTGATGAATCTAATAATCGTTCCAGATGTAAATGTTTTTCTCCACATATACCTGATCAAACTTTTCTGGGGTTTGACTTTTCAAAACATACATATGCTTATGGACGTGACAGAGTCCCTAACTAGAGAGAGAGGGAGAGAGAGAGAGAGAGATATAGTGAGTGAAAAAAGTGTGTGTGCGTGTGTGTGAAAGAGACGTGAACACACAATAAAAGTAGAGAAAAAGCGTGCGTGTCTTATGCAAACATATCACACATGCATCTTCGATAACGGAGGCAAGGTGAGGAGATAGTGTGTGGTTGTTTGGAACCCAGAGAGCAAGACCCCTAGCACATGGCCAAGAGGGGTCTAACAAACAAGGGAGAGAGGTCGAGAGAGACGTACAGAGAAAATGTAGACATGGGGAGGAGAGAGTGTATGTTTGTCATAGAGAGATCCCCTGGAGATCGTGATGGGACTACATGGGTGGGAGATCGAGTGACAAGGTGTGTGCGCGATAGAAGATGCCCCGAGAGATATCGAGATAGACGTACGGATGGAAGGAGACAATACGTGTGTTCCTGATGGCTAGTAAGAGATAATCATACTTAGGAGGAGGGGGGAGTGCTTGCGCCTATTATGGAGTGAGGGATTATGGTACTTAGGGGGGTGCGTGTCACATGGAGAGAGAACAAGGGCGAAGAGTGTTGGATGGGTCTATATGTATAGCGCGAGCGAGACATGTGTATGTGTGAACCAGGGAGATATAAGGTCAGTTTGGCTTGCGTCCTGAGCATCTTTTGCCTGGCCTGGGGTTGTGGCTGGATTTCATGCACGCTTGTTTGGTTGCTACCCTGTGAAAAAGAAAGCCCGCCTGGCCTGGATTTCCTTGCACTTTAATTAGCCTGGCTGGACTCCAGACACTGCAAGTAGCCTGGCCCAGGCAACCGATTTCGAATGCCTGGCCGTGCCTGGTCGTGCGGCCACGAGGCTAACAGCAACCTTGATGGATATTAGCATTAAATAATTGTTGCATGGATTGATTGATGGGACGTTGATGCTTTGCCTGGCCCAGGCATGAACCAAACGGTTCAGCACCACACAAGCCTGGCTAGGCAGAAATATTTTACATCTCACGTCCACACCAGGCAGTACTGGCCATCAAGGCATGAGGGTCAGGTCACGAACCAAACTGACCAATAAAGTTTGAGAGAGATTGAGGAGCCCCGATAAGGCTGAGTGGTGCGTCAGATAGCTGAGAGGGGAAAAGAGATATTCCATCCGCTCGATAATGTAGTGCATGTAAATTTTTTAGAAGTCAAACTTTGGAAACTTTGATCAGGTTTACGCAAATATTATTATATCTACAATACCAAAGATATATCATACAAAACTACATCTCATGGTGAATCTAATGGTATATGTTTGCCGTTCTAGATGTAATTGTTTTTCTCCATGTACATGGTCAATCTTTGTGATGTTTGACTTTTCAATAAATCTATATGCTATGGACCGAGGAGAGTGCCTAAGTCGAGACAGATCAAGTGCGTGTGAAGGAGAATGAGTACGTGTGCAAAAAGAGTATGTGTGTTCAAGAGAAAGTGACAACAAACGATAAATTAGAGAGAGAGAATGTGTTTTTTTGTTTCTTATGCGAACATATCACGCATGCATCTCCGAGATAGAAAAGCGAGCCGAGGAGATACACGAAGATAGCTAGTGTGTGATTGTTTGCAACGGAGAGAGAAACCCCTGTAGCACATGTCCAATAGAAGTCTGGCCAACAAGGAACAAAGGTCGAGAGGGACACATGGAGGACATGGACGCATGGGGAGGGAGAGAGGGTGTGTTTGTGATAGAGAGATCCCCTCGAGATCGTGAGGGGACTATATGGGTGGGAGATCAAGGGAGGTGCGTGCGCGATAGAAAGATGCCCCGAGAGAAATCGAGATAGACCATGCACATGTTTGCGATGGAGACTAAGATTAGCTAGTCATATACATAAAGGGGGAACTACATGTGCCTACAATTGAGTGAGAGACCATCATACTTAGCTAGCTAGGCATGAGATTGTGTGTGTTGTGCGTGTGAGGTGGAGAGAGAACGAGGGAGAGAGATAGAGTTTTAGATGGGCCTACCGAGTGCGAGTGAGATATGCATGTGTATGTGTGACCCAGGTGGATGGAGAGTTTGAGAGAGGGGGGAAGAGCTCCGAGACGACAAAGTGGTGCGTGAGAGAGTTACGGGCAACGAGCCAAGGAATTTGTGTGCGTACGATGAGTGCACCCAAGATATCTAGCTTGGACTAGCTAGAGTATCATACATAGTGTGCGAGAGAGACCTATAGATGGTGTATATATGCATGCGAACTAGAAAGACCCCCCCACACACACACAAAGAGAGAGAGAGAGAGAGAGAGAGAGAGAGATGGAGTGAAAGGGAGAGGGACCAACATGGTTTTTGTGTCGGATGCATGCGACAGAATTGAAGATTGTCGGTGAGAGAGAGAGAGAGAGAGAGAGAACAGGAGCCTGGGAGAGGGGGAGGTCACGTTTTATGCATCAAACACTGATATAAACCATGTTTCGATATAAACTTGCATTCAAATATTTAAATTGGAGAACATGTTGTCTGCAATCCACACATGAATGGATATATGCATATATCAAACAAGTTCATTAATTTAACTTTCAACATGTTCATGGAGTACTATAATACTGTATAACATGCTACTCGATTGAGGTTTTCAATTTTGGATTTAGTTCACTATTTTGACCTAGTGAACGAGCTATTTCATTGAATCGAGATATTTCATTTTGGGTTTGATTCGCGTTTTTGAGTGGGTCAACTATTTGTCATATAGTAAATCGCTAGCAACGAGCATGTAAAAACACATTACTCCCGAGCATCATCTCTCCATCTAAAAAAGAAGTGGCAAGCTAATATTTCAAAATTTGATTCGAATCGACTTGGTAAGGTAGACGTGGATACTCGTTCTCCCAAAATTTGAATGAACCGTTAAGCATCCTCTACTCGGTGGAATTCGCCCGAGCAAATAAATGGGAGACCCGAAATTACCGTCCTATGTGGGACACGCATCAATTGGTCCGTTGTACATCGAGGGTAGGTTCGTAACTTCATCCAAGCGCGCCTTCTCCTTGGCCGAAATGACGTGTGCCGAATAATTCATAAACCATGGTCGGCAAAATACGCTCTCCTTGCCCGAAATAGCTCGCGCCCACTATTTCAAAACACGCTCTCCTCGCCCGAAATCACTCGCGCCCACTATATTTCAAAACACTCCCTCCTCGCCCGAAATCGCTCCCGCCCACTATTTGGGGAGAAGCAAAGTTACTCTACTATCACCGACCCTCAGTACACACACCCAAGCCGAGAAGCCTAAAGGCAGGGGTAGAACTGTAACTCCCCCTCACATTTTAGACAAATGTGTCCGTAAGACATGGTTCCACTCCCCTCCCAATCCCCCCCTCCATTCATACCTCGTGGATGCCAAATTACCTTCTCCCCAGGAAGCTCCCTTCTCCCGAGCCGCGAAACCTCACCCCTCCTCCATGGCGCCCCCTGCTATGTCTTGAGCTTGTGTTGGTTTTCCTTGAAGAGAAAGGGTGATGCAGCAATAGTAGCATAAGTATTTCCCTCAGTTTTTCAGAACCAAGGTATCAATCTAGTAGGAGGCTCCTCAAAAGTCCCACGCACCTACACAAACAAACAAGAACTCGCAAACAATGTGATAAAGGGGTTGTCAATCCCTTCACGGCCACTTGCGAAAGTGAGATCTGATAGAGATAATATCATAAGATAAATATATTTTTGGTATTTTATGATATAGATTGGAAAAGTGAAGATGAAAATAAAAGTAGATTGAAAGCTTATATGATAAAAGATAGACCCGGGGGCCATAGGTTCACTAGTGGCTTCTCTCAAGATAGCATGAGCATTACGGTGGGTGAACAAATTACTGTCGAGCAATTGATAGAAAAGCGAATAATTATGAGATTATCTAGGCATGGTCATGTATATGGGCATCACGTCCGTGACAAGTAGACCGACTCCTGCCTGCATCTACTACTATTACTCCACACATCGACCGCTATCCAGCATGCATCTAGAGTATTAAGTTCATAAAGAACAGAGTAACTCATTAAGAAACATGACATGATGTAGAGGGATAAACTCATGCAATATGATATAAACCCCATCTTTTTATCCTCGATGGCAACAATACAATACGTGCCTTGCTGCCCCTGCTATCATTGGGAAAGGACACCGCAAGATTGAACCCAAAGCTAAGCACTTCTCCCATTGAAAGAAAGATCAATCTAGTCGGCCAAACCAAACTGATAATTCGACGAGACTTGCAAAGATAACTTAATCACACATAAAAGAATTCAGAGGAGATTCAACTATTTCTCATAGATAAACTTGATCATAAACCCACAATTCATCGGATCTCGACAACACACCGCAAAAAGAGTTACATCGAATAGAGCTCTAAGAAGATCGAGGAGAACATGGTATTGAGATTCAAAGAGAGAGAAGAAACCATCTAGCTAATAACTATGGACACGAAGGTCTGTGGTAAACTACTCACAACTCATCGGAGAGGCTATGGTGTTGATGTAGATGCCCTCCGTGGTTGATTCCCCCTCCGGCGGAGCACCGGCGAAGGCTCCAAGATGGGATCTCGCGAATACAGAAGGTTACGACGGTTGAAATAGTTTTTCGTGGTCGCCTCTGATGTTTTCGGGGTATATTGGTATATATAGGAGGAAGAAGTAGGTCGGTGGACGCCCGAGGGGCCCACGAGACAGGGGGCGCGCCCAGTAGGGGGGCGCGCCCTCCACCCTCGTGTCTGCCTCGTTTATTTCTTGACTTCCACTCCAAGTCCTCTGGATCACGTTTGTTCAAAAAGATCGCTCCTGAAGGTTTCATTCCGTTTGGACTCCGTTTGATATTCCTTTTCTTCGAAACACTGAAATAGGCAAAAAAACAGCAATACGGGTTGGGCCTCCGGTTAGTAGGTTAGTCCCAAAAAAGATATAAAAGTGTAAAGTAAAGCCCATAAACATCCAAAACGGGTAATATAAAAGCATGGAACAATCAAAAATTATAGATACGTTGGAGACGTATCAAGCATCCCCAAGCTTAATTCCTACTCGTCCTCGAGTAGGTAAATGATAAAAACAGATTTTTTTATGTGGAATGCTACCTAGCATAATTCTCAATGTAATTTTCTTTATTGTGGCATGATTGTTCAGATCCAAATGATTCGAGGTAAAATTTTATAAAACATAAAAATAATAATACTCGAAGCATACTAACAAATAATCATGTCCTATCAAAATAGCATAGCCAAAGAAAGCTTATCCCTACAAAATCATATAGTTAGGCCATGCTTCATTTTCATTACACAAAATACTCCCATCATGCACAACCCCTGTTTCAGCCAAGCAATTGGTTCATACTTTTTAACGCGCTTCAGCTTATTCAACTCTTACGCAATATATGAGCGCAAGCCATGGACATAGCACTATATGTGGTATATGGTGGCGGTTGTGAAGACAAAAAAGGGAGAAGATAGTCTCACATCAACTAGGCGTTTCAACGGGCTATGGAGATGCCCATCAATAAATATCAATGTGAGTGAGTAGGGATTGCCATGCAATGGATGCACTAGAGCTATAAATATATGAAAGCTCAACAAAAGAAACTAAGTGGGTGTGCATCCAACTCGTTTTCTCACGAAGACCTAGGGCATTTTGAGGAAGCCCATCATTGGAATATACAAGCCAAGTTCTATAATGAAAAATTCCCATTAGTATATGAAAGTGACAACACAAGAGACTCTCTATCATGAAGATCATAGTGCTCTTTTGAAGCACAAGTGTGGAAAAGAGATAGTAGTATTGTCCCTTCTCTCTTTTTCTCTCATCTTTTTATTTTTTATTTGGCCTTTCTCTTTTTTTTCTATTTGGCCTTTCTCTTTTTTTATTTGGTGGGCTCTTTGGCCTCTTTTTTTATTTTAAAATCCGAAGTCTCATCCCGACTTGCGGGGGAATCATAGTCTTCATCATCCTTTCCTCACTTGGGACAATACTCTAATAATGAAGATCATCACACTTTTATTAATTTACAACTCGAGAATTACAACTCAACACTTCGAACAAAATATGACTCTATATGAATGCCTCCGGCGGTGTACCGGGATATGCAATGAATCAAGAGTGACATGTATGAAAATTTATGAAGGTGGCCTTGCCACAAATACAATGTCAACTACATGATCATGCAAAAAGCAATATGGCAATGATGGAGCGTGTCATAATAAACGGAACGGTGAAAAGTTGCATGGCAATATATCTCGGAATGGCTATGGAAATGCCACAATAGGTAGGTATGGTGGCTGTTTTGAGGAAGGTAAATAATGGGTACATGATACCGGCGAAAGTTGTGCGGCACAATAGAGGCTAGAAAAGTGGAAGGGTGAGTGTGCGTATATCCATGGACTCACATTAGTCATAAAGAACTCATATACTTATTGCAAAAGTTTACTTGCCCTCGAAGCAAAGTACTACTACGCATGCTCCTAGGGGAAGGGTTAGTAGGAGTTAACCATCGCGCGATCCCGACCTCCACTCATAAGGAAGACAATTAAAAGAGCACCTCATGCAACAAATTTTTCACACAACTTTTACCATACGTGCATGCTAAGGGACTTGCCAACTTCAACACAAGTATTACTCAATTTCATAATTACCCACTAGCATGACTCTAACATTACCACCTTTATATCTCAAAACAATTATCAAGTATCAAATTGATCCTAGTGTTTAATGCACTTTCTATGATAGTTTTTATTATACCCAACTTGGATGCTCATCATTCTAGGACCAAATTTATAACCATAGCAAATACCATGCTGTTCTAAAAGACTCTCAAAATAATATAAGTGAAGCATTAGAGACTAACAATTTCTACAAAATTAAGCCACCGCCGTGCTCTAAAAGATATAAGTGAAGCACTAGAGCAAAAACTATCTAGCTCAAAAGATATAAGTGAAGCACATAGAGTATTCTAATAAATTCCAATCAAGTGGGTTTTTCCCAAAAGGTGTGTACAGCAAGGATGATTGTGGTAAACTAAAAACAAAGACTAATATCATACAAGACGCTCCAAGCAAAACACATATCGTGTGCCGAATAAAAATATAGCTCCAAGTAAAGTTACCGATAAACGAAGACGAAAGAGGGGATGCCTTCCGGGGCATCCCCAAGCTTAGGCTTTTGGCTATTATTGAATATATTGGGGTTCCTTGGGCATCCCCAAGCTTAGTCTCTGGCCAGTCCTTATTCCATAGTCCATCAAATCTTTACCCAAAACTTGAAAACTTCACAACACAAAACTCAACAGGAAATAGCATAAGCTCCGTTAGTGAAAGAAAGAAAAACCACCACATAAGGTACTGTAATGAACTCATTATTTATTTATATTGGTGTTAAACCTACTGTACTTCAACTTTTCTATGGTTCATACCCTTACATAGTAGCCATAGATGCATCAAAATAAGCAAACAACACACGAAAAATAGAATCTGTCAAAAACAGAACAGTTTGTAGCAATCTGTAACTCTCTAATACTTATGGAAGCAATCTGTAACTCTCTAATACTTATGGAACTCTAAAACTCCTACAAAAATAGGAAGTCCTGGGAAATTTGTCTATTGATCTACAGCAAAAAGAATCAACGCAAAATCACGTTTCTGTTAATTACTAAAATTATTTTCGTGCATGCAAAGTTTCTGTTTTTCAGCAGAATCAAATTAACTATCACCATAGGTTATCCTATAGGTTCTACTTGGCACAAACACTAATTAAAACATAAAAACACATATAAACAGAAGGTAGATGCAAATTTTATTACTAAACAGAAGCAAAAACAAAAAACACAAATAAAATTGGGTTGCCTCCCAACTAGCGCTATCGTTTAACGCCCCTAGCTAGGCATAAAAGCGAGGAAAGATCTAAGTAGTGACATCTTTGGCACTCAGAAAGGAAAGAGAGGATTTCCTTTCTATGACATTCATTCTTCCATTTAGGGAAAGCACATTGCCATTAATGGATAAAGTAAGATTAAGCACGTTACAGATATTTGCATCTAAGCTAGCCTTTATTTCTTTGATAATTTCATTTTGATAAAAGCATAAGAGAGTGCTAGATTCAACCTTATCATTCATAGGGTGCCCAAATATAGTTTTCATTTTTTTCATAGGTATCTATAGCATCCCCCTTAATCTAGAACTTGCTTGAAAGAAGCGGGTAAGCTAACATAGAAACTTTTTAGGTAAACTTCAATTTGATATTGTGGCACATAGCTAGCCTGAATCCTTAATAACCTATCCCAAGCATCTTTTAAAGACACATCAAGTAAATAGCGAAAAAATCCGGAGTCATCTTCATCAAAATTATTTAAACTCTCATTGTGACCCCGGTGGGTGTTTCCATAGCATCATTATTTATGAGCTTAGAGAGGATAGAGGGGCTATCCAAGGTACTAGAACCCTGGAAAGGACCCTTGTTATTTTTGATTCAGCCATGGCAACGGGAAGGCAAACGGAAAAGAGAGAGGAGATTGGGAAAGAGAGGGCGAATAAAATGGCAAGGGTGAAGTGGGAGAGGAAAACGAGCGGCAAATGGCAAATAATGTAAATGCGAGGGAGATGAGTTTGTGATGGGTACTTGGTATGTCTTGACTTGAGCGAAGACCTCCCCGGCAACGGCGCCAGAAATCCTTCTTGCTACATCTTGAGCTTGCGTTGGTTTTCCTTGAAGAGGAAAGGATGATGCAGCAATAGTAGCATAAGTATTTCCCTCAGTTTTTGAGAACCAAGGTATCAATCCAGTAGGAGGCTCCTCAAAAGTCCCACGCACCTACACAAACAAACAAGAACTCGCAACCAACGCGATAAAGGGGTTGTCAATCCCTTCACGGCCACTTGCAAAAGTGAGATCTGATAGAGATAATATGATAAGATAAAAATATTTTTGGTATTTTATGATATAGATTGGAAAAGTAAAGATGCAAATAAAAGTAGATTGAAAGCTTATATGATAAAAGATAGACCCGGGGGCCATAGGTTTCACTAGTGGCTTCTCTCAAGATAGCATACGCATTATGGTGGGTGAACAAATTACTGTCGAGCAATTGATAGAAAAGCGAATAATTATGAGATTATCTAGGCATGATCATGTATATAGGCATCATGTCCGTGACAAGTTGACCGACTCCTGCCTACATCTACTACTATTACTCCACACATCGACCGCTATCCAGCATGCATCTAGAGTATTAAGTTCATAAAGAACAGAGTAACGCATTAAGAAAGATGACATGATGTAGAGGGATAAACTCATGCAATATGATATAAACCCCATCTTTTTATCCTCGATGGCAACAATACAATACGTGCCTTGCTGCCCCTGTTGTCACTAGGAACGGACACCGCAAGATTGAACCCAAAGCTAAGCACTTCTCCCATTGCAAGAAAGATCAATCTAGTAGGCCAAACCAAACTGATAATTCGAAGAGACTTGCAAAGATAACTTAATCACACATAAAAGAATTCAGAGGAGATTCAAATATTTCTCATAGGTATACTTGATCATAAACACACAATTCATCGGATCTCGACAAACACAACGCAAAAAGAGTTACATCAAATAGATCTCCAAGAAGATTGAGGAGAACATGGTATTGAGATTCAAAGAGAGAGAAGAAACCATCTAGCTAATAACTATGGACCCGAAGGTCTGTGGTAAACTACTCACAACTCATTGGAGAGGCTATGGTGTTGATGTAGAAGCCCTCCGTGGTTGATTCCCCCTCCAGCGGAGCGCCAGCGAAGGCTCCAAGATGGTATCTCACGGATATAGAAGGTTACGGCGGTGGAAATAGTTTTTTGTGGTCGCCTCTGATGTTTTCGGGGTACATGGGTATATATAGGAGGAAGAAGTAGGTCGGTGGATGCCCGAGGGGCCCACAAGAAAGGGGGGCGCGCCTAGTAGGGGGGCGTGCCCTCCACCCTCGTGGCCGCCTCGTTTATTTCTTGATTTCCACTCCAAGTCCTCTGGATCACGTTTGTTCCAAAAAGATCACTCCCGAAGGTTTCATTCTGTTTGGACTCCGTTTGATATTCCTTTTCTTCGAAACACTGAAATAGGCAAAAAACAGCAATACGGGTTGGGCCTCCGGTTAGTAGGTTAGTCCAAAAAATGATATAAAAGTGTAAAGTAAAGCCCATAAACATCCAAAACGGGTAATATAATAGCATGGAACAATAAAAAATTATAGATACGTTGGAGACATATCACCCCCCACCGCACCAATTTCACAGCCGCCCTCCTCCCTAATGCCGGAGACGTTATCCATTTGCCGTCGTGCACTGGGCCGTGTGCCTCTTACTCTGTGCTGCTGGAGCTGCCTCGACGACGGCCGCATGAACTGTACCGGAGCTGATTCACCCCCGCCGTTGTTCACGGTGCCGGAGCAGCTCCAACTTCGGATCCGTCCAGAGTCCCGGCGCTGCTTCCCCGTAGCCGTCGAGCATCGCGACATCATTGTTTCCCTACCGCCGGTCGCCACCGCAACCGCGCCAGCCTCACCGACTTGGCAGCTGGACCTACCTACTTCACCATGCCGCCAGATAGGTCGCACCCTCATCTCAAATCACTTTATTCTGGGCCAATCGATTCCCAATGGGAAGCAGCACCCCTCGAGGCAGCAGAGCTCCTAGGCTGCCGGTTGGCTGGTGTCTAACATAAGGGTGCGGGGCCACAAGTTCGCCGTGGAAGCAGCGCTTAGATGGCTATCTTAGAGTTGCGTGGGTTGAAGGTACTGCCGCCACCGGATCTGGATGACGGGGAGTCTTTGTGGATTGGCCCGGGGGCGGCACAACCATGGCAGTGCGGTGGGGCGGGGATCGGGGTTTTGGCCGGGGCCACGGACGGTGGAGGCAGGCTGCTCTGCCGTTGGTCGCTGGCTCTTCGGGGAAGATTCTGAACAGTGTCAGCCGGGAGGCACAAGACGGCCATCAAGACATCTGGCGTAGATCGGACAGTATCAAAATAAAATAAAATCGTGTGACCCCAATTTAGTCTTCAGTCAACAGACGTGTGACCACTCTCGTACCTTGTTGTTGATCTCTTAGTGTATTCCTTCAGATCAAAGAGATATGTCGTTCTTAACATTATGCATTATCTGTGTCTTCAGACACACCGTCTTCCGACTCACCGCAGCTGCTCCAACAAGGGAAGCATACACCAGAAGGGAGCTATAGTCCCCACTAAACAATTTCCTGCATCGAATGCGCGTGCCCGACATGGATAGCCACAACAACTGCAAGGCCATCGACAAGTCAACACATGATGCTCACTCCTATGGATGGCAGCCAGATAGGTTGTACCCTCATCTTACTTGTGTGCAACATTTATGGCTTTGTTATTCATCTAAGCATGGAAAATAGATCATCACATTTCACTGTATATTCATGCTGATCTCTTACGGGTCTTGTTCAGGAGTTAACGTTGTTCCATAGTTCAGCTAAGATACTTGTTCTTTAGGTAACATTGTTCCATAGTTATCATCCATCAGCCAATGCTATCCCACAGGCTGGTGATTATAGTATTATACCACTTCTAGTATTACCTATGTTGTTCTTTAATACTTTTGTGTGCCATCTAGTTAATCTCGAGTACAAACGATACATATTTTGTAGCTTTCATCTATGTTCTCCCTTTAGTTTATGAGACCTGTTGTTGCTAGTTAACCCCAGTCCTACTATTTATGTCATCTCCTACAGGCACTCATTACATAAATGTAACTACTAGTTGTCTTCCATGCATGTCAGATATAATTGCACACACTGATATATCCACAAGAACCTCACGGAGCAATGTAAAGGCCAATAAACTTGATGTCAATGATACCCAATATGATGGAACATGTAAAGGCAGTTCTTCAGAAGACTTGCAGAAAGATGATGAATCCTCTTCACCCCACAAGGTCCTTGCTCTAACTTGGCCTGTGATATGGGTACAACATGCATATAATATCCTGGAGTGTATCTACTCTGTTGCAATGCCATGTGCTTAGCATGCTGATCATGCATGTAAATATGTCATGCCTTCTTGTTTTTCAGTACCTATTCCATTCATGATAACATGTTTTCAAGTTCAAGTATTTTCATTCTACTCTATCGCAATGCCATTTGCTTAATTTGGACATCATGCTTCTGAATATCTTATGCATTGTTATTCATCAGTATGTACTTCATATGTCTACCATACCATGTTTTTCTACATCGAAGTGCTGTTCTAGTGCTCTGTTGCAATGCCATCTTAGTTTCCCAATCATACACGTGTATGTAGGTATGGTGGTTGTTTTGAGGAAGATATAAGGAGGTTTATGTGTGATAGAGTATATCGTATCACGGGGTTTGGATGCACCGGCGAAGTTTGCGCCAACTCTCAAGGTGCGAAAGGGCAATTCATAGTACCGAAGAGGCTAGCAAAGGTGGAAAGGTGAGAGTGCGTATAATCCATGGACTCAACATTAGTCAAAAGAACTCATATACTTATTGCAAAAATTTAGAAGTCATCAAAAATTCAAGTACTATGTGCATGCTCCTAGGGGGATAGATTGGTAGGAAAAGACCATCGCTCGTCCCCGACCGCCACTCATAAGGATGCACAAGCCAGTTACACATCATGTTTCAAATTTGTTACACAACTTTAACCATACGTGCATGCTACGGGACTTGCACACTTCAACACAAGTATTTCTCAAATTCATAATCACCCAACTAGGACGACTTTGATATTATCACCTCCATATCTCAAAACAATTATCAAGCATCAAACTTATCTTAGTATTCAATTCACTCAAAACAAAGCTTCACATATCTTGAACACCAAGTATATTAACATTAAGCAAACTACCATGCTATTAAAGACTCTTAAAATGATCTAAGTGAAGAATGAGAGATCAATAGTTTCTTTAAAACAAATCCACCACCGTGCTCTAAAAGATCTAAGTGAAGTACTAGAGCAAAAATTATCACGCTCAAAAGATATAAGTGAAGCACTATGAGCAAAACTATCAAGCACAAAAGATATAAGTGAAGCACATAGAGTATTCTAACAAATTCCAATTCATGTATGGCTCTCTCAAAAAGATGTGTACAGCAAGGATGATTGTGGTAGACTAACAAGAAAATACACAAATAATACAAGACGCTCCAAGCAAAACACATATCATGTTGGTGAATAAAAATATAGCTCCAAGTAAATTACCGATGGAAGTGGACGAAAGAGGGGATGCCTTCCGGGGCATCCCCAAGCTTTGACTTTTTGGTGTCCTTGGATTATCTTGGAGGTGCCATGGGCATCCCCAAGCTTAGGCTCTTGCCACTCCTTGTTCCATAATCCATCAAAAGAATTCACCCAAAACTTGAAAACTTCACAACGCAAAACTCAACAGAAATCTCGTGAGCTCCGTTAGAGAAAGAAAACAAAAGACTACTTCAAGGTACTATAATGAAATCATTCTTTATTTATATTGGTGTTAAACCTACTTTATTCCAACTTCTCTATGGTTTATAAACTAATTTACTAGCCATAGATTCATCAAAATAAGCAAACAACACAAAAAAACAGAATCTGTCAAAAACAGAACAGTCTGTAGCAATCTGTAACTAATGCAAACTTCTGGAACTCTAAAAGTTCTACCAAAATAGGAAGTCCTGTACAATTGTCTTATTGATCAGCAGAAAAAATAATCAATGCAAAAGCACGTTCCTGTGATTTATCATAACTAAATTCGTGCGCGCAAAGTTTCTGTTTTTCAGCAGAATCAAGTCAACTATCATCATAGGTTATCCTATAGGTCCTACTTGGCACAAACACTAACTAACATAAAACCACATCCAAACAGAAGGTAGATGGATTATTTATTCCTAAACAGAAGCAAAAAAAATTGGGTTGCCTCCCAACAAGCGCTATCGTTTAACGCCCCTAGCTAGGCATAAAAGCAAGGATAGATCTAGGTATTGCCATCTTTGGTAGGCAATCCATAAGTGTCTCTCATGATAGATTCATATGGTAATTTTATTTTCTTTCTAGGGAAGTGTTCCATACCCTTCTTTAAGGAAATTGGAATCTAATATTCCCTTCCTTCATATCAATAATTGCACCAATCGTTCTAAGGAAAGGTCTACCAAGAATAATAGGACATGAAGGATTGCAATCTATATCAAGAATGATAAAATCTACGGGCACATAATTCCTATTTGCAACAATAAGAACATCATTAATTCTTCCCATAGGTTTTTTAATAGTGGAATCTGCAAGGTGCAAGTTTAGAGAGCAATCATCAAAATCACGGAAATCTAGCAAATCAAATAAAGTTTTGGGAATAGTAGAGACACTAGCACCCAAATCACACAAAGCATGAAACTCAAAATCTTTAATTTTAATTTTAGTAGTAGGTTCCCACTCATCATAGAGTTTTCTAGGGATAGAAACTTTCAACTCAAGTTTTTCTTCATAAGATTGCATCAAAGCATCAACAATATGTTCGGTAAAGGCTTTATTTTGACTATAAGCATGAGGAGAATCTAGCACGGATTGCAACAAGGAAATACAACCAATCAAAGAGCAATTTTCATAATTAAATTCCTTGAGATCCAAAATAGTGGGTTTAGCAACATCACTGTTTTTATTCATTTCAATCCCACTTTCATCAATTTCATCATCAAGATCTAGAAACTCCGAATTCTTAAAGCGCCTTCTAGGTAAAGGAAGATCATATTCAGATTCATCAAGATTCATATTGAAAAACAAAGATTTAATGGGGGACACATCAATAACCTTTAGATCTTCATCTTGATTTTCATAGGAATTCGGTTTAGCGGCCATCTTATTGACTATGGTAGCTTGCATATCCGAAATTTCAGCGGTCATCTTTTCAAGATGAGCAATTTGGGCCCTCATACCATCAAATTCTTTAGACATATCATCGAGTTCTTTATTCATAAAGCTCGTTAAACTTTTTTGTTCCTTAAGTTTGTTTCTAAAGAAATTATTGTGCTCAAATTGCAAAACCATAAACTTTCTAACATTGCTTTCGATCTCCTCTAGCCTTTTAAGGTGAAGGTCACCAAATCTAGGTAGAGCCATCACAACAAATAGGCAAACTAACACACAAGCAAGCAGAAAGGCAAAGGGAAAGAGGCAAACGGGAAAGAGAGGAGGAGATTGGGAAAGAGAGGGCAAATAAAACGGCAAGGGTGAAGTGGGGGAGAGGAAAACGAGAGGCAAATGGAAAATAATGTAATATGAGAGATATGGATTGCGATGGGTACTTGGTATGGTTGACTTGCTTGCATGAGCCTCCCCGGCAACGGCGCCAGAAATTCTTCTTGCTACATCTTGAGCACTGCGTTGGATTTCCCCGAAGAGGAGAGGATGATGCAGCAAAGTAGCGTAAGTATTTCCCTTAGTTTTTGAGAACCAAGGTATCAATCCAGTAGGAGACCACACAGAAGTCCCTCGTACCTACACAAAACAATAGCAACTCGCAACCAACGCTTAGGGGTTGTCAATCCCTTCACGGTCACTTACGAGAGTGAGATCTGATAGAGATAATATTTTTGGTGTTTTTGATAGATAGATGCAAAGTAAAGAGTAAAGGCAAAGTAAAAACAAAGCAAGCAAATAAAATGATAGAGATTGATATGATGAGAATAGACCCGGGGGCCATAGGTTTCACTAGTGGCTTCTCTCAAGAGCATAAGTATTCTACGGTGGGTGAACAAATTACTATTGAGCAATTGACAGAATTGAGCATAGTTATGAGTGCATCTAGGCAATGATCGTGTATATAGGCATCACGTCCGAGACAAGTAGATCGAAATGATTCTGCATCTACTACTATTACTCCACTCATCGACCGCTATCCAGCATGCATCTAGAGTATTAAGTTAAAAATAGAGTAATGCCATAAGCAAGATGACATGATGTAGAGGGATAAATTCATGCAATATGATAAAAAACCCATCTTGTTATCCTCGATGGCAATAATACAATACGTGCCTTGCTGCCCCTTCTGTCATTGGGTAAGGACACCGCAAGATTGAACCCAAAGCTAAGCACTTCTCCCATTGCAAGAACTACCAATCTAGTTGGCCAAACCAAAAAGGATAATTCGAAGAGACTTTCAAAGATAACTCAATCATACATAAAAGAATTCAGAGAAGAATCAAATATTTTCCATAGATAATACTGGATCATAAACCTACAATTCATCGGTCTCAACAAACACACCGCAAAAAGAAGATTACATTGAATAGATCTCCACGAGAGAGGGGGAGAACATTGTATTGAGATCCAAAAAGAGAGGAGAAGCCATCTAGCTACTAGCTATGGACCCGAAGGTCTGAAGTAAACTACTCACACTTCATCGGAGGGGCTATGGTGATGATGTAGAAGCCCTCCATGGTGGATGCCCCCTCCGGCAGAGCTCCGGAACTGGCCCCAAGATGGGATCTCATGGATACAGAAGGTTGCGGTGGTGGAATTAGGTTTTTGGCTCCTGTTCTGATCGTTCGGGGATACGTAGGTATATATAGGAGGAAGGAGTACGTCGGTGGAGCTCCGAGGGGCCCACGAGGAAGGGGGCGCGCCCAGGGAGGCGCGCCCTCCACCCTCGTGACCTCCTCGGGCACTGCTTGGAGTAGGGTCCAAGTCTCCTGGGTCACGTTCGGTTGGAAAATCACGATCCCGAAGGTTTCATTCCGTTTGGACTCCGTTTGATATTCTGTTTCTTCGAAATACTGAAAAAGGCAAAAAAACAGCAATTCTAGGCTGGGCCTCCGGTTAGTAGGTTAGTCCCAAAAGTAATATAAAAGTGGAAAATAAAGCCCAATATAGTCCAAAACAGTAGATAAAGTAGCATGGAGAAATCAAAAATTATAGATACGTTGGAGACGTATCAGGCAAGTGAAGCACTATGAGCAAAACTATCAAGCTCAAAAGATATAAGTGAAGCACATAGAGTATTCTAACAAATTCCAATTCATGTATAGCTCTTTCAAAAAGATGTGTACAGCAAGGATGATTGTGGTAGACTAACAAGCAAGGACACAAATAATACAAGACGCTCCAAGCAAAACACATATCATGTTGGTGAATAAAAATATAGCTCCAAGTAAATTACCGATGGAAGTAGACGAAAGAGGGGATGCCTTCCGGGGCATCCCCAAGCTTTGACTTTTTGGTGTCCTTGGATTATCTTGGGGGTGCCATGGGCATCCCCAAGCTTAGGCTCTTGCCACTCCTTGTTCCATAATCCATCAAAAGAATTCAGCCAAAACTTGAAAACTTCACAACACAAAGCTCAACAGAAATCTCGTGAGCTCTGTTAGAGAAAGAAAACAAAAGACTACTTCAAGGTACTGTAATGAACTCATTCTTTATTTATATTGGTGTTAAACTTACTGTATTACAACTTCTCTATGGTTTATAAACTAATTTACTAGCCATAGATTCATCAAAATAAGCAAACAACACACGAAAAACAGAATCTGTCAAAAACAGAACAGTCTGTAGCAATCTGTAACTAACGCAAACTTCTGTAACTCTAAAAATTCTACCAAAATAGGAAGTCCTGGACAATTTGTTTGTTGATCATCAGAAAAATGAATCAACGCAAAAGCACGTTCCTGTGATTTATCATAACTAAATTCGTTCATGCAAAGTTTCTGTTTTTCAGCAGAATCAAGTCAACTACCATCGTAGGTTATCCTATAGGTCCTACTTGGCACAAACATTAATTAAAACATAAAACCACATCCGAACAGAAGGTAGATGTATTATTTGTTCCTAAACAGAAGCAAACAAAAAACACAAAATAAAATTGGGTTGCCTCCCAACAAGCGCTATCGTTTAACGCCCCTAGCTAGGCATAAAAGCAAGGATAGATCTAGGTATTGCCATCTATGGTAGGCAATCCATAAGTGGCTCTCATGATAGATTCATATGTTAATTTTATTTTCTTTCTAGGGAAGTGTTCCATACCCTTCCTTAAGGGAAATTGGAATCTAATATTCCCTTCCTTCATATCAATAATTGCACCAATCGTTCTAAGGAAAAGTCTACCAAGAATAATAGGACATCAAGGATTGCAATCTGTATCAAGAATGATAAAATATACAGGCATATAATTCCTATTTGCAACAATAAGAACATCATTAATTCTTCCCATAGGTTTTTTAATAGTGGAATTCGCGAGGTGCAAGTTTAGAGAGCAATCATCAAAATCATGGAAATCTAGCAAATCACATAAAGTTTTGGGAATAGTAGAGACACTAGCACCCAAATCACACAAAGCATGAAACTCAAAATCTTTAATTTTAATTTTAATAGTAGGTTCCCACTCATCATAGAGTTTTCTAGGGATAGAAACTTTCAACTCAAGTTTTTCTTCATAAGATTGCATCAAAGCATCAACAATATGTTCGGTAAAGGCTTTATTTTGACTATAAGCATGAGGAGAATCTAGCACGGATTGCAACAAGGAAATACAACCAATCAAAGAGCAATTTTCATAATTAAATTCCTTGAGATCCAAAATACTGGGTTTAGAAACATCACGGTTTTTATTTATTTCAATCTCACTTTCATCAATTTCATCATCAAGATCTAGAAACTCTGAATTCTTAAAACGCCTTCTAGGTAAAGGAAGATCATATTCAGATTCATCAAGATTCATATTGCAAAACAAAGATTTAATGGGGGACACATCAATAACTTTTAGATCTTCATCTTGATTTTCATAGGAATTGGAAGAAAACGCTTTAATAAAGGCATCTTTGGAAGCACGCATCCTAGCGGTTCTTTCCTTACACTCATCAATGGAAGTTTTCATGGCTTTGAGAGACTCATTGATATCATGCTTAGGAGGAATAGATCTAAGCTTTAAAGAATCAATTTCAATAGAAATTCTATCAACGTTCCTAGCCAAATCATCAACTTTAAGTAATTTCTGTTCAAGCAAAGCATTAAAATTCTTTTGTGAATTCATAAACTCTTTAACACTACTCTCAAATTTAGAGGGCATCTTATTAAAATTTCCATAAGATTTATTGTAGGAATTTCCATAATTATTAGAAGGATTACTAGGATAGGGCCTAGGATTAAAGTTCCCTCTAATAAGCGTTGTTTCCAAAACTATTCCTACCAACAAAATTCACATCCATAGATTCATTATTATTATCAAGCAAAGTATATAAAGGAATATCATTGGGATCAAGAGGAGTATTTTTAGGAGCAAACATCTTCATAAGTTCATCCATCTTTTCACTCAAAACATTGATTTCTTCTATAGCATGCACTTCCTTACTAGAAGATCTTTCGGTGTGCCATTGAGAAAAATTAACCATAATATTATCAAGCAATTTGGTAGCATCCCCTAATGTAATTTCCATAAAAGTGCCTCCCGCGGCCGAATCAAAAATATTTCTAGAAGCAAAATTCAATCCGGCATAAAAATTTTGTATGATCATCCATATATTCAAACCATGAGTAGGGCAATTGCGAAGCATTTGTCAGGACCCCGACTCAATGCCACATCGATCTAGCATGTAACACCTCATATCACTTTGCGGCCTCACGCACGGTATTCCCACGGGTGTCGCCTTACCTTTGCCCGGGACCGTTTGCGCCTTTTGGCACACGTATATGACAGTGTCGCTAGCATCCATATGATAAGGAGCCCGGGCTGACATGGCTAGTCGTAAACCCAAAGCGGCATAGACCTACAGGGACAGGCATCCATGACCCAGCATCGAACGTGTCGGTCATCAGCGAGTGAATCCAGGCTGTAGCACTGGGCTAGCAGGACTCCGGTGAACCGGGCTGTAGCGGGCTAACAGGACTCCAGTATTCACCGCGTGACATTTCCCCGAAGGGACAGACACAGGAACGAAGAAGGACACATGCCGGCCAGCCTAAGTGTTCCGGAGCAGTAGCAAGCTACCATGGCTCGGTGGAAACACTAGGAGACATTTCCCCGTAAGAGAGGCTACTAAAGATAAACAACTAGATGGTCAGATCCCACACATACCAAGCATTTCAATAACATACACACAATATGCTCGATATGTGCAAATACAACATGGCATCACAACATGACTCTATGACTCAAGTAATCTATTCAATAGGCTCCGAGGAGCGAGATATTACAAACATGGGTCTCATGACCCAACATTCAGAGCATACAAATCAAGCACAAGCGGAAGCTATCATGTCTGAGTACAGACATCTATAAATGAAAAAGGCTAAGAAGCCTGACTATCTACCAGATCCTGCCGAGGGCACAAGATCGTAGCTGAGGTAACAAGCTAAATGTCGAAGTCCACGCGAAACTACTAGTGAGACCGAAGTCTCTCTGCAAAACATAAAATAGGCAAACGTGAGTACAAATGTACCCAGCAAGACTTACATCAGAACTAACTACATATGCATCATTATCAACAAAGGGGATGGTGGGGTTTAACTGCAGCAAGCCAGCTTGACTCGGTGGCTATCCTAAACTACGACTGCAAGCGACTCTTTTGAGGTGGCGCACACGAGTCCACATATTCACCATATCAATACACCACTATGGATCCGCTCCCGTCTCCCTACGAGAACGCCATCCATAGCACTCACGCTTATCTTGCGTATTTTAGAGTATCCACTTTCACTTGTCTATGAACTGATATAAGCAACCCAGAAGTCCTTTTCCGCGGACACGGCTATTCGAATAGATCATATTAACCCTGCAGGGGTGTACTTCTTCACACACGCTCTCACCACTTACCGCCGTTTACACGACATGTACTCGGCAACCTTCAAGCGGAAGCCCAACGTGGGTGTCGGCCACGGCCTGCCTAAACACTCAAGTCTCTAGTCCAGGTTTATCGCCTATTCAGGTTCCATCCATGAGGAGATCCGGCCGGAGTTTCGCTCACAGCCCCAAACGATGTGAACAGGGTTCCGTGACACCAAACGGGCGCCCGGTTTACCCGGCCACGTGCCTACCGCATCACAACCCACCCCTACGGTCAGCGCTGTCCACGGCCTCCAGCATACTACAAACACCAGAAACTACTTGCAACTCCTGGACAGAGGACAAGGGTGATTAAGAAGCCGAGAGGGTCCATTGGTTTCGGGCCCAATGCGTGGTAGTAGCTGAATCATGGATCACAAACACAGAACTCAGTTCCTGAGGACGGCTGCAATGAGACAACCCACCATGTACTCCTACATGGCCTCTCACCGCTACCTTTACCAAATCGTGTTCACACGCTTAGCTCACACACCGTAGGACATGTTCACACACCTCTGATTCATCCCCGATGAATCAGACCCGACTCAACTCTAAGCAGTAGCAGGCATGACAAACAAGCATGAATGAGTAGGCACAACAGGGCTCAAACAACTCCTACTCATGCTAGTGGGTTTCATCTATTTACTGTGGAATGACAGGTCATGCAAAGGATAAAGGGGTTCAGCTACCGCAGCAAGTAACAGATGAATCGATGTTGTCCTAATGCAGTAAAAGAGAGCAGGAGCGAGAGAGTGGGATTTTATCGGAATGAACAAGGGGGTTTTGCTTGCCTGGCACTTCTGAAGATAACATTGAGTCTTCATCAGTGTCAACGATCACATCATCGGTATCACGTCTATCGAGAGGGGACAAATACCGGCAACACAGAAAAACACGATCAATGCAATGCACAATATGATGCATGCTATGACATGGCAATATGAATGTGTTTTGGGCTAATGCAACTAAAACCAGATTAAATGAAGTTGGTTTGAATATAAAATTCAAATTCAAACTCCATATGTGATTAAATAAATGCCCTTTAATTGATTTGTGCTAAACAGCAGCTATAAGTTGTTCTAACATGCATGAAAATGGTACAGATGGATTCCTTGAATTTTTCTGATAATTTTTCATATATAAATTATTTAATTTGGAGTTACGGTTAATTTTCTATGAATTATTGAAGTTTATACAATTTTCTGGAATTTCTGAATAATAATAAATCCAGAAATGAATTTACTGCGTCAGCATGACTTCACAGTGACGTCAGCAAGTCAACGGGCGCCGTCCAGGTCAAACTGACCTGTGGGCCATGCATGTCAGTGTAATTAGTCTAACTAATTTTTAGTTAACACTAATCCTAACCTAACTAACAGGCCGGCCCCACCTGTCATGGACACAGGGGAGGGTCCTGCCGTGGTCAACGTGGGTCAACCCCACCGGCGGCTTGACGCCGGCGAGGTCAGCCGCGGTGGCGAGCCTCGGGTTTTGCCCATAGGGCTCGGTTTGGCGCGCGGAGCACAGCTTCGGGATGCGGACGCTCGTCCGCATCCAACTGTGGTGGTGGCGCGGCCGGGAAGTGGCCGGAGTGGTGCCGGCGACGAGCTCGGCGGCGGCCGAAGCTCGGGTGCAAGTGGGGATGGGCCTGCGGTGCGCAAACAAGCGCGGCGAAGTGCCACAGAGGCTCCACGCGATGCGGGGAGCGCGTTGGGCGCATGCCCGGGACCAAATGGTCACCGAAGCATCACCGGCGACGAGTGCGGCGGCGGCGAAGGTTCGGCCATAGTGGAGACGACAGCTAGAGGGCGAGCGCGACTAAGCGGGGAGGGGGAAACGACGGAAGAGCTCACGGGGGTTGCGACGGTGGCCTCGGGAAGCTCGGGGAGGCGTCGGAGGCGGCGAATCGACGGCGGTGAGCTTCGGTGGCCGGCGAGGGGGAAAACGTCGGGGGCGGCGTTCCGGGGCTCTTCTGGTCGCGTGAGACGACGAGGAGGACGAGGGAGGACTTGCGGAGCTCTGGGAGGCGTCGGGGAGGTGAGAGGGGGATGGTGGCCGCGGCGAACGGCGTCGGTGGCGACGGCTGTGTTCGGGTTCGGGCGAGAGAGAAAGAGCAGAGGGGCGGGGCCTCGAGGAAGAGTGAGAGGGGTCCGAGGGGCTGCGTGGCGTCGCGGGAGGGAACCAGGGGAGGAGGAGGCAGCCAGGCAGGGAGGAGGTGGCCGGGGCGCGTGGCCGCGCGCGCCGGGCGCGTGCCCGCGTCCTTCTGGCGAGGGAAGAAGACGACAGGGGGGGTAGCGGTGGCGGGCTGGGCCAGCGGGAGGAGCTGGGCCGGGCAGGTAAGCAGGTAAGTGGCCCAGGTGGCCGTCTCCCTTTTTATTTTTGCTCTGTTTTATTTTTTTAATCATTGTTTTCTATTTGTTTCAATCTGTTTTGATTTAGTTCAAACACTAAATCATTTTTGTTTCTTCCAATAATTTTTGCAGGGACTGAAAGTAATATTCTAGAGCCCCTCACAAAATATCAGAATTATTGAAGCATTAAAAATATATATAACATATATTTGCTCCAACTCAAATACAATATATATTAGTTCAAAGATCCAAAATGACATGGAAAAATGTGCATCATCTCTGGTTACTGTTTCCTGCATTTTTCCAAAGATGATGAACATTTTTGGAAGCCACTTGGATTGACTGAAAATATTTTAGGTGAACCTGGTGAATTCTTAAAATGCTAGGGTTTGGACAATCCCCATTTCAACTTTCTGTAAAAGTAAACATGATGCATCACCAAAGGCTAGTACTAGTGCAATGCCAGAAGCTAGGGATGTGACAACTCACCCCCACTAAACAAGAATCTCGTCTCGAGATTCAAGCGTAGGGTAAGGTGAAAGGTAAACGCAACTAGTATAATCTTCACGATCCAGGTTGCACTTCATAGAAACGTTGATTCGATCACCATCTTTGTCTTGTCGTCTTGCTCTGAGAAATCCTGTCAACATGACATGGAGGGAAGAAGGAGACTCTAGAAGGGTCGATCTTCTCGAAGATCGAACAACTCAGGATTAACTCCCGGAATGTGACATAGCAACATCTCTCAAGCTGAGAGACGAAGCATACCTCTAGAGGGACAGAGTGGAGCAGGTGACGAGGTTCACTAGGTAGACAGCAATTCCAGACTTAAGAATGTGGTGATCGGTTGTCAACATAGCGAGGAGTTGAATTGCCATGACACCACGACGAAACATCCTGGAGAAGGGTGATTCGTAGATTATTATCTTAAGTGGCAAAAATAATTACCTTTGATATAGAGATCCCTGAGACTCTCTACATCAGCCGAAGGCAAATCACATCAATCGATTGGCGGGGTCGGTAGAATGGCATACTCGGACTTGGATGATGTGGATTACCTTGTTGAAGACAACGTAATGGATGAATTTGCTTATCACCGGAGATGGAAGAGACCCGTGATAGACTGGCACATTGGCGGTGCAAGCTGGGAACAAAATGCAAATGCTGGGAATGATTCTGGTAACTGGGGAAGAACCCAACAATAGAGAGTGAATTCACTGTTGGAGTGGTTATAGCATAACCGAGGAAATCTGGGGCAATCCCAGCTAGTGCCGATGATAAGACGTAGCGCTTGTGTGTGCTCTCAAGAACTTGAGCATTTCCACAATCATCAAGGTTTTATCAACAACCGTGTCAAGGGTCCGGCAACACAACTTGCTACCATGATGAATGATGATGGAGGATGTAGATGCAAAGAAAGATAACACCTTCTCAAATTTCATCTTAGCGAGGCCAAGGAAACAAAATCTGGATGATCGACCGAGAGACATTTAGCACTCCGCTTCTAATGTTCTCCTTGATGTGCTAGTGTAACCCATTCATAGATATGGTTTGATATCTAGAACATCAAGTAAAAAGGTCGGACTTCGGAACACAGAAATCCATAGGGGCAACTAGGGAGTAATCCTACGAAATCCCTATGGGGAGGTGGCCAACTTCCTCAAACAAGATATTATAATAACAGGTCTTCCGGCTGGGTGTGTTGGCCACGACATCCACTTTACCGGTTATCGAGGGACCAATATTATAGTTCTTGGAGAATGTTCCAACCATCATATCTGCCTGAGATTCAGATCTAGTTGGTGTCAGGATACCCCAGACTCATCAAGTCTGGAAAGAAAAATGAAAGTTTGCAACACAAATCGACGAGATAATGTTGCGGGATTCTCGGGAGATGAACTACGATAGCAAGCTCCAAAACATGAGCTGGTTCTGCTACTAACATGTGAACACGTTGTCCCAGACAAGCATGACCACATAGTAGTCTTATAATAAAACACTACCGAGTTCAGGAGGGGGGAACCATCAACGAGGTATCGAAGTCTTGTGCATTACCATGGATTAACACTTAACTCCTTTTCTCGAACAAATCAGTCAGTGGCTTGGGGTGCTACGGAACACATATGGAATGGAGGTTGCAAGTCTCCGAACCACAGAATACTTTCGCACATATGCATGACTGATTTGGGATGATTCCAAAGAAACAACATTGACTTTCTCGAATCCACGGCGGCAACTAGCATCAGATGCACATGAATTAAAGGAAGTCACTACCTTCATCTAAACATATGCTTCATGAGCTAGCATGAACAAATGCTTTCAAAAGTTTCCAACACTAACTTATTGTCCAACAAAATCATGGAGGAGATAAAGGTGTTGTCAATGGGCTCAACAACAATTCATCCGGGTTTCCTTTTAAAAGGAATTCCATAGTTAAGTGAACACGGTGATAGCATTGGTCAGACCAAAGATGTAATGGTGTATGCTCGAGGGATCAACCACGAATAAGACAACATTACGAGCATCGTTGGTACTGATTTGATTTGACGATAGCCCACACTCAAATCAAAGGATTGATAAGACAATAGGTCCAACAACTGATCACAGGGACCAATCGATGAAGATATCATCTTTCTTCAACACATACTACACAAGAATATCCCTTTGGAACGAACTAAGTCAGACAAGTTTTTTTTTATCTTCCAACTCTCCAAGTTGTTGTCCAGCTTAACCAACTAGCTCAGGGATATCTAACACCGATTCTTGGAGAAAGGGTGGTTCACAAGAAACCAACTTGATCACGAACTCAACATAGCGGTCAGGTGACAACCCGGTAACACCTCCAAGAAGATATTTGGAAAGTCATGAACCACCGGTATGTTACTAAGCTCGAGAACAATCTTGCTTTTGAGGGCAAGACGATATGATCAAATGAGTGAGGACTTGACAAGATCCTAACTCATCAATCGAAGGGTGCACCGAAATAAGGACTAGGTAGCACGATCAGTCTTAGAAGGATGATTCGAAAACCAACATACTAAGAATGAAATTATTATCCTTTAACTACCAAGCAACAGAGTTGCTAGCAGTATTGATTTCACACATCACAATTCATTTGTCGGTATTCCGGTTGCATCAACACGAGGGCCGAGGAATGAACAGTGATGGCAAGAAGTATCATTGTACCAAGAGTTCATGGGATGGTGTGCAATTCCTAAAACAATCTCGATATAAAATATGTAATACTCCAAGGTAGAGCAGAACAAAAGCTGGATTAGCAATTCGATCTGCGGAGCACAACTTCTTTGACCCAATCCTGGATAGGGAAAAGGTACTGGAGTTTGTTTCTCCTAGTCATTCCGCGATAGAATGGCTTGACGGACCACAAGAGTAATGGGCATCGTTAAACGAACGCACACATACTCTTGACTATCAATTGATAGACGAGGGTCAGAATGCAACTAAAGAGAACAACTCAAAGGAACATATAACTTTCTGAGTTGTGGATGCATAGATTAGTATGTCGAACCAAGTTCAACATATTTCTTCCGGATAACCCATGCAGAAAGGTAGAACTGGCAGAGTCACAATGTAGAATCGAGAACCCATCAAGAGCACTCTGATTGTGATCTTTCGATCAGCGAGGAACATCTGCCATAAGCGGTTCATAGTATTTGGAGGAAAGGAATACCACGAACATCGAGGACTAATGCAAAGGTTACTAATAACCTAAAGGAACGAGCAAAACTATCAACATGAAGCAAGTAGGGTGAATCTCGGGTTCAAAACCCAGGGATAGAATACCTACTACTAAATGGCATCACGGGATGCTTTCGATAATGACGGCCAGAGTCATCACACTGGAACATAATCATGGCTAGACCACTAGATGATCCCCTGAGACACCTAGGGTCATAATAATTATTCCAACATAAAGGTCGAGGCGGTAGAATACCTCAACTCAACAATTAGTGTGATTGAGCTGGCATAAAGGAGCATCGAAACCAGAGGAAAAGGATTTTGCAAATGCATCAGACTATTTAGAAACCTGGAATGACTCGGACAGCATAACGGCTGTAAATGCTCAGAAAAGACTTGAGACATTCACAAAAATGGTGGCATAACCACTCAGAAGCACAATATCAAGGTTTCGAGATCAACAATTAACATACGGAAGTAGTAGGAACTGAACTGAGACTTAAATCCAACAATCTTATAAGTGTACTGATTAGTAACACGTGATCCTAATAGAAAGAAGGAGATAGCCTAGTTCTTAATCCCCGCAGGAAAGATAATATGACTCAGATCAGAAGGGCATGAGGTATAAGGAGTAAAAAGAGCCTTACGTTCCATCCCACAATCAATTCCCTTATATAACTAAAGAATTTCTAGACTCAACTTCGACCAGTTTGGCTTGGTAATCCTACAGGCAGTCAAGCTCTGATACCAACGCTGTCAGGACCCCGACTCAATGCCACATCGATCTAGCATGTAACACCTCATATCACTTTGCGGCCTCACGCACGGTATTCCCACGGGTGTCGCCTTACCTTTGCCCGGGACCGTTTGCGCCTTTTGGCACACGTATATGACAGTGTCGCTAGCATCCATATGATAAGGAGCCCGGGCTGACATGGCTAGTCGTAAACCCAAAGCGGCACAGACCTACAGGGACAGGCATCCATGACCCAGCATCGAACGTGTCGGTCATCAGCGAGTGAATCCAGGCTGTAGCACTGGGCTAGCAGGACTCCGGTGAACCGGGCTGTAGCAGGCTAACAGGACTCCGGTATTCACCGCGTGACATTTCCCCGAAGGGACAGACACAGGAACAAAGAAGGACACATGCCGGCCAGCCTAAGTGTTCCGGAGCAGTAGCAAGCTACCATGGCTCGGTGGAAACACTAGGAGACATTTCCCCATAAGAGAGGCTACTAAAGATAAACAACTAGATGGTCAGATCCCACACATACCAAGCATTTCAATAACATACACACAATATGCTCGATATGTGCAAATACAACATGGCATCACAACATGACTCTATGACTCAAGTAATCTATTCAATAGGCTCCGAGGAGCGAGATATTACAAACAGGGGTCTCATGACCCAACACTCAGAGCATACAAGTCAAAGCACAAGCGGAAGCTATCATGTCTGGGTACAGACATCTATAAATGAAAAAGGCTGAGAAGCCTGACTATCGATCAGATCCTGCCGAGGGCACAAGATCGTAGCTGAGGTAACAAGCTAAACGTCGAAGACCACGCGGAAATACTAGTGAGACTGAAGTCTCTCTGCAAAAACATAAAATAGGCAAACGTGAGTACAAATGTACCCAGCAAGACTTACATCAGAACTATCTACATATGCATCATTATCAACAAAGGGATGATGGGGTTTAACTGCAGCAAGCCAGCTTTGACTCGGTGGCTATCCTGAACTACGACTGCGAGTAACTTTTTGAGGTGGCGCACACGAGTCCACATATTCACCATATCAATACACCACTATGGATCCGCTCCCGTCTCCCTACGAGAACGCCATCCATAGCACTCACGCTTATCTTGCGTATTTTAGAGTATCCACTTTCACTTGTCTATGAACTGATATAAGCAACCCAGAAGTCCTTTTCCGCAGACACGGCTATTCGAATAGATCATATTAACCCTGCAGGGGTGTACTTCTTCACACACGCTCTCACCACTTACCGCCGTTTACACGACATGTACTCGGCAACCTTCAAGCGGAAGCCCAACGTGGGTGTCGGCCACGGCCTGCCTAAACACTCAAGTCTCTAGTCCAGGCTTATCGCCTATTCAGGTTCTATCCATGAGGAGATCCGGCCGGAGTTTCGCTCACAGCCCCAAACGATGTGAACAGGGTTCCGTGACACCAAACGGGCGCCCGGTTTACCCGGCCACGTGCCTACCGCATCACAGCCCACCCCTACGGTCAGCGCTGTCCACGGCCTCCAGCATACTACAAACACCAGAAACTACTTGCAACTCCTAGACAGAGGACAAGGGTGATTAAGAAGCCGAGAGGGTCCATTGGTTTCGGGCCCAATGCGTGGTAGTAGCTGAATCATGGATCACAAACACAGAACTCAGTTCCTGAGGACGGCTGCAATGAGACAACCCACCATGTACTCCTACATGGCCTCTCACCGCTACCTTTACCAAATCGTGTTCACACGCTTAGCTCACACACCGTAGGACATGTTCACACACCTCTGATTCATCCCCGATGAATCAGACCCGACTCAACTCTAAGCAGTAGCAGGCATGACAAACAAGCATGAATGAGTAGGCACAATAGGGCTCAAACAACTCCTACTCATGCTAGTGGGTTTCATCTATTTACTGTGGAATGACAGGTCATGCAGAGGATAAAGGGGTTCAGCTACCGCAGCAAGTAACAGATGAATCGGTGTTGTCCTAATGCAGTGAAAGAGAGCAGGAGCGAGAGAGTAGGATTGTATCGGAATGAACAAGGGGGTTTTGCTTGCCTGGCACTTCTGAAGATAACATTGAGTCTTCATCAGTGGCAACGATCACATCATCGGTATCACGTCTATCGAGAGGGGACAAATACCGGCAACACAGAAGGGAACACAATCAATGCAATGCACAATATGATGCATGATCATGACATGGCAAAATGAATGTGTGTTGGGCTAATGCAACTAGCAACAGATTAAATGAAGTTGGTTTGAATATAAAATTCAAACTCAAACTCCATATGTGATTAAATAAATGCCCTTTAATTGATTTGTGCTAAACAGCAGCTATAAGTTGTTCTAACATGCATGAAAATGGTACAGATGGATTCCTTGAATTTTTCTGATAATTTTTCATATATAAATTATTTAATTTGGAGTTACGGTTAATTTTCTATGAATTATTGAAGTTTATACAATTTTCTGGAATTTCTGAATAATAATAAATCCAGAAATGAATTTACTGCGTCAGCATGACTTCACAGTGACGTCAGCAAGTCAACGGGCGCCGTCCAGGTCAAACTGACCTGTGGGCCATGCATGTCAGTGTAATTAGTCTAACTAATTTTTAGTTAACACTAATCCTAACCTAACTAACAGGCCGGCCCCACCTGTCATGGACACAGGGGAGGGTCCTGCCGTGGTCAACGTGGGTCAACCCCACCGGCGGCTTGACGCCGGCGAGGTCAGCCGCGGTGGCGAGCCTCGGGTTTTGCCCACAGGGCTCGGTTTGGCGCGCGGAGCACAGCTTCGGGATGCGGACGCTCGTCCGCATCCAACTGTGGTGGTGGCGCGGCCGGGAAGTGGCCGGAGTGGTGCCGGCGACGAGCTCGGCGGCGGCCGAAGCTCGGGTGCAAGTGGGGATGGGCCTGCGGTGCGCAAACAAGCGCGGCGAAGTGCCACGGAGGCTCCACGCGATGCGGGGAGCGCGTTGGGCGCATGCCCGGGACCAAATGGTCACCGAAGCATCACCGGCGACGAGTGCGGCGGCGGCGAAGGTTCGGCCATAGTGGAGACGACAGCTAGAGGGCGAGCGCGACTAAGCGGGGAGGGGGAAACGACGGAGGAGCTCACGGGGGTTGCGACGGTGGCCTCGGGAAGCTCGGGGAGGCGTCGGAGGCGGCGAATCGACGGCGGTGAGCTTCGGTGGCCGGCGAGGGGGAAAACGTCGGGGGCGGCGTTCCGGGGCTCTTCTGGTCGCGTGAGACGACGAGGAGGACGAGGGAGGACTTGCGGAGCTCTGGGAGGCGTCGGGGAGGCGAGAGGGGGATGGTGGCCGCGGCGAACGGCGTCGGTGGCGACGGCTGTGTTCGGGTTCGGGCGAGAGAGAAAGAGCAGAGGGGCGGGGCCTCGAGGAAGAGTGAGAGGGGTCCGAGGGGCTGCGTGGCGTCGCGGGAGGGAACCAGGGGAGGAGGAGGCAGCCAGGCAGGGAGGAGGTGGCCGGGGCGCATGGCCGCGCGCGCCGGGCGCGTGCCCGCGTCCTTCTGGCGAGGGAAGAAGACGACAGGGGGGGTAGCGGTGGCGGGCTGGGCCAGCGGGAGGAGCTGGCCCGGGCAGGTAAGCAGGTAAGTGGCCCAGGTGGCCGTCTCCCTTTTTATTTTTGCTCTGTTTTATTTTTTTAATCATTGTTTTCTATTTGTTTCAATCTGTTTTGATTTAGTTCAAACACTAAATCATTTTTGTTTCTTCCAATAATTTTTGCAGGGACTGAAAGTAATATTCTAGAGCCCCTCACAAAATATCAGAATTATTGAAGCATTAAAAATATATATAACATATATTTGCTCCAACTCAAATACAATATATATTAGTTCAAAGATCCAAAATGACATGGAAAAATGTGCATCATCTCTGGTTACTGTTTCCAGCATTTTTCCAAAGATGATGAACATTTTTGGAAGCCACTTGGATTGACTGAAAATATTTTAGGTGAACCTGGTGAATTCTTAAAATGCTAGGGTTTGGACAATCCCCATTTCAACTTTCTGTAAAAGTAAACATGATGCATCACCAAAGGCTAGTACTAGTGCAATGCCAGAAGCTAGGGATGTGACACATTAATTTCATTCTTTCCCAAGATTGGGCAACATGCTCATGATCAAGTTGTTTAAAATTCATGATGTCGTTCCTAAGAGTGATAATCTTAGCGGGAGGAAAATACTTAGAGATAAAAGCATCTTTGCACTTGTTCCAAGAGTCAATACTATTTTTAGGCAAAGATGAAAACCAAACTTTAGCACGATCTCTAAGTGAAAACGGAAATAACTTCAATTTGACAATATTGTTATGCGTATCTTTCTTCTTTTGCATATCACACAAATCAACAAAATTGTTTAGATGAGTAGCGGCATCTTCACTAGGAAGGCCGGCGAATTGATCTTTCATAACAAGATTCAAAAAAGCGGTATTGATTTCACAAGACTCATCATTATTAAGAGGAGCAATCTGAGTACTAAGGAAATCATTATTATTGGTATTCAAGAAATCACACAATTTGGTATTATCTGGCGCCATGGCAACAAGTAATCCAACACACAAGCAAACAGAAAGGCAACGGGAAAAAGGCAAACGGGAAAGAGAGGAGGAGATTGGGAAAGAGAGGGCAAATAAAACGGCAAGGGTGAAGTGGGGGAGAGGAAAACGAGAGGCAAATGGCAAATAATGTAATGCGAGAGATATGGATTGCGATGGGTACTTGGTATGGTTGACTTGCTTGCGTGAGCCTCCCCGGCAACGGCGCCAGAAATTCTTCTTGCTACATCTTGAGCACTGCGTTGGATTTCCCCGAAGAGGAGAGTATGATGCAGCAAAGTAGCATAAGTATTTCCCTTAGTTTTTGAGAACCAAGGTATCAATCCAGTAGGAGACCACACAGAAGTCCCTCGTACCTACACAAAACGATAGCAACTCACAACCAACGCTTAGGGGTTGTCAATCCCTTCACGGTCACTTACGAGAGTGAGATCTGATAGAGATAATATTTTTGGTATTTTTGATAGATAGATGCAAAGTAAAATTAAAGGCAAAGTAAAAACAAAGAAAGTAAATAAAATGATAGAGATTTGATATGATGAGAATAGACCCGCGGGCCATAGGTTTCACTAGTGGCTTCTCTCAAGAGCATAAGTATTCTACGGTGGGTGAACAAATTACTGTTGAGAAATTGGCAGAATTGAGCATAGTTATGAGTACATCTAGGCAATGATCATGTATATAGGCATCACGTCCGAGACAAGTAGATCGAAATGATTCTGCATCTACTACTATTACTCCACTCATCGACCGCTATCCAGCATGCATCTAGAGTATTAAGTTAAAAATAGAGTAACGCCGTAAGCAAGATGACATGATGTAGAGGGATAAATTCATGCAATATGATAAAAAAACCATCTTGTTATCCTCGATGGCAACAATACAATATGTGCCTTGCTGCCCCTTCTATCACTGGGTAAGGACACCGCAAGATTGAACCCAAAGCTAAGCACTTCTCCCATTGCAAGAACTACCAATCTAGTTGGCCAAACCAAAAAGGATAATTCGAAGAGACTTGCAAAGATAACTCAATTATACATAAAAGAATTCAGAGAAGAATCAAATATTTTCCATAGATAATACTAGATCATAAACCCACAATTCATCGGTCTCAACAAACACACCGCAAAAGAAGATTACATCGAATAGATCTCCACGAGAGAGGGGGAGAACATTGTATTGAGATCCAAAAAGAGAGAAGAAGCCATCTAGCTACTAGCTATGGACCCGAAGGTCTAAAGTAAACTACTCACACTTCATCGGAGGGGCTATGGTGATGATGTAGAAGCCCTCCGTGGTGGATGCCCCCTCTGGCGGAGCTCCAGAACAGGCCCCAAGATGGGATCTCGTGGATACAGAAGGTTGTGACGGTGGAATTAGGTTTTTGGCTCCTGTTCTGATCGTTCGGGGATACGTAGGTATATATAGGAGGAAGGAGTACGTCGGTGGAGCTCCGAGGGGCCCACGAGGTAGGGGGGCGCGCCCTCCACCCTCATAACCTCCTAGGGCACTTCTTGGAGTAGGGTCCAAGTCTCCTGGGTCACGTTCGGTTGGAAAATCACGATCCCGAAGGTTTCATTCCGTTTGGACTCCATTTGATATTCTGTTTCTTTGAAATACTGAAAAAGGCAAAAACCAGCAATTCTGGGCTGGGCCTCCGGTTAGTAGGTTAGTTCCAAAAGTAATATAAAAGTGGAAAATAAAGCCCAATATAGTCCAAAACAGTAGATACAGTAGCATGGAGCAATCAAAAATTATAGATACATTGGAGACATATCAATGAGTTCCAAGTAGGATACGGTGGCTGATTCTACCACAGAAGCCGAATACATTGCGGCTTGTGAAGCCGCAAAGGAAGGTGTTTGGATCCGGCATTTTCTGGATGATCTTGGTATTTTCCCAGCATCGGTCAAACAGTTGGACCTTTATTGTGATAATTCTGGTGCCATCGCACAAGCCAAGGAGCCGAGGAATCACCACAAGGTCAGACACATAGATCGGAAATATCACCTGATACGAAAGATCATAAAGAATGGTGATGTAGAGCTTTGCAAGATTCACATGGATGCAAATGTTGCAGATCCGTTGACTAAGCCGCTTCCACAACCCAAGCATGAGGGGCATGTTAGAGCTATGGGCATTCGATGTCTATTTGATTGACTCTAGTGCAAGTGGGAGACTGTTGGAGATATTCCCTAGAGGCAATCATGTATGATGATATTTCCTATGTGTTTATGAATAAAGATAGTCCTTGGACATTATCAATGATGTGTATCAGCAAGTATGTGACTAGTTTGTGGGACTATACATTGTATGATGACTGTCCTAAAAGGTCCCTAGTCGAAAGGGCTATGTGGACGCGCAGCCGACTAGACTAGCATATGACACCGTCGATGGCTCGGTCTCACTAGCCATGGAGCATTGGATGCTAACCAGATAATATGGGCTTGGAAAGGTCTGGTCGGATTCAACATAGTCGGATCTGAGTCGAGATAAGGTCCGAGTCGGATAGACCCAACTATGAGACGCAACGATGTGTCATCTGTGAGTCTCTAGTACAACATATGTTCTATGTCCTAAGACCTGAGCTGGCGCATGTACTCGGGATGGGGACAGACTTGCTTTGGGCCGACCAAACGCTACTCTGTGATTGGGTAGTTACAAAGGTAGGTTTCGGGTTTGTCCAGTCCCATGCTGCGAGACATTGTCGAGCAAAATGGGATTTGCCCCTCCAATCAGGAGAGATATACTCTGGGCCCCTCGTGTGATCCGACCAGGATAAGCATGGCTATGCTACAAGGATTATGAGATAATCCGGATAGTTGTCGGTATCACTGGAACAAGAAAGAGGTCGGGCTACCACAAGGATGACAGACTTGCCTTGATCCCGACAACATATATCGTGTGGCAAAGGGAACATAAGTATGATGTACAGGTTTGCCTAACCAGCTTCATGGTCTGCTTGGTGTTCGGAATGCCTTGCTAGAGGCTGCCACCAACCATGCAGTTCAGAGGTGATCCGAACTGCGACCAAGCCGACTTGAACCTAAGGGGTCGCGCGCTTAAGGGAGGAACCTACGAGGTCGGATCCGAGGACACTGGTTGGATGTGATCTGAGCTATATTCGGATTGTGGCCAAGTAGACTTGTGGGCTTTAGGGTCCGTGCAAAGCCCCAGTGTTGAGCCCGTGACGGACGCCTATATAAAGTGGAGGTGTGGCACACTCATGCGGTTGATCGCTTCGGCGCCGCGACTAGGGTTTGCATGTGTTGCGAATAGCCACCTCCACTTGCCGCCGACTGTGTGATCGGACCTACCAGTCCGCCGCACGGTGTTCCTTCTGCATGCTCGGATACCGTTAGAGGCGGTGCACTTGCACCGATCCGGCGAACTTGTACGTGGGATCGGATGACCGACTGTTCGAGGGAGATCGGACAAGGAGGAGAAGATCCACGCGGACGCGCTGCCCCAACTCTTCTTCCGCTGCATGACACTATGCGTCTAGTGGTAACGATCTGTGATCCATCTCCCGTAGCATGTTCTTGGTTGTTCTATGCATAGGAAAATTTTAATTTGCAGTCGACGCACCCTACCGTAGATCCCAACAATAGACACTGCCACCAACCCTAGTCTTTTCGGTCTCACTGATAGGGATCTCGGTCTCACCGAGATGGGATTGTAATCTCTCTATTTGCCTTCGTAACATTTTGGTCAAACCGAGATGAGCGATCAGTCCCACCGAGATTGCAATGCAAACTCACAGTTTCCCTTTCGTAACATTTTGGTCCAACCGACATGAGCGAATTGGTCCCAGCGAGTTTGCCTGACCAACCCTCTATGTGTGTTACCAAAATCGGTCTCACCGAGTTTGTGTAATCGGTCTCACCGAGATTATGCTATGCCCTAACCCTAACCATATCGGTCCCACCGAGTTGACATGTCGGTCCCACCGAAAATCCTCACGGTCACATTATTTACTAAATCGGTCCGACCGAGTTTAATGATTCGGTCCCACCGAGTTTGGTACATTGTGCGTAACGGTTAGATTTTGTGTGGAGGCTATATATACCCCTCCACCCACTCTTCATTCGTGGAGAGAGCCATCAGAACATGCCTACACTTCCAACATACATTTTCTAAGAGAGAACCACCTACACTTGTGTTGAGATCAAGATATTCCATTCCTACCACATAAATCTTGATATCTAGCCTTCCCCAAGTTGCTTTCCACTCAAATCTTCTTTCCACCAAATCCAAATCTTGTGAGAGAGAGTTGAGTGTTGGGGAGACTATCATTTGAAGCACAAGAGCAAGGAGTTCATCATCAACACACCATTTGTTACTTCTTGGAGAGTGGTGTATCCTAGATTGCCTAGGTGTCTCTTGGGAGCCTCCGTCAAGATTGTGGAGTTGAAACAAGGAGTTTGTAAGGGCGAGGAGATCGCCTACTTCGTGAAGATCTACTCTAATGAGGCAAGTCCTTCGTGGGCGACGGCCATGGTGGGATAGACAAGGTTGCTTCTTCGTGGACCCTTCGTGGGTGGAGTCCTCCGTGGACACGCGCAACCGTTACCCTTCGTGGGTTGAAGTCTCCATCAACGTGGATGTACGATAGCACCACCTATCGGAACCACGGCTAAAAAATCTCTATGTCAACATTGCCTTTGCTCCCTCAAACTCCTCCCTTTACCTTCATATGCAATTGTTTTACATTCCTCTGCTATACTCTTAGAATTGCATGTGTAGGTTGATTCCTTGACTTGTGCTAAGTTGCTAAAATCTGCCAAGAACTAAAATTGGGAAAAGGCTAGATTTTTATTTGGTCAAGTAGTCTAATCACCCCCCTCTAGAAATACTTTTGATCCTATAGCGTTGCCTGCCACCTTTCTATGCAGACTTCTCTGAAGCCATAACGTTCAAGTTGATTGGCTTCAAAACAGCGAATGGCTTCCGTCTGCTGGTCAGACAAGAACTGGCTTCAGGAGATTCGATGTGACGCTGTAAGTATTCTACAAATGAATGCGAGAACCAAGGGATTCTCCCATGGACATGTACCTGTGACAGCATTAGAGATGCGAGGGAAGGGGAAGAGGCCATATGCATTCTCAGAAGATTTTGAAGATAAATCAGTTTAGAAGAGATTGACATCATAGTGTGAAGACATTCACTTATATGAAGAGAGTTGGTTCCAGATTTGTACGAATCCATGAATAGGTACTAGTGAGGAATCTAACTAGTTATGAAGCATAAGTGAATATACTTGGCATGATATGAGATGCAGATGAAGACAGATCTTGATTTGGAAGTGAAGAAACCACTTTTGGTTGAAGTGGATGGATTTGACGGGTCAAAAAGGCAGTAAAAAGTGAGTTTTAATTATCGCTGACGAACTGCTAGACGAGGTAGAAAGAGAGGCTGAGCAGTTCAATCTCCCGCGCCCTAACTTGGCGGCAGAAGACACCTACAGCGGCGGCGGAGAGGACAAGGTCCGCGGCCGGCGTGATGACGACATCGAAGAAGTCGCGACACCTAAGCACTTCGTCTCCAGCGTTGATGCGAGCTAGCAGAGGCGCTAGGGTTTGAGCAAGGTGGCAAGGGTGGAATAACAGATATTGGCTGCGATGGGTGAGTATTTATAGGAAAGAGGAGGGCGGCGCAGCGCAATTACACAGGTGCCCCTGGCGGTTCACATCTGAGAGACACATGGCCTGCATGCAACTTATTGGAAGTTGTTCCATGTTCCCACGCACGCCTAGATTGTCGGGTGGTCGTTCCGGCTTCTCCGGTATTCAGGCAATAAGGATATATCATTAAAAACAGATTTAAATGTTTATCACTTTGTCTTCTGCTGACAAGGACTCAAAGAAGACAATTGGCAAGTTTAAATAGAATGCATATGATTTGGATAGATACAATTTGAGGAAGAAGCACGGAAGAGGTTAGGGTCCAATCACATTCACTTAGATCAATAAAGATTCAAGAATGAAGACATAGCTATAAGTGAATGTTGTAGAGGACAGAACACAGATATACATAGACCAACTCAACATTGCGAAGATAAATCTTGAAGTCAAATCAATGTTGAAGACAAACCAAATGCGAAGACTATGCAACCATAACACCAAAAGAAACACTTCAATGAGAATTTGGTGGTGGCGTTACCCACCGTATAGGAAGTATTAGACCCAGACACGGCGCACAATTATAGTGGTGCTCCGAAGTCAAATTCCATGTTAATGTATTCACACTCAGAGGGTAAGTCTTCACTGATTTAAGATATACGTTACTTCGTGTGTTGCACATCTAAGTCGTCAACATGCATAAGCGTTAGGATGTGTGTCCAATTACAGGACATTTGAGGAATCTGAGATATTTAGCTCACACCGCAACTTGCAAAATCTTTTCTCATCCAAGGGCTTTGTGAAGATATCTGCCAATTGCTCTTTAGTGTTGATGTGAATGATATCAATATCTTCCTTCGTGACGTGATCTCTAAGAAAGTGATGACGGATCTGAATGTGCTTTGTCTTCGAGTGTTGAACTGGGTTGTTGGCAATCTTGATGGTGCTTTCATTGTCGCAGTAGAGTGGCACATGCTTCAGATGGATACCATAGTCCTTGAGAGTTTGCTTCATCCATAGAAGCTGAGCGCAGCAAGATCCAGCAGCAATGTATTCAGATTTAGCAGTGGAGAGAGATACACAGTTCTGCTTCTTTGAAGACCAATAGACAAGAGATCGTCCAAGAAAGTGACATGTGCCTGATGTGGACTTGCGATCAGACTTGTCGATCAACCTTGTCACCGGCATAATCAGCATCTGAAAATCCAACTAGATCAAACTCTGAGCCCTATGGATACCATAATCCTAGTGTTGGGGTGTAAGCCAAATATCGAAGAATTTGCTTCATAGCTAAGTGATGTGATTCCTTTGGTGCCGCTTGGAATCGGGCACACATGCAAACACTAAGCATTATATCTGGCCTAAATGCACATAAATAAAGTAAAGAACCAATCATGGAGCGGTATACCTTTTGATCGAACTCTTTACCATTGCCGTCGGGACCCAGATGACTTTTGGTTGGCATTGGCATCATGTATCCTTGGCAGTCTTACATTCCAAACTTCTCCAGGCAATCTTTGAGGTATTTTTCTTATGATATGAAGATGTTGTTGCTCTACTGGCGGACTTGAAGACCGAGGAAAAATTTCAGCTCACCCATCATGGACATCTGATATTGCTCTTGCATCATGTGCCCAAACTCATCACTGTGTCTCTTGTCAGTGCAGCCGAAGATAATGTCATCCACATAGATTTGGCACACAAAAAGTTCACCATCGTATGTCTTCGTGAAGAATGTAGGATCTAGAGAACCAGGTTTGAAGCCGTTGCTCTTCAGAAAGTCTTTGAGTGTGTCATACCAAGCGCGAGGAGCTTGTTTGACGCCATATAGTGCCTTGTTGAGCTTGTATACCATATCAGGACGTTTTGGATCTTCAAAGCCAGGTGGTTGTGCAACATACACTTATTTTTCAATCTTGCCATTGAGAAAGGCACTCTTCACATCCATTTGGTATAGAAGAATGTAGTGATTGTTGGCATAGGCTAGAAGTATGCAAATGGCTTCAAGCCTAGCCACGGGAGTGAATGTTTCATCAAAGTCAATCCCTTCTACTTGAGTGTAACCTTGAGCAACTAGACGAGCCTTGTTTTTGACAACTTAACCATGCTCATCTTGTTTGTTGCGACAGATCCATTTGGTGCCTATGATATTGTGCTTGCGAGGATCAGGACACTTGACCAATTCCCATACATTATTCAACTCAAACTGATGAAGCTCTTCTTGCATAGCTTGAATCCATTCAGGTTCCATGAAGGCTTCAGCAACTTACTTGGGTTCAGATATAGAGACAAATGCAAAGTGCCCACAAAAATTTGCTAGCTATGTTGCTCTTGAACGAGTGAGTGGACCAGGTGCATTGATGCTATCAATTATCTTCTCAATCTGTACTTCATTTGCAACACGGGGTGAACTGGACGAAGATTTTGCCCTTGCAGATCATTATCTTTAGCTTCAGCATTGACTTTAGGTTGAGCATTGTCTTCGGGTTGGTTAGGTGCAATGATGATTTCTTCTTGAGCCTGAGCTTCTGAAGGTATGATTTCTCCAGTACCCATCAGCTTGATAGATTCACTAGGTGGGACTTCATCTAGCTCATTTTGCAGGTGCTCTCTTTGCGAGCCGTTAGTCTCATCGAACCGCACATCCACAGTTTCAACCATGTTATAGTGAAAGATGTTGAAGACTCTATAGGAGTGCGAATCCTTTCTGTATCCAAGCATAAAACCTTCATGTGCTTTCGGTGCAAATTTTGAAGTGTAATGTGGATCCTTGATCCAGCACCTAGTACCAAATACTCTGAAGTAACTGACGTTTGGCTTCTTACCAGTTAGTAGCTCATATGATGTCTTCTTTAGAAGCTTGTGTATATAAACACGGTTGATGACATGGCATGCAGTATCAATGGCTTTAGGCTAGAACTTCCTTGGAGTCTTGTACTCATCAAGGATCATCCGAGCCATCTCAATGAGGGTTATGTTCTTGCGCTCCACGATGCCATTCTGCTGAGGTGTGTAAGGAGCTAAGAACTGATGAGTGATGCCCTATGTATCAATATAAGTGTCGAGGCTGGTGTTCTTCAATTTTGTGCCATTGTCGCTTATAATGTGCTTGATCTTGATGCCATAGTTGTCACGACCGGTTTTCCAATAAAAATATTTATTGAAAAGCCAATCTTTTAAGTCCAGTATGAGAGAAAATCCTCCACACTGGTAGACAAATTCTTGATACAATAAGCCAGTAGCATAAAATATATTACAGGGTCGAACTACGGTTGCTCAACCAAATTATTACAAGCACGCCAATAATCATACATAATGGCGGACAGAACACAGTGGTGTGGAGACATACTACTGACTCAAGGATAGGCTGGTGGTGGAAAAACACAGCGGGGAGAGAAAGACAAGACTCTACGTCTGTCATCTCATCGAGCGTCGAGGAGAGGCTCGATGGATTTATTTGGTAGCGGAAGCCGATATAAAACAGTGGCCAAATCCAGGGTCGCACAAGACTGACTGGGACTCCTCTAAGTGTCGGGCTCGCTATCGAACTCTTCATCCATGAGATCGCCTTCGTCAGCATCTGGCCAAATCAACAAGCCAGTGAGTACTTTGAAAGTACTCGCAAGACAGTTCGGACGTAAGATATAACAAATGCATGCATGGATGCAACATGATTAATTCCTTAATGCACAATAAATAAAACTGGCATAACGGGTAAGTAAAAAGGAAAAACGGCGGTAGTCCGCCTGAAATTCCACAGAACATAAATAAGGACCGATCGGGTGTCTGAAGCGACGCCTCGAAAGGTGAACAAATAAAAATAAGGAAAATGATGCCACAGTCGGGCATCTTAGCGACACCACATAAAGGGCTTTAAAAGAAATGCCACGGTCGGACGTCTGAGCGACATCGCAGAAAGGGCTTTAAAGAGAAATGCCACAGTCGGACGTCTGAGCGACATCACATAAAGGGCTTTAAAAGAAATGCCACAGTCGGACGTCTGAGCGACATCACAAAAGGGCTTTAAAAGAAATGCCAC
>NC_041389.1:361222596-361232546 GCF_002162155.2 Triticum dicoccoides
GGACGTCTGAGTGACATCACATAAAGGGCTTTAAAAGAAATGCCACAGTCGGACGTCTGAGCGACATCACAAAAGGGCTTTAAAAGAAATGCCACAGTCGGACGTCTGAGCGACATCGCAGAAAGGGCTTTAAAAAGAAATGCCACAGTCGGACGTCTGAGCGACATCACATAAAGGGCTTTAAAAGAAATGCCACAGTCGGACGTCTGAGCGACATCACATAAAGGGCTTTTATTCACAAGTAAATAATACTCATAATAAACATTCAATTCATGAAAACAAACGGGTTAGTCCATCCACAGGTGTGATCATTTAACCGGACTTAGCACTCATGCGATTCACCGGAGTCTCTGTCATCAAAGCTGACAATTGATTTGGATAAGAAGGAACGAAACTTGACATGGAAGAGATGATTTGGAGGAATATATGACTCTGCAGAGTTTGTACAAAATTCTTCCCACAGTCAACGGATTTCCGTAGTCACGAAGGACTAGTTCCGTTTACGGTATTTCAGAAGAAAACACAGCTAACCGGTACACACCCATCCTACCTCTCGATGCTAGGAATCACCCTAGTTATCGTCCAAGAAAAACTTTTGAGACGGGGAGATCACAATCTCGAATAGCATGGGATCAAATTTATATACGCGCGCTCTAAGGGGTGCCCCCCTCTCGGTCCCAACCGGAAACACCCATGCCCCCTGACCGGATGACTGGCTTTAATCCAGGGCCATGGAACCATCATCACGGCCTCTCCTCTTTGGTGTGTACCATGAAAGCGGTTTGGAACTTACTAAACCATATTCCTTGCGGAAAACATGTGGTAGTACAAGGAAGGAAATGATAGGTACTGGACCGATATGGTTTGACACTGAAGTCACATAGTCTGGCGTAAGACTGGCATGCTACAACACTGCCGTCGTACCCATCCTCATGCCAACACATGGCCATTCATATTCACATTCATCCACGTATGGATCATCGAACTCACTTACCTCATTATCACATAAAATAACGTTCATCGGTATACTCACCGGCATGCCATGAAACTAACTAAATGCAAAACATGCCAAGACACTCATCATATCAAAAGTTCAAACATGCTTGCCTGGTTCAGAGTAGTCGGAGCCTAGCTCGGTGAAGTTCGCGGCTCCGTCACCTCCTTCGGTATCTACGTTTAAAGAAGATATATGCGCTAACGTAAATACCAAGGAGAGCACAGAAGGTAAACCAAATATTTTTCAAATAAATCTGATAAAAAAAACTAGACAAAATTTTAAAGAGAACAGAAAAAGAATCAATCAAAAATACTTTTCTGATTAAAAGTTATAAGGGTTTTTGTCCAGGGACTTATCTGTAATGAAACAGAAGATTTCCAGGGGCTAGTTTATAAAAGCAGAAAACGCTTCGGTAGCGATTACGCCAGCCCGAAGAGAAAACGTATTTGGCAAAAGGCGTTTTCAGATAACGCTTCGTTTAGAAAGGACAGAGAGGCTGACAGCGGGTCCCACTTGTCATGTTTAAATTTCAAATGGGAGGGACGAGGCTCGTCGGCGCCCGAGAGCTGTTGTGGTCGCCGACGGCGATCCACGGCGAGGCATGGGGATCAGAGGTTACCAATGTGCTCACCGTGTCCTTCCGCAACGGTGGGTGGTGGTGTTGGTCGCCGGTGAGCAGCACGTCGACGGCGGTCTCAACTCCGGCGGACGGTGGTTCGGGCGTGGATGGAGCTCGTCGGAGAGGGCTGCAAAGATTAAATTGAGGTGGGGGTTAGACTACTGGGTGCAAGAGAGGGCTACGGACGAGGTTTGGGCGCCGGAGGTGGCCTCACCGAAGTGAATCGAGCTGGAGGCCGAGGCGGATCGGGGTGGCCGGAGCCGGGGAAGGAGACCTCCTCGAGGTCCTCCCAGTGGCCTGGCGGGGTGTTGGTGAGTAGTGGGGGTGCTGCGTGCACGAGAGTGAGCTCGGGACCCCTTTATATAGGCGGTCCGAGGCGGTTGCCGTGAACGGAGATTTCCGGCGAGCGATTACGGTGGCGCAGTGCTCGGTCGGGGTGGTTAGGGGGTCGAGCGTCATCACGGAGGTTCAACGGGTCCATTTTTGTGCTAAGCTGGCCGGGGTTTGGGCGTTTGGGTCGAGCTCGACGGAACGGGGTGGCGCGGGCCCGTCGGCGGCAGAGAGCGCTCTCCGTGCGTGCTGCGCCACGGCGACGGTGCCGCATGCGTGCGCTGGCACGGAGAAGGCCACGTGGAGCCACCAGAAGATTTGGGCGGTGCCGAACGGCGTTGCGCCGCCGTTCTCCTCCCTGTCGGCCGTTATGGGGAGCCGGCCGCCGCAAGACACGCTGGCGCAGGCGGGCCAGGGCGCCACCGACGCCAGGGTCGCGCCAAGTGCGCGTGTGAAGCTTCAGACAAGCAAACGAGGCCGCGAGCAACGTGCCAAATGCACTGTGGCCGCGTGACTGAAACTGTCGAAACTGAAGATGACACTGAAACTGAATTTCTGAACATTGAACAGTAACAGTGCCCACAAGGTGTTCGACCGAATGAAATTGGCCTCTGGTGATTTTTCCTTGAGCTGATTTTTGGTGGAGTGGCTTCTCCTTGCTCAAATAGGCTGCCTGAATTTTGGTGGAATTTTTGGAGGAGTGTAGATATGAATTTCACCAAATTTGGCAAATCTGGTCCAAACTTGCAGAGACTGAATTTTGAAAAATTTGAAAAGAGGAGGAGTGGATGAAGATGGTTCTGGGTTGTGGGTTCAAAGGACAATCCAGGAGAATTGGTTTGAGGTCAAAACTCAAATGCAATAGGGCACTTGCTTTGAAAATCTCTCAAGCTCCAAATAATTTTCAGAATTGAATTGAGGGAAAAAATAATTGGAATAAAAATCCAAAACCAGTTTGGATTAGTTGGGACAGAGAATTTAGGTTGATCACAAGTTGTAGGGGAGGTTTTGGAGGGGTTTTACCACATGGGCAAGAATGCCAAGTCATGGTGGTTCCAAGATATGAACATCCCAAATTTCATGGAGTTTCTTTTTTTAAAAGAAAAAGATTAAACTCCCAAAAATAATTTAGAGAGAGAACCAACAGAGAAGAAGTTTCAAAAGGTCAAACACCAAAGTTTGAAGCCAGAATAAAAACCTTGCCAAAGAAAAGAAAGTCTCTTAAGAGGAAGGTTTTCTGGAAAATTTAAATGGCCTCTTTTCAAAAAAAAAACCATAAAGCTCTTGCTGAAAACCAAAGTAAAAATTTTGGAGTGTCACAACACCTACCCCCTTAGGAAAAATCTCGTCCCCGAGATTTTAGCTGATCCTTAAATAAGTGTGGATGCTCTGTCCGAAGAAAATCCTCGCTTTCCCAGGTTGCTTCACTGTCGGTGTGATTGCTCCACTGGACTTTGAAAAACTTGATGGTTTTCTGCCGGGTCCTCCTTTCAGACTCCTCTAATATTCTTATGGGACGTTCTCGATAAGTGAGGTCTGGCTGTATGTCAATGTTCTCATGAGATACTTGTTTCTCAGGGTTGCTTACGCACTTCCTTAATTGAGAGACGTGGAACACGTCGTGAATGTCGGACAAGTCTTCGGGTAAGTCTATCTGGTAGGCTACAGTGCCTCTTCGTGCCACTATGCAAAATGGTCCAATGAATCTTGGTGCTAATTTTCCTTTAATCTTAAACCGTTGCAATCCTCTCATCGGGGATACTCTCAAGTATATGAATTCACCGGGTTCGAAGCTGACCCTACGATGTTTCTGATCATAATAACTTTTCTGTCGACTTTGAGCGGTCTTAAGTCGGTCCCTGATTAGCTTGACTTTTTCCTCGGCTTCTCTGAGCATATCTGGTCCGAAGATGCGGCTGTCTCCGGTCTCTGACCAATTTAACGGGGTACGACATTTCCTTCCGTATAGGGCTTCGAAAGGAGCCATTTGCAGGCTGGCCTGGTAACTGTTGTTGTATGCGAACTCGGCATATGGCAGGTTGTCCTCCCAACTGGTTCCATAGGTGAGGACACATGCTCTCAGCATGTCTTCTAAAACTTGGTTTACGCGTTCTGTTTGTCCATCAGTCTGAGGATGGTATGCGGTACTGAAGGCTAGTTGGGTTCCCAGAGCCTGTTGTAATTGCTCCCAAAATCTTGAGACGAACTGAGTGCCTCTGTCGGAAATTATAGTCTTCGGGACACCGTGCAGACAGACTATGCGGGAAAGATAAATTCTGGCAAGCCTCTGAGTGGTGTAGGTTGTCTTCACTGGAATAAAGTGTGCTACTTTGGTCAAACTGTCAGTGATGACCCATATGGCATCATTCCCGTGTCGTGACCGAGGTAATCCGACAATAAAATCCATCCCTATTTCATCCCATTTCCACTCAGGTATTTTGTTAGGTTGCAGTAGTCCGGCTGGTCTCTGATGTTCAGCTTTTATGCGTTGACACGAGTCGCAGCATGCAATGAAAGCGGCTATGTCCCTCTTCATACCGTGCCACCAAAATCTTTCCTGAATATCCTTATACATTTTGGTTCCTCCAGGGTGGATCGTATATGGAGTGGTGTGTGCTTCAGTTAAAACTTGCTGTTTAAGGTCTTCTATGTTTGGCATGCATAGCCTTTCTCCGTACCATAATATTCCTTCATTGTCTATGACGAATTCCGAGGCCTTGCCCATACTCAACTTCCTTTTAATTCCTTCAATGCTGGGGTGACCGGACTGAGCCTCTTTAATTTTCTCCACAAGGTGTGGTTGTATTTCCAAGTTTGATATGGTGCCTTCTGCTACCATTATCAAGTTGAGCTTGACAAATTCTTGATGGAATTCGGGCCTTAAGCTGTGCAGATAGTTCCCGTCGGAGCTGGGGTTCCGACTCAGGGCATCGGCCACTACGTTTGCTTTCCCTGGATGGTAATGGATACCAACATCATAATCTTTTACCAATTCTAACCAGCGGCGTTGCCGTAAATTTAATTCTGGCTGCGTAAAAATGTATTTGAGGCTTTTGTGATCCGTATATATCTCACATCGATTCCCAAGTAGAAAATGCCTCCATTCCTTGAGTGCATGAATAACTGCTGCCATTTCTAAATCATGAGTGGGATAGTTTTCCTCGTGTTTGCGAAGTTGCCTTGAAGCGTAGGCGACAACCTTGCCTTCTTGCATCAACACGCAGAAGAGACCCTTTCTGGATGTGTCACAAAATACTTCAAAATTCTTGTGTATATCGGGTACAATTAATACTGGTGCTGTTGTTAACTTCCGCTTTAGCTCTTGGAAGCTTTTCTCGCAGGCTTCTGTCCATTCAAACTTCTTATCTTTCTTGAGTAACTGTGTCATAGGCTTGGATATGGTGGAAAATCCTTCAATAAACCTGCGGTAATACCCTGCCATTCCCAAGAAACTTTGTATGTATGTTACGCTGGCTGGTGACTTCCAGTCAAGTACGGCCTTGACTTTCTCTGGGTCCACTGCTATACCGTCTTGAGTCAGCACGTGGCCTAGAAAACCTACTTGTCTTAGCCAAAATTCGCACTTGCTGAACTTGGCATACAATTGGTGTTTCCTTAGCTCTCCTAGTACAATCCTGAGGTGTTCTGCGTGCTCTTCTGGTGTTTTGGAGTATACCAGAATATCGTCGATGAATACTACGATGAATTTGTCCATAAACTTCATAAATACTTTGTTCATGAGGTGAACAAAATATGCCGGGGCGTTAGTTAATCCAAATGGCATCACTGTGAACTCGTACAGTCCATATCTGGAGGTGAAGGCTGTTTTGGGGATATCTTCCGTTCGTACCTTCAATTGATGGTATCCTGACCTTAAGTCAATCTTTGAGAATACCTTGGCCTGAGCAAGTTGATCAAACAAATCATTTATCCTTGGCATCGGGTATTTGTTTTTGACTGTGACCATGTTAAGTGCTCGATAGTCGATACACAATCTCAGCGTTCCATCCTTCTTCTTGGCAAATAAAATTGGTGATCCCCAAGGTGAGGAGTTGGCCCGAATGTACCCTTTATCCAGTAATTCCTTTATCTGCTTCTTCAATTCGATCAACTCGGATGGTGCCATTCTGTATGGTTTCTTGTATATGGGGGTGGTTCCTGGTGCTAGCTCAATGCGGAATTCTATTTCTCGATCTGGTGGCATGCCTGGCAGCTCTTCAGGGAATACATCTGGAAATTCACACACTACTGGAACCTTGTTTAGCTCAGAAACGTCCACCTTATTTAATCTCGGTTGCCGGGGTCTTTTTCCTTCCTTGGCTGATACTCTTATTGTCTTCCCTTGGTGGTGTGTGAGAATCACGGTCCTGTTGAAACAGTCTATAAAACCTTTATTGGTGGTTAGCCAATCCATCCCTAGGATGACATCCAGCCCTTTATTTTCCAATACAATAAGATTTGCGTAAAACTCCAATCCTTCAAACTCAATGACCACATTCTGACAGTAATTCTGAGAAACTTGCTGAATCCCGGGGGACTTGATAATTATGGATTTCTCCAAAGGAAGCATCGAAAAATTATTTTGCAAAGCAAAACTTTTCGAGATGAAAGAGTGAGAAGCTCCAGAATCAAACAAAACCATTGCAGGTATTGTGTTGACAGGAAACGTACCGAGTACGATATCCGAAGCATTTTGTGCCTCCTCTTTGGTTACGTGGTTCAGATGACCCTTCCTGTGGTTATTGTTGGGATTGAAATTGTTCCGTTTGGGCACTGAATTATTGCTGTCGTTGTTCGGCTTTGGGGTTGAGTTCCTTGGCTTGGGGCACTGTTTGGCATAGTGCCCTTCTTCTCCACAAGCGTAACAAGTAACGCTGGGGCGATAGGTGAATTCCTTGTCCCTTGCATGAAAATTCTTGATTGGGCGTGAGACATTGGATGAGAATTTGGGTGTCCCACCCTTTTTAAAATCTATCTTGCTTCGGTGATTGCGAGTGTGGTTAGTCTGGTCCCTTTTTCGCTTGCGGATATCTTCCAGACTGCGTCTCTCATTTTCCAGAGTAATGGCCTTGTCCACCAGCGTTTTAAAATCAGGAAAAGTGTGCACGACCAGTTGGCATTTAAGTGCGGGCGCCAGACCGTCAAGGAATTTCTCCATCTTATTGATTTCAGTCATACACTCCTCATTGGCATAGCGGGATAATAGGGTAAATTGACTGTTGTAATCTGACACTGTCATGTTTCTTTGTTTGAGGTCATCAAATTCTCTCTTCTTGATTTTCATAATACTCTTAGGAATATGTGCACCACGGAAACCTTCCTTGAAATCATCCCAGGTTATGTCATTTTTGTTGGGATGCATGTGCAGAAAATTCTCCCACCACGATGCGGCTGCTCCTGTGAGATAGTGTGGAGCATATAGTACTTTCTCGAGATCTGAACACTTTGCAATAATTAATTTTCTCTCCATATCTCGAAGCCAGTCCTCGGCTTCAAGAGGCTTGTCAGTGTGAGAAAATGTTTGAGGATGTGTCTTCTGTAGCTCAGATAACTTGGAATGTTGCTGATACTGTCCATGGTGATTTCCCATGTTGATGACTTGGTTCATTATTTCACGATGCTGTTGCTGACTCTGTTCATAAAGGCGGCACATTTGTGAAAGTGCCGATTCATTTCCCGGTTGGCTTGACTGTCCCTGAGTGAACTCGTTGCTGGGTTGTGCATCATAATTTTCCTCTGATGGAATTGGCATGGAGCGAGTCCAAGGACGAGACATTTTTCACTCTGGGGATATATTTTGTAAAACCCATAAGAAAAAGCGGAAAGAGTCGCAAAAACAAAACCATAAAATGCATAAAGCTGGCAAATAGAATTAAATAACTCGGCTTACTTAAGAAAAATAAAACGACTAGCGCACGGAGAAGGACTGCTCATTACACATCTTACACGCAGGCGGTAATTATACAGTACATCACTCAGGATATGCGTACCTAATCCTGACATGTTATTAAGGCTAGTGCACTCCTCCAGATCCTACATGATGCGAACACAGGCTACTACTCCCAGCCTATGCACATATCTTACAAAGAGGTACAACACATGGTAGCTAAGCGTACTCAGGCAGAAATGTTGACGACCTCCCTTGCCCTGCCGAGGGCGAGGCGTAGCGAGGTTGGGGACTCAACCTCCTGCTCGCTAATGGGCTCCATACGTGTAGTGTTGCGCAGAGCGGGCGGAGCGGTCGCCAGGGGCGGAGCAACACGTACAGGAGTGGGCGCGAAGGTTGGTGTAGTACGCGCTGGAGTGGGTGCAATGACTTGGTTAAATTCTTCGGTAGAAGGCAGGCGACGAGTAGGCGTAAAAGATGCTGATGACGAGACAAAAGTCGGTGGCGAAGCGATGGGTAGGAGTTCCCTCCTGTTGGTAGCACAGCCATGGACTGAGTCCATGCGGGTAGCTACGAAGTCGTCCACCAGGTTGTCGAAGGCTGCCTCCAGGGCCCGGAGATACTCAATGAGCATCTCAAAAGCCTCATCTCGTTCTCCTCTGGGGCAGGAATATGCGTAGTGACAGGTGTAAGGCACATGGCACGGAAGATAACGGTAACGACGAGTCTTCATCACGGGAAGGACATCCCTGAGACGAGCTATCGCCTCGCGGGCTGCCATCTGCATGGCATGCCTCTCTGTAGGCATGGCTCTTCCCACGAACCGGAAGCGGCGTAACTCACCATGCCCTCCCCTGAACTGCACCGCGGCCTGGTGCATGGTCAGACTGTCGTTGACTCGGTGCTGGTAGAGTGTGAAGACTGGGCGCACGGATGGCCCCATCGCGACCTGAACGATGGAAGAAAGAAGCTTGACGAACCCATCGGGTACGTTGGCGAAGGTCTGAGACTCGCAGCTGACGTCGGCCATCTACAAAAGTAGGCAAAATTCTGCAGGGTCAGATCATAAATTTATGCTGACTGACAGAAAATGACTACCATTGCAAAAATATAAATTAGCTCTATCAGGCTAATAACCAATTAGCGATCGCACCTAGTGGCTTCCTACAGTCAGCCTGGCTCTGGTACCAAGCTTGTCACGACCGGTTTTCCAATAAAAATATTTATTGAAAAGCCAATCTTTTAAGTCCAGTATGAGAGAAAATCCTCCACACTGGCAGACAAATTCTTGATACAATAAGCCAGTAGCATAAAATATATTACAGGGTCGAACTACGGTTGCTCAACCAAATTATTACAAGCACGCCAATAATCATACATAATGGCGGACAGAACACAGTGGTGTGGAGACATACTACTGACTCAAGGATAGGCTGGTGGTGGAAAAACACAGCGGGGAGAGAAAGACAAGACTCTACGTCTGTCATCTCATCGAGCGTCGAGGAGAGGCTCGATGGATTTATTTGGTAGCGGAAGCGGATATAAAACAGTGGCCAAATCCAGGGTCGCACAAGACTGACTGGGACTCCTCTAAGTGTCGGGCTCGCTATCGAACTCTTCATCCATGAGATCGCCTTCGTCAGCATCTGGCCAAATCAACAAGCCAGTGAGTACTTTGAAAGTACTCGCAAGACAGTTCGGACGTAAGATATAACAAATGCATGCATGGATGCAACATGATTAATTCCTTAATGCACAATAAATAAAACTGGCATAACGGGTAAGTAAAAAGGAAAAACGGTGGTAGTCCGCCTGAAATTCCACAGAACATAAATAAGGACCGATCGGGTGTCTGAAGCGACGCCTCGAAAGGTGAACAAATAAAAATAAGGAAAATGATGCCACAGTCGGGCATCTTAGCGACACCACATAAAGGGCTTTAAAAGAAATGCCACGGTCGGACGTCTGAGCGACATCGCAGAAAGGGCTTTAAAGAGAAATGCCACAGTCGGACGTCTGAGCGACATCACATAAAGGGCTTTAAAAGAAATGCCACAGTCGGACGTCTGAGCGACATCGCAAAAGGGCTTTAAAAGAAATGCCACAGTCGGACGTCT
>NC_041389.1:361232844-361292824 GCF_002162155.2 Triticum dicoccoides
ACATCACAAAAGGGCTTTAAAAGAAATGCCACAGTCGGACGTCTGAGCGACATCGCAGAAAGGGCTTTAAAAAGAAATGCCACAGTCGGACGTCTGAGCGACTTCACATAAAGGGCTTTAAAAGAAATGCCACAGTCGGACGTCTGAGTGAAATCACATAAAGGGCTTTTATTCACAAGTAAATAATACTCATAATAAACATTCAATTCATGAAAACAAACGGGTTAGTCCATCCACAGGAGTGATCATTTAACCGGACTTAGCACTCATGCGATTCACCGGAGTCTCTGTCATCAAAGCTGACAATTGATTTGGATAAGAAGGAACAAAACTTGACATGGAAGAGATGATTTGGAGGAATATATGACTCTGTAGAGTTTGTACAAAATTCTTCCCACAGTCAACGGATTTCCGTAGTCACGAAGGACTAGTTCCGTTTACGGTATTTCAGAAGAAAACACAGCTAACCGGTACACACCCATCCTACCTCTCGATGCTAGGAATCACCCTAGTCATCGTCCAAGAAAAACTTTTGAGACGGGGAGATCACAATCTCGAATAGCATGGGATCAAATTTATATACGCGCGCTCTAAGGGGTGCCCCCCTCTCGGTCCCAACCGGAAACACCCATGCCCCCTGACCGGATGACTGGCTTTAATCCAGGGCCATGGAACCATCATCACGGCCTCTCCTCTTTGGTGTGTACCATGAAAGCGGTTTGGAACTTACTAAACCATATTCCTTGCGGAAAACATGTGGTAGTACAAGGAAGGAAATGATAGGTACTGGACCGATATGGTTTGACACTGAAGTCACATAGTCTGGCGTAAGACTGGCATGCTACAACACTGCCGTCGTACCCATCCTCATGCCAACACATGGCCATTCATATTCACATTCATCCACGTATGGATCATCGAACTCACTTACCTCATTATCACATAAAATAACGTTCATCGGTATACTCACCGGCATGCCATGAAACTAACTAAATGCAAAACATGCCAAGACACTCATCATATCAAAAGTTCAAACATGCTTGCCTGGTTCAGAGTAGTCGGAGCCTAGCTCGGTGAAGTTCGCGGCTCCGTCACCTCCTTCGGTATCTACGTTTAAAGAAGATATATGCGCTAACGTAAATACCAAGGAGAGCACAGAAGGTAAACCAAATATTTTTCAAATAAATCTGATAAAAAAAACTAGACAAAATTTTAAAGAGAACAGAAAAAGAATCAATCAAAAATACTTTTCTGATTAAAAGTTATAAGGGTTTTTGTCCAGGGACTTATCTGTAATGAAACAGAAGATTTCCAGGGGCTAGTTTATAAAAGCAGAAAACGCTTCGGTAGCGATTACGCTAGCCCGAAGAGAAAACGTATTTGGCAAAAGGCGTTTTCAGATAACGCTTCGTTTAGAAAGGACAGAGAGGCTGACAGCGGGTCCCACTTGTCATGTTTAAATTTCAAATGGGAGGGACGAGGCTCGTCGGCGCCCGAGAGCTGTTGTGGTCGCCGGCGGCGATCCACGGCGAGGCATGGGGATCAGAGGTTACCAATGTGCTCACCGTGTCCTTCCGCAACGGTGGGTGGTGGTGTTGGTCGCCGGTGAGCAGCACGTCGACGGCGGTCTCAACTCCGGCGGACGGTGGTTCGGGCGTGGATGGAGCTCGTCGGAGAGGGCTGCAAAGATTAAATTGAGGTGGGGGTTAGACTACTGGGTGCAAGAGAGGGCTACGGACGAGGTTTGGGCGCCGGAGGTGGCCTCACCGAAGTGAATCGAGCTGGAGGCCGAGGCGGATCGGGGTGGCCGGAGCCGGGGAAGGAGACCTCCTCGAGGTCCTCCCAGTGGCCTGGCGGGGTGTTGGTGAGTAGTGGGGGTGCTGCATGCACGAGAGTGAGCTCGGGACCCCTTTATATAGGCGGTCCGAGGCGGTTGCCGTGAACGGAGATTTCCGGCGAGCGATTACGGTGGCGAAGTGCTCGGTCGGGGTGGTTAGGGGGTCGAGCGTCATCACGGAGGTTCAACGGGTCCATTTTTGTGCTAAGCTGGCCGGGGTTTGGGCGTTTGGGTCGAGCTCGACGGAACGGGGTGGCGCGGGCCCGTCGGCGGCAGAGAGCGCTCTCCGTGCGTGCTGCGCCACGGCGACGGTGCCGCATGCGTGCGCTGGCACGGAGAAGGCCACGCGGAGCCACCAGAAGATTTGGGCGGTGCCGAACGGCGTTGCGCCGCCGTTCTCCTCCCTGTCGGCCGTTACGGGGAGCCGGCCGCAGCAAGACACGCTGGCGCAGGCGGGCCAGGGCGCCACCGACGCCAGGGTCGCGCCAAGTGCGCGTGTGAAGCTTCGGACAAGCAAACGAGGCCGCGAGCAACGTGCCAAATGCACTGTGGCCGCGTGACTGAAACTGTCGAAACTGAAGATGACACTGAAACTGAATTTCTGAACATTGAACAGTAACAGTGCCCACAAGGTGTTCGACCGAATGAAATTGGCCTCTGGTGATTTTTCCTTGAGCTGATTTTTGGTGGAGTGGCTTCTCCTTGCTCAAATAGGCTGCCTGAATTTTGGTGGAATTTTTGGAGGAGTGTAGATATGAATTTCACCAAATTTGGCAAATCTGGTCCAAACTTGCAGAGACTGAATTTTGAAAAATTTGAAAAGAGGAGGAGTGGATCAAGATGGTTCTGGGTTGTGGGTTCAAAGGACAATCCAGGAGAATTGGTTTGAGGTCAAAACTCAAATGCAATAGGGCACTTGCTTTGAAAATCTCTCAGGCTCCAAATAATTTTCAGAATTGAATTGAGGAAAAAAATAATTGGAATAAAAATCCAAAACCAGTTTGGATTAGTTGGGACAGAGAATTTAGGTTGATCACAAGTTGTAGGGGAGGTTTTGGAGGGGTTTTACCACATGGGCAAGAATGCCAAGTCATGGTGGTTCCAAGATATGAACATCCCAAATTTCATGGAGTTTCTTTTTTTAAAAGAAAAAGATTAAACTCCCAAAAATAATTTAGAGAGAGAACCAACAGAGAAGAAGTTTCAAAAGGTCAAACACCAAAGTTTGAAGCCAGAATAAAAACCTTGCCAAAGAAAAGAAAGTCTCTTAAGAGGAAGGTTTTCTGGAAAATTTTAAATGGCCTCTTTTCAAAAAAAACCATAAAGCTCTTGCTGAAAACCAAAGTAAAAATTTTGGAGTGTCACAATAGTTCGTCATGGCACGATTGGCGAATCGTCTGAAGACATCCTGCACTTCATTCTTGTAGAGGATTATATGCACCCATGTATATCTTGAGTAATCATCAACAATGACGAAGCCATAGAGACAAGCAGTGGTAGTAAGAGTGGAGTAGTGGGTAGGGCCGAATAAGTCCATGTGAAGCAGCTCGAAGGGATGTGATGTCGTCATGATTGTCTTCGAGGGATGCTTGGCCCTAGTCATCTTTCCAGCTTCACAAGCACCACATAGATGATCCTTCTTGAACTTGACGCCCTCGATGCCCACAACATGCTTCTTCTTTGCGAGAGTGTACAAGTTCTTCATGCCAGCATGTCCTAGCCTCCGATGCCAGAGCTAGTACTATGAAGCTTTTGCTAGAAGACATACGGTCAACGATGGTCCTGCTGAGAAATCTACCATGTACAGATCATCTTTTTGATACCCTTCAAAGACAAGAGATTTATCAGATTCCATAAGCACAAGGCAACGATATTTTCCAAATATCACAATCATGTTTAGATCACAAAGCATTGAGGCAAACATTAAGTTGAAACCAAGGGATTCAACAAGCATCACTTTATCCATGTGCCGATCCTTTGAGATTGCAACTCTACCTAGACCCAATACCTTGCTTTTACAAGTGTCAGCAAATGTGATGTGACTCTTGTCAGATGGACGTAGGGTTGAATCCATCAGAAGACTTCGATCACCAGTCATGTGGTTAGTGCATCCACTATCCATAATCCATTCTGAAGCCTTTGGTGTCATATCCTACAGTACAGTGTAGGGGATAGGCTTCACCAAGGGTTTTGTGAAGCATAAACATTTGACGAACAAGTGGATTATGAAATACATAGTAAGACCATTTGGACATTTTATCTTGCGTCCCACAAGATGTTTAAGGTCCCCAGCATAAGCACCAGACGCCTTTGATTTCCGGCTGGAGACCATTCCCTGCAAAAGAGAGTTAAGTTTTCTTAAGCACCCACATCTTCAGGGGTGGCTTAGAAGCACTGAGTCTAAGTGCAGCATATGAGAACTTCGGCTTTGGAGCCGTAGAAAATAGCCTTGCAGGAGGTGAATAATACTCATAAGAATAAGCAGAAAATTTCTTGGTCTTATGAACATAGCGGTTTGATGAAACTCGCTCATATTCATAAGTATGAGTATGATTTACCTGCAAAACATTGGCATTCGGGTGACTCTGGTGAGTCCTCTGTCTGTATGAAGCCTTTGGACCATATGAAGCCTTTGGTCTGGGATTTGTCTTCTTCCCAGGTGGTGTCATGATGACATTCACGGGAAGATTCTCAAGACAACTCTTGGGTACCCAGATCTTCTTAAGAGGTGGTCCATTCCTGCAGTTAGTACCGATATACCTGGCAAACATTTCACCATTATGATTCTTAAGCAGTTTATAGTTTGCATCAAAGGATTCATCAATGATAATCAGGTTAGCACATGTGAAGCCAGATAAGGTAGATGGATCCACTGAAGGCCCCTTTGCAGCAACCCATGTGGTTTTGGGGTACTGCTCAGGCATCCAATAAGAACCATCAACATTCATTTCCCTCTCGAACCCAACACCCTCTTTCCTTGGGTTTCGGTTCAAAATCTGTTTTTTGAGGACATCACATAGTGTTTGATGCCCTTTGAGACTTTTGTACATTCCTGTCTCAAGCAATATCTTCAACCTGGCATTCTCATCAGCAATAGTAGTGGTATCCTCAATAGAGGGGTTAGTTACCACATTAGCAGTTGAAGATATTGCAACAGTAGCAGCAGTAGAACATTCAGCAACAGAGACAACATTATCACGCTCAAGACATTTTAGACATGGTTGTTCAAATCATTCCTGAGCGAAACTGATCTGTTGAGCGCGGAGTGACTCGTTCTCCTTTTGAAAATCTTCATGAGTCAATCTCAATTTCTCAAGCTCTTGCTTCCTTTGATAATCATAGGAGAGCTTTTCATGAGTAGTTGAGAGCGTTTCATGACGACTTTCAAGTTCCTCATACTTATCATGGATATTTTTAATGTCTTCAATTAAGGACTGAGTTCGGGTCATTTCTGCATCCAACAGGTCATCGCTTTTGTCTAGCAACTTTTGAATATGTACCATAGCATTCTGTTGTTCAGTTGCAATTTTAGCAAGTGTTTTGTAGCTAGGTTTAGATTCACATTCACAGTCATCTTCACTTGATGTTTGAAAGTAAGCATCGCGTGAGTTTACCTTGGCACCACGTGCCATGAAGCAGTAGGTGGGAGCAGAGTCATCCTCATCCTTAGCATCATTGTTGGTGACGAGGCCATTGTCTTCAGTGTTGAAGATGGACTTAGCGACATACATAGAGGCTAGAGCCAGGCTTGCCATGCCGGAATCAGGTTCCTCTTTAGACTCCACCTCTGCCTCCTCAGATGCAGACTCTCCTCTGAATCCATCTCCTTGCCAACAAATGCACGAGCCTTGCTTGATGAGCTCTTCTTGTGTGATGAAGACTTCGATGAAGACTTGGAAGAAGACTTTGAGGATTTCTTCTTGTTCTTATCATCAGAATTATATTCCTTGCTCTTCTTCTTCTTCTTGGTCTCATTGTCCCATTGTGGACACTCAGAGATGTAGTGACCAGGTTTCTTGCACATGTGGCATGTTCTCTTCTTGTGATCACGAGAGGAAGCTTCATCGTTTCTAGAGCTGGGTCTTGAAGACTCTCTAAAGTATTTCTTGTTAGTGAAATTCTGGAACTTCTTCACAAGCATAGCAAGCTCCTTTCCAATGTCTTAGGGATCCCCAAAATTGCAGTTGGATTCTTCTTTAGATGAGGAAACAACTTTTGCCTTCAAAGCGCGAGTTCGGCCATAGTTGGGACCATAGATATCTCTTTTCTCAAATAGCTGGAACTCATGTGTGTTGAGCCTCTCAAGTATGTCATACGGATCGAGAGTCTTGAAGTCAGGGTGTTCTTGAATCATCAGGGCCAGGGTGTCAAATGAGCTGTCAAGTGATCTCAGAAGTGTCTTGACGATTTCATGCTTGGTGATCTCAGTGGCGCCGAGTGCATGAAGCTCATTTGTGATATCAGTGAGGCAATCAAATGTGAGCTGGACATTCTCATTGTCATTTATCTTGAAGCGGTTGAAGAGGTTGGGAAGAACACTGATCCTTGAGTCTCTCTGGGTTAAGACGCCTTCGTTGACCTTGGAGAGCCCGTCCCAGACTAGCTTCGCAGTTTCCAGAGCACTCACACGACCATACTATCCTTTGGTCAGATGACCACAGATGATGTTCTTGGCAGTCGAGTCCAGTTGAATGAACCTCTTGACATCAGCAGCAGTGACACCTTCAATGACCTTGGGAACGGTGTTCTTGACGACATATCAGAGGTTGACGTCAATGGTTTCAAGATGCATACGCATCTTATTCTTCCAGTAGGGGTAATCAGTGCCATCGAAGACAGGGCATGCAGTGGAGACTTTGATTATCCCTGCAGTCGACATAGCTTAACTCCAGGTGGTTAAACCGAATCACACAGAACAAGGAAGCACCTTGCTCTGATACAATTGAAAGTGATAGTTATCGAATAGAGGGGGGTGAATAGGCGATTTTTATGAAAGTCTTCAAAACACAGGGGCTTTGAAGACAAACAGTAGCAATGAACCTATAGATATGCAGCAGAAGGTAGACTACAGTAGGCAACCAATAGTCAAGTAAGCAATGAAGTGATAGCACGAAGACTATCAGCAGCTAGGTAGCAAGGATCGGGATGGAAGATAGTATGAAGCCAAACAACAACAGTGCTTACACAGTGAAGACAATCAGATCATGCTGAGAGGCAATGACTTCACGAAGACAAACTGTAAGTAAAGAGAGGTGAAGGATAGAACCAGTTGCTTGGAGAGGACAAGAATTTGTTGGACGAGTTCTAGTTGCTGTGACAACTGTACGTCTGGTTAGGGAGGCTGAGATTCAACTCAGAAGACCGTGTCTTCACCTTATTCCCCTTGAGCGAAGGACACTTAGTCCTCGCCCAATCACTCTGGTAAGTCTTCAAGGTAGACTTCTGAACCTTCACAGACTTCGTTCACCGGCAATCCACAATGACTCTTGGATGCTCAGAACGAGACGCCTAAACGGCTGGAGGATTCATAGTCCTCATGTCTAACAAGTCTTTAGATCACTCGGACAGAAAGACTTCAGTGATGCCTAACACACTTTGGCTCTGGGTGTTTTGGGCTTTGTCCTTGCAAGGGTTTCTCTCTCAAATGATTCGAAGGTGGGTTGCTCTCTAACGACAAAAGTCGTGCACTAACTCTGAGCAGCCACCAATTTATGGTGTAGGGGGTGGGCTATTTATAGCCAGGAGGTAACCCGACCTGATTTGTCCAAAATGACCCTGGGTCACTAAGGAACTGACACGTGTCCAATGGTCAGATTTCAAACACACGCGGCAGCTTGACTTGGGCTACAAGTAAAGCTGACTCATCCAGCTTTGGATAAGATTTGCTCTCTTAGTCTTAGCTTGAAGACATAGGACTTGGTTGAGCATCACATCAGTCACTCTGACTTTGCTCAGTTGGACCCCACTTAATAGTACGGTGGTTCCTATGAATCAACAAAGAAGAAAAGGAAACTACGAAACAACTATGTCTTCGCACTCCATAGTCTTCATGCGATGTCTTCTCATTTCATAGTCTTCAATGTGAATATGTTCACAGGCCACCATTGTCTTCAATGTCTTCACACATTTTTAGGGGTCATCTCTGGTAGGTAAACCGAATCAATATGGGACAACTACCTGTGTTATTCTGCAATTCTCACAAAGACATTAGTCGTCCCTCAACCAAGTTTGTCGTCAATACTCCAAAACCAACTTGGGGTGGCACTAGATGCATTTACAGTACTTGGTATGGCTTGACTTGACGTAGATCTCCCTGGCAATGGTGCCAGAAATCCTTCTTGCTACCTCTTGAGCTTGCGTTGGTTTTCCCTTGAACAGGAAATGGTGATACAGCAAAGAAGCGTAAGTATTTCCCTCAGTTTTGAGAACCAAGGTATCAATCCAGTAGGAGACGATGCACAAGTCACTGAATACCTGCACAAACAATCAAGAACTTGCAACCGACGCAATAAAGGGGTTGTCAATCCCTTCACCGTCACTCGTAAAAGTGAGATCTGATAGAGATAGTAAAGTGAATATTTTTGGTATTTTCGGTTCATAGATTGGAAAGTAAAGATTGCAAAATAGTAGATGGTAAACTCGCAAGATGTAAAGAGATTCAATAATATGGAAAAGAGACCCGGATGTCGGTGTTCTGGGAACGGGGGTACCCAGACTTGCCTGCCTGCGGCCTGCGGCGTGGCTCAGGGAGTGGCCCAGTACGGCCCATCTTCATCAACACATGCTCAACACCCTCATGAGGGGCCAAGCCTCGCGGGGCGGACGACAGGAGGCTTCCTCGGACACAGCCTCATCGGGCTGGCTCGCGAGGAGGCAGAGAGATCAAGGTAGGGTACCTCACGATGTGCCCATGACACAAGCCATGACGACCGAGGCCAGGCGGGCACCAGGCGGGCGTCGGCCTGCGTACAGTCCTTGTTTCCTCTTTGGTGCAAAGGGGGCAAGCGCAGGCAAGAGTATCAAGCAAAGGCAACCATTTCGGTGCAACAAGACCAAGACCAGCAGGACGGCAGGATGGAGGTCATCGTGGAGCCCAAGCCGGCGTCACCGTCAGGGTCTTTGGCAGGCGAGGACCGACTTTAGTCAGGATAAGTGTACTTGATGTTCCCCTTCAAAATGGCCAATTGTTGGCGCCCTTCCCGCTCAATATTTGGGAAGAGGCCCAGGGCCTCCCTCTATAAATAGGACTAGCCACCCATAGGGTAGCGCCATCTAGGTAGAGGCATCTAGGTAGAGGCATCTGGAGATCAGCAAGAGAGAGAGAGAGAGAGAGAGAGAGAGAGAAGCGACCGAACTCACCCTAGCAGTTCATCGCACCAACCAAGAATAGGCCCTCGCGAGGCTGTTCTTCCCGTGTATTATTCATCATCAGCCCCCTGAGGCAATCCACCACACCACACACTGGAGTAGGGTATTACACCACAATGGTGGCCCGAACCAGTATAAACCTCGTGTCCCTTGTGTTGTTCTTCGTGTAGTTTAGATCCTTCCGAGGCGACGAGACATGGGTGGGCAGTAGGTGTGATCTCCGCATGCACCCCAGAGTTCGAACCTTAAGGGTCTGTCGGAACCCGAAATCCGACATTTGGCGTGCTAGGTAGGGGTGCGCCAGAATCTGCCTTCTGTCGCCTCATGTTTTGCCGCCCATCGCATCCATGTCAGACGCTCGTCGAGCCCGCGCTGAGCGCCGAGCCGCTCTCGCCACTCGCATCACCCAGACGGCCCCCGTCGGCGGGCGCCCCCGCCGTTCCCCGTCGCCTGCCATCAACGCCGCCACCGGCCCGGCAGGGAACGAGCAGCAGGCGTCGTCCCTGCATCCTTCGGTGCGGCGGGAAGGCCGCACCGCCACCCCATCGCTGACTCTAGTCGGTTCCTCGTCCCACGCCCGTCGCGCTCCTGCGGACGCGCACGCCGTGCTGCTCCTGGCACGGGAGCTCCTGCACCACCGTCCCATTGACGACCTCTACAACGAGTGGCTCGCCCGCATCACCGAGCTCGGCAGCGCCGCTTGGGGCTCCCCTGCGCCATCCCTCTCGCTGCACCGCGCCCCGCCCTACGCAGGCGACGAAGCTCCGGGGGCACCTCAGTTGCCTCCCCCTCAAGACGGTGCCTTGGCCCCAAGGCGCGTGGCCCCTGGGCGGAACCCACTCCTTCCGGTGCCAGCACAGCAAGAGAAGAGCTGCCAAGAGATCCCTCGCCCCCAAGAAGCTGCCCGTGTGCTCCCCGCACTGGCCCGGCATGAACGCGCTCCTGCTCCAGCGCATCAAGACCCCGCGCCACTCCTGGCAGCAGCACACAGAGACTTCCAAGATCAAGCTCTCCGCCACCCAAGGACTCCCGCGGCCACTGCAGGCTGCCGTGCCTTCACCGCCGAGCTGCGCAGCGTGGCCTGGTCGGGCAAGTTCAAGCCAGATCTGCCCCCGCACTACGATGGCACGGCTGATCCTGTGGAGTTTCTCCAGCTCTATGAGCTGGGCATCGAAGCCGCCAATGGGGACGAGAAGGTCATGGCGAACTGGTTCCCCATGGCGCTCAAGGATGGTGCTCGCACCTGGCTCCTGAACCTGGCTCCTGGCACGATCTCCTCCTAGGACGAGATGCGCACTCAATTCATCGCCAACTTCCAAGGCAACCGTGACCGGCCCCCGGCCATGAGCGACTTGTGCCGCATCAAGCAACAGCCGGGAGAGACCCTGTAGAAGTTCATCCAGTGTTTCAACAGTGCTCGCCTTAAGATCCCCAGGGTGTCTGAGGAGGCCATCATCTCAGCCTTCTCCGACGGCGTGCGTGACGTCAAGATGAAGGAGGAGCTCGCGATCCATGAGGACATGTGCACCTCCCTGGAGCTGTTCAATTTGGCGACCAAGTGCGCTAGGGCTGAGGAAGGGCGCCTTTCCCTCCTTGAGCTGCCATCTGCCGACCAAGAAGAGAAGAAGCCCAAGGTCAAGGACGTGAAGCGCAAGGGGGCTGCCATGCTTGCAGCCGAGCCGGACACCAAGCGAGGCAGGGATCAGCCTGAGTCATCCAAGGACAGCCGGTACTGCGTGTACCACGACCTCCACACCCCACAACACCAACGAATGCCAAGATCTCAGGGCCGTGCGGGACGTGTGTGCCGGCCGACGCCCCGAGTGCAGCGACCAGGGCTATGTCCTAGGAGGAGGAAGAGGAGGAGGACGATGGGAAGACTGTGGCCTCGCCAAGGGTGGCGTGACCGACCTCGCGAGGACCGCTGGTAGGACCAGCCTCATGAGGGAGGTTGGAGGGACCCGCCTCGCGAGGGAGGTTGGAGGGATCAGCCTCGCGAGGACCGCCCGCAAGGCAACGCGGGCCTCCCTCCTCTGCCACCACAGCCGAGGAGGAATGAAGACCATCATCAGGACGAGGGGGCTGGAGGCTTCCCGGAGCCGCGTGCAATCGCTTGCATCTTGGGCGGCGCTCAAGCCCCAGCCTCTCAGCACATCTTCAAGCAGTTTGCTCGCGAAGTGAATGCAGTCCTCCCCAAGCTTGAGGCCACACGCCCTCTCAGGTGGTCAGCATGCGCTATCACATTCAGCTCAGCGGATCAGCTCAAGTGCGCGGCCACAGCCGGAGTCCTCCCGATGCTTTGTTCCCTAATCATCAGCAATGTGCAAGTCACCAGGACCCTCATCGATAGCGGAGCAGGGCTCAATGTCCTATCTGTCGAGACATTCAACAATCTCCAAGTGCCGTATAATCAGCTTCAGCCAACCAAGCCTTTCTCAGGAGTCACTGATGGTTCCACGGTTCCGATAGGGCAGGTCCGCCTTCCTGTCACCTTCGGGAAGCGCGACAACTACCGCACCGAGCTCATTGACTTTGATGTCGCTTACATTCGCATGTCGTACAATGCCATCCTCGGGTTCCCAGCCCTGGCCAAGTTCATGGCTGTGACTCATCACGGTTACAATGTCCTCAAGAAGCCAGGAAGCGGTGGAGTCATCACGGTGCCTTGTGAAGAGAGAGATGCTGTGTGTTCTCTGGAACGTGCTTTCCAAGCCGCGTCAATTGAAGACCCAGATCACAGGAGCGGGAGGCTCCCCGAGGCTACCCCTAAGAAGAAGAAAACATCGCATGGTCCGACCCCTCGGGAGGCAGGCCCCTCAGGGTCCGCGCCTATTCAGGGCGTGCCTCCTTCTATCGCATGGGAAGTCGCGCCCGGCGCCCTCCTCGAGCAAGGCTCGAGGGCTCTCTCCTGGAGGGCCATCGACTTTGCTAGGATCACGAGGGAGGCGCTAGGGCACCACTTGGTGGCGTGCTTCAAAGCACGTTTCCCTCAGGAAGGAGCAAGGCAAGGGGGGCCAAACCCTCAGGAGTTCGTCAGCGAGATCATTCAGGAGCTGCAGGAGTCAAGAGTCATGAGTGGCAGCCGCCACTTACCGGCTGTAGCTCCCCATCCAGGCGAGGATGGTGGGCTGCGCGTCTGCATCGACATACCAGGACTCAACCGAGCCGCCTCTTAGGAGCGCCTCTGGCCCTCACGCGTGGGATGCTGCGAAGGTCCACCCCACAGCTATGTTCGCATGCCTTACGGCCTGCCGAACGCGGTTGCTGTGCGTCAGCGCCTCATGAGGAGCATCTTGGAGGCTCATGCGGCCAGGCATTCCACAGTCCTGGCGGAGATGGAGATGGTCCGCGCGGAGCCGCCGGCGCCTCCGGAGCCTCCTGAGGCTCTTGGGCCTGGGGGCTCGTGAATATCGGCTTCCGCAGCGCACGCCGTCCGCTACTTCAGCATCCCTTCATCTTCAACATCATCAGGTGACATCCTTCGAGTTTCATTTTCAGCTGGGAGCGCCCCCCAGGGCTGCACCATTCCCAGGCCGCGTGGGTTCGTTCCTGCGGCATGTATCCCTTTGGTTCATGTTTTTAGCTTACTTTATCAGGGGCACCCCTCGGGCTGCATTATCCCCAAGTCGCTCAGGCCCGACCCAGCGGTGTTCGCCTTTTTCTGCGCCTATCTAAATGGATTTACTCCTTCATGACTAACGTGCTTCACTTAATTGCCCGCTCGATTGACACCAACTAATGGGGCTGCTCCCTAATGGCACGACACTTGCGCATGGGTCCGTCCCTGCAACATCGACAAACCTGAATGGTTGAGCCCTGGCCGCGGCAACCCCGCAAGGCGCCACCTCACCAAGCCTTCAGTGCCTCGTCATCCTCCCAGAGCAACCAGCAGTTGGCCGGCAATTGTAACGGCAAACTCTCGCTTTTCTTGTGATGAGCTCGTAGGATCTCCTTAAGGAGCAGCGTCGAGCGAGGCCTTCGCGGCGTCTCCTTCGCTCTCGTCCGCGTGAACCACTTGCATGTTAAAGGGGGGGGGTACCTGAGCATCACGACTCATGGGCTCTTACTGGCTCTCCAGCCCTCACCTTATGGCCTTGTCCACGGCATCGCGACCTGGCATACCAGCGATGGTTGAGCTTGCTCGAGGGCCGGGACCTGAGGACGTAGAGCACGAAGGGGAGCAAAGGCGAGAGGGAAGAGACACGTTGGGACCTCGCCAGGAAACTCCCCACCTGCCGATGCGCGGGCCTGGCACCGCGCCAAGGAGTGGCTTCTGACCCCCCGAGATAAGTCATCCTCCGGAAATACTAGCTATCGCAGCACCGACCTCGCACCTAATGCAATCCCGTTTTGGCAACGTCGCGCTCCTTTCTCACTGAACGATGGCTGCTTGAGCGCTAAAGGGGACCTCCTGAGCATCGCGACTCAGGGGCTCTTACTGGACCACGGGCCGCTCACCTCCTAGCCTTGACCACGGCATCGCGACTTGGCATACCAGTGACGGCTGAATCCTTCCTTGGGACCGGGACCTGTCAGCGCAGAGCGTCAAGCCCTCGTGAGGTTTGAGAGGAGGAACTAAGCTAAGACGGGACAAGCATCTCACACCGCTTCACTATAAGGATCATATTAACAAATGGAACTACAAGCACCTTACAAACCCCCACGGGGTGTGTTCTTCAATTCCTCGCAGGGAACAAAAGGAGCAAATCCTAAAGAACATTGACTACACGCAAGAGACATCATCATCAACAGTGGGCCGTCAGGCACCAGCACCAACCCCATACAGATCAGTGGCGACAGCGGCCTGACGAACCCGCCCTGGTCCGAGCGCGATGGGAGCTCGGGGGCTCGTAGCTGTCGTCGCTCGTCTCCGGGGTCGCGAAGAGCTGGGCGGAGTCGTTGGACCCTCCGGTACCTTCACCGCCTAAGGAGCTGCTGGGGCAGCGATTGGCGAGCCTAGTCCTCGCCACGGCAGGGCCCCGGCCGCCTTTCTCAGGGCAGCACTCCAGCCGACATCCCTCTGCGTCGAAGACCTTGAAGAACATCAGGGAGGCGCCATCGCACTCAAGGTGGATTACGAGGGCGCCACCCGTCCTGCAGACCCGGGCGATCTCGCCCCAGCCACGGGTCATGTAGACCATGCCCGGAGCGACGACCTTGACCTCCGCTCCGGTCGCAGGGCTACTGCAGTCAGCATGCTGCAGCCAAAGCTCGATAGGCCCCCTCGGCGAGATCTCGAAGGCGAAGGAAGGAGGGAGGCGAATCCAAGACCGAGGAGGCATGGAGGCATGAAGCACGAGCTCGCGAGAGGAGCCCTCGGCGTGAACTCTGGAAGGAACGACGCGCACCGCCGTGATTCGTCGGCGGCGACTTTGGCGGTGCCGCTCGGCGCCTGCGCCTTCAGGACCCTCGATCCGGGCATACAAGGGCAATGGGAACCTAGGCGGCGGCCGCTCGAACCATGGCCTCGACACCTCCTACCAAGCACTCCCTTCTCCGCGGCAAGAGACAAGCCGTTTCTTCGGCGGAAGCGGGACAGGACCCTCTCGAGGGGCCTTCCCCTTTTCTTCGGCAGAAAACTGACGATTCGGTGCCATAGGCGTAGGGTGGAGCGAGGACAAAGAAGAAGACGGAGAGTAGCAGGAAGAGATGGACTGGAAAGGCTCGCGCCGCTCCGTACATATAGCCGAGGGAGGCCAACCGCCGGCCTCCATGATCACACGTAATCATGACCGGTTTTGCATGCAAGGACTTGTCAATTCGTGCGGTTGCCGAGGCACCGTGGGAAGCCAGGACGCCCACGTCCAATCAACCCCCACGCGGCGCCCAAGGCCGCAGGCTGATGGGGCCCATGGTGCTTCGCACTTGCCCCTTCGCTTCTCTGCTAAGCCAAGTCCGGGCGCGCCTTGGGCCTGGGGGCTACTGTCGGCGTTCTGGGAACGGGGGTACCCAGACTTGCCTGCCTGTGGCCTGCGGCGTGGCTCAGGGAGTGGCCCAGTACGACCCATCTTCATCAACACATGCTCAAGACCCTCGCGAGGGGCCAAGCCTCGTGGGGCGGACGACAGGAGGCTTCCTCGGACATACCTCGTCAGGCTGGCTCGCGAGGAGGCGGAGAGATCAAGGCGGGGTAGCTCACGAGGTGCCCATAGCGCAAGCCATGACGATCGAGGCCAGGCGGGCACCAGGCGGGCGCCGGCCTGCGCAGAGGCATGTGCAAAGGGGGCAAGCGCAGGCAAGAGTACTAAGCAAAGGCAACCATTTCGGTGCAACAAGACCAAGACCAGCAGGACGGCAGGATGGAGGTCATCGTGGAGCCCAAGCCGGCGCCACCGTTAGGGTCTTTGGCAGGCGAGGACCGACTTTAGTCGGGATAAGTGTACTAGATGTTCCCCTTCAAAATGGCCAATTGTTGGCGCCCTTCCCGCTCAATATTTGGGAAGAGGCCCAGGGCCTCCCTCTATAAATAGGACTAGCCACCCACAGGGTGCGCCATCTAGGTATAGGCATCTAGGTAGATGCATCTGGAGATCCGCAAGAGAGAGAGAGAGAGAGAGAAGCGACCAAACTCACCCTAGCAGTTCATCGCACCAGCCAAGAACAGACCCTCGCGAGGCTGTTCTTCCCCTGTATTATTCATCATCAGCCCCCTGAGGCAATCCACCACACCACACACTGGAGTAGGGTATTACACCACAATGGTGGCCCGAACTAGTATAAACCTCGTGTCCCTTGTGTTGTTCTTCGTGTAGTTTAGATCCTTGCGAGGCGACGAGACATGGGTGGGCAGTAGGTGTGATCTCCGCGTGCACCCCAGAGTTCAAACCTTAAGGGTCTGCCGGAACCCGAAATCCGACACCGGGGGCCATAGGTTTCACTAGTGGCTTCTCTCAAGATAGCATATATTACGGTGGGTGAACGAATTACTACCGAGCAATTGATAGAAAAACGCAAAGTTATGACGACATCTAAGGCTATGTTCATGAACATAGGCATCACGTCCGTGTTAAGTAGACCGACTCCTGTCTGCATCTACTACTATTACTCCATACATCATCCACTATCCAGCATGCATCTAGAGTATTAAGTTCATAAAGAATGGGGTAACGCATTAAGCAACATGACATGATGTATAGGAATTAACTCAAGCAATATGGTGAAAACCCCATCTTGTTATCCTCGATGGCAACAATACAATACGTGACTTGCTGCCCCTACTGTCACTGGGAAAGGACACCGCAAGATTGAACCCAAAGCTAAGCACTTCTCCCATTGCAAGAAAGATCAATCTAGTAGGCCAAACTAAACCGATAATTAGAAGAGACTTGCAAAGATATCAAATCATGCATATAAGAATTCAGAGAAGAACCAAATAATATTCATAGATAATATTGATCATAAATCCACAATTCATCGGATCTCGGCAAACACACCGCAAAATAATATTACATTGAATAGATCTCCAAGAACATCAAGGAGAACATGGTAATGAGAATCAAAGAGAGAGAAGAAGTCATCTAGCTAATAACTATGGACCCGAAGGTCTGTGGTAAACTACTCACACTTTATCGGAAAGGTAATAGTGTTATTGTAGAAGCCCTCCATGATTGAATCCCCCTCCGGCAGGACGCCAAAAAATGTCCCTAGATGGGATCTCATGGGTACAGAAGGTTGCGGCGGTGGAAAAGTGGTTTCGTGGCTCTCCTGGATGTTTTTAGGGTATAAGAGTATCTATAGGCGAAGGAACTAGGTCAGGAGAGCTGCGAGGGGCCCATGAGGGTGGGGGACGCCCTACCCCCTGGGCGTGCCCTCCTGCCTCGTGGCCGCCTCGTTGCCTCTCCGACTTCATCTCCAAGTATTCTGGTTTGCTTTCGGTCCAAGAAAGATCATCGCGAAAGTTTCATTCTGTTTGGACTCCGTTTGGTATTTCTTTTCTGCAAAACTCTAAAATAGCCAAAAAACAGAAACTGGCACTGGGCCCTCGGTTGATAGGTTAGTCCCAAAAATAATATAAAATAGCATATTAATGCCCATTAAATAGCCAAAACAAATAATATAATAGTATGGAAAAATAAAAAATTATAGATACGTTGGATACGTTCACCTATACATAAACTTGTGTGAGATGTACATACAAACGGAAACGTTTTCCCTGGATTGACTGTGTGGGATGTACATACAAATGTAAACATTTTCCCTGGATTACTGTGTGGGAAGTACATACAAACGGAAAGGTTTTCCCTGGATTAACTGTGTGGGATGTACATAAGAACGGAAACGTACTCCTTGGATTGACTGTGTGTGATGTACATATGACCGGAAACGTTTAGCGGGGACTGACTATGTAGCGACCAGACCTCAACGGTCAAATCTCTGTGCATCAGTGTCATCCCTGGATCGGTAATGCTGACACGTACAGTACTCGAGGAATTATAATAGAGTTTCAATCACACACTTATTACATCGAGTCCTCATAAGGAGTATGATTACATAAATAAATCATGGTTGAAGGCCATTTAAACTAGATAACTGCGAAAGCTTCAAAGGTAAATGAGTCATCAACTCCAACAGCATAGCTGAGTGCAAAACAACGGCCTATTGCACCTTATTCGTCATCTGAGTAGTCTGCAACATAAGACGTTGCAGCCCGAAACGGGTCAGCACATGGAATATGCTAGCATAGTTACACTGTAGGGCAATGAAATACAAGAACTATATCTACATGCAATATTTGGCTGGTGGAGGCTCTAAGTTTCATGATTTTGCATAAAGCTAATTTTTTCCTACAACAAAGGAATAAATTTACTTAACTACTCCCATGTTGCCCATTATTTGGGAAGGTAACCCCAACTCAAATCCCAATTAAAAGTCTCATCATTAACCCAACATCATAATTAATTAGAGTAAAGTGATGAGATCACATCAATAGATTCAAGTACTAGATACTCAAGATGTCCATAACCGGGGACACGGCTAACCATGATTAGTTTATACACTCTGCAGAGGTTTGCACACTTTTCCCCACAAGACTCGACCGCATCCATGATCGGATGATCGAGACATAGCCTTTCTGAAGCATTAACTCTCTACTTCGGGTAGATAGTACCACCTACATCCCTCTACATCTGCTAGTCTACCTCTTGAAGAGCTCGCGCAACTTACTCAACTATGCCAAAGCCCATAATGGCTTGTGGCTGCACACGGAAGTTTCTAGCATGAATAATCTTATGATCCCTTTGAGACTGGGTGGCATTCCAAAGGATAATCACACGGGTACTCCGGGATTTCCAAAACAGACAACACTGGGTACTCCAGGTGCCTCAACCAATCCACCCAGATGTATATTAAAGTTGCCACCTTAATGTTATCCATGATTAAAATAACTCTCAAACTTCCATGTGTGAATCACAATCCAATTCCTGTCTACGAGCATGGCTAAGCAATAATAAGCATAACGTATATTCCCGGGGTGATCAAAACGTATTAGGTTCCTACCTCAAGTACTACAACCAAAACCACATGTTCCCAATCCTACCAATGCAAATATTTGTGGGGCAGGACTAATGCATAGCAAAAACTGGGTATAAAAGACTATGATCAATGTGTAACTTGCCTTGCTGACTGATACGTCTTTGTCGTATCTACTTTTCCAAACACTTTTGCCCTTGCCTAGACTAATACATAGTAAAAATTGGCGCTGTTTTCAGCAGAACTGCCATGGTGTTATTTTTGTGCAGAAATAAATGTTCTCGGAATGACATGAAAATCCACGGAGCAACTTTTTAGAATAAATAAAAAATACGGGTGAAACAATCAACGCCAGGCGGCCCACACCCTGTCCACGAGGGTGGGGGCGCCCCCGCCCCCCACTAGGGCGCGCCCCCTGCCTCGTGGGCCCCCTGAACGTCCACGGACCTCAACTCCAACTCCATATATTGGATTTCGTGGAGAGAAAAATCAGAGAGAAAGTTTCATTGCGTTTTACGATATGGAGCCGCCGCCAAGCCCTAATCTCTCTTGGGAGGGCTGGTCTGGAGTCAGTTCGGGGCTCCGAAGAGGGGGATTCGTCGCCGTCGTCATCATTAACCATCCTCCATCACCTATTTCATGATGCTCACCACCGTGCGTGAGTAATTCCATCGTAGGCTTGCTGGACGGTGATGGGTTGGATGAGAATTACCATGTAATCAAGTTAGTTTTGTTAGGGTTTGATCCCTAGTATCCACTATGTTTTGAGATTGATGTTGCTATGACTTTGTTATGCTTAATGCTTGTCACTAAGGCCCGAGTGCCATTTTTTCAGATCCGAACCTATTATGTTTTCATGAATATATGTGAGTTCTTGATCCTATCTTGCAAGTCTATAGTCACATATTATGTGTTATGATCCGACAACCCCGAAGTGACAATAATCGCGATACTTCTCGGTGATGACCGTAGTTTGAGGAGTTCATTTATTCACTGTGTGTTAATGCTTTGGTCCGGTACTCTATTAAAAGGAGGCCTTAATATCCCTTAGTTTCCATTAGGACCCCACTGCCACGGGAGGGTAGGAGAAAATATGTCATGCAAGTTCTTTTCCATAAGCACGTATGACTATATTCTGAATACATGCCTACATTACATTGATGAATTGGAGCTAGTTCTGTGTCACCCTACGTTATAACTGTTACATGATGAACCGCATCCGTCATAATTATCCATCACCGATCCAATGCCTACGAGCTTTTCACATATTGTGCTTTGTTTATTTACTTTGCCTGCTCCTGTTACAATTACTACAAAACTGCTACCGTTACTTTTGCTACTGTTACCGTTACTTCCATACTACTTTGCTACTAAATACTTTCCTGCAGATAATAAGTTATCCAGGTGTGGTTGAATTGTCAACTCAACTGCTAATACTTGAGAATATTCTTTGGCTCCCCTTGTGTTGAATCAATAAATTTGGGTTGAATACTCTACCCTCAAAAACTGTTGCGATGCTTCCAAGGACCACTTGGATAGTTGTGATGGTTGTGTTTTCAGGGAAAGAACAGTCGATCAAGCTGAATTGCTATTGAATAATATGTTGACTAATGAAAATAATTGGACTCTTCCTGAGCCAACTCCTGAGCCAATCCCTGAGCCAACTCCTAAGACAACTCCGAAGAAGAGAGGTGTTCTATTTCTCAGTCATGAAGATATGCAAGAGGCAAAGAAATCTATGAAAGAAAAAGGTATTAAAGCTGAAGATGTTAAGAATTTACCTCCTGTTGAAGAAATAAATGGTCTTAATATACCACCTATCAAAGAAACACTTGATCTTGATAACCCGACACAAGTAGTAAAGGTAAATTCTCTCTATAGATATGATAAAGTTCAAATCCCGTCAACTAAGTTTGCTAGCTAATGCTTGGATGAATTTGATGACTTTATGGCTGGACAAGAAAATTTCAATGCTTATGTTGGTAGAGAATTAAAGAGCAATTCTTACATGATTGGATGCTTGAGTGATTATATGGCTAGACTCAAAGGTGAACTTCAGCTCATTAGCAAATATGCTTCTATGGTTATCACTCAAGTAGAATAAGTACTTAAGGCTCATAGTGATTTGCTCGATGAATTAAATAATAAACATGATTTTGCTGTTAGAGTGGCTACTAGAACTAGTAAAATGACTCAGGAACCTTTGTATTCGGAAGGCCACCCTAAGAGAATTGAGCAGGATTTTTAGAGAAATAATATTGATGCACCTAGTTCTTATAAGAAGAAGAAAAAGAAAAATCATAGGACTTTGCATGCTTCTAGTGAACCTGTTGTAGACACACCTGAGAATCCCAATGATATTTCTATTTCTGATGCTGAAACACAATCTGGTGATGAACATGAGCCTAGTGATAATGTTAATGATAATGTTCATGTTGATGCTCAACCTAGCAATAATAATGATGTAGAGATTGAACCTGCTATTGATCTTGATAACCCACAATCAAAGAATCAACGTTATGATAAGAGAGATTTTGTTACTAGGAAGCATGGTAAAGAAAGAGAACCATGGGTTCAGAAACCCATGCCTTTTCCTCCTAAGCCATCCAAGAAAAAGTATGATGAGGATTTTGAGCGCTTTGCTGAAATGATTAGACCTATCTTCTTACATATGCGCTTAACTGATATGCTTAAAGTGCATCCTTATGCTAAATACATGAAGGATATTATTACAAATAAAAGAAAGATACCAGAAGCTGAAATTTCCACCATGCTTGCTAATTACACTTTTAAAGGTGGAATACCAGAGAAACTTGGAGATCTAGGAGTACCAACTATACCATGCTCCATTAAAAGAAACTATGTTAAAACTGCTTTATGTGATCTTGGAGCCGGTGTTAGTGCTATGCCTCTCTATTTTTATCGTAGACTAGAATTGAATAAGTTAACACCTACTGAAATATCTTTGCAAATGGCCGATAAATCAACTGCTATACCTGTCGGTATTTGTGAGGATGTGCATGTTGTGGTTGCAAACATCACTATCTTAATGGACTTTGTTATTCTTGATATTCCTGAGGACGATAGTATGTCGATTATCCTTGGTAGACCCTATTTGAATACTGCAGGGGCTGTTATTAATTGCAACAAAGGCAATGTCACTTTTCATGTTAATGGTAATGAGCATACGGTACACTATCCGAAGAAACAACCTCAAGTTCACAGTATCAGTTCTATTGGAAAAATTCCAACTATCATTATTGGAGGTTTTGAATTTCCTCTTCCTACTGTCAAGAAGAAGTATGATATTCTTATTATTGGGGATGTGCATATCCCCGTTGAGGTAACCTAGTGTTATTCAAAATTTCTCTGGTTCCATGTTATTCGTAATGAGTTTGTTAACAAGACTTGATCAACCTTGTTAGTGGATTCCTTTTGATGAGCATGAGATGGATGAAGTTAGAAGGCACAACCTTCTGTACCCTCTTTTTACTTTCTGTTATTTAGAATAAATAAAGTAAGAATAGTATTTACTATTTGTTTTCTGAATTATCCATGCAATAAAAAATACCTCGAAAATAAAAGTTCTCCAAATGCCCTGCAAATTTAGTATGATTTTTTCTGGAATATTTGAGAATATCTGGCACTAAGAACATAGCAGGGGGAGCTGGCACCTGGCCACGAGGGTCCAGTGCGTGCCCCCTGCCTCGTGGGCCCACGGTGGCTCCCCTCCACTTATTCCTGCACCCACACACTTATTCTTCCTCCCAAAAAAATCACCATCCAGCTCAAGCACGAGTTCTAGCTCATTTTGTTGCGATTTTCGATCTCTTTGCTCAAAGCTCCATTCAGAAAACTGCTTTGGGAGATTGTTCCTTGGTATGTGACTCCTCCAATGGTCCAATTAGTTTTTGTTCTAGTGCTTTATTCATTGCAATTTTTTGCTGCCTAGGTGACCCTATTCTTGAGCTTGCATGTCAAATTTATATGGTCCCAGGTAATTCTAATGCATGATATAGGCTCTAGGCACTTGTGGGAGTAGTTGCTATCAATTTTATTGAGTTTGATTCACTTTTATTTTGAGTTACTAAAAATTTTCAGAAATTTTTCAGAGGAAGAAATATGTCTAGGAAAATGTACCAAGGTGGTTCTTCAAGGAAGAAAGGACCCAGGCTCGTAATACGTGAGCAGGACGACGAACCACCGAGGGAAGCTGACGTGCGGCCTCGTGAATGGCCGTCAGAGGAGTTTATGGTCAAAGCGGGCATTAAGGATGAATTTGATGCATATGTGCGTAATGTCGACCTTGAGGACTTCATGAAAGATAAGTGTCCTTAGTACTACTATTTGACTGATTCATTCATGAGAAGGTTTAAATTTACATCTTCACGTAATTCTCCAACTGTCCTGTTTGATATTTATGATAAATCATATACCATGGACCTAGAAGATTTCACTACTGCTTGTAAACTCCCGCAGTGGGGCAGTGTTAATGGACCCCGTAAATCTGAATATAAGGACTTCCTTGCTAGTATCACTGTGGGAGAATCCAGAGAAATAGCACAAGCTGCCATAGGGAGCATTCACTTTCCCGCTATACATTATTTTGCTCTCTTCATTGGTAGATGCATTAACGGTAAAGATGAAGCATGTCACATGTGTGTTCCTGATCTTTGTGTTCTCAAGAGTGTTGTATTAGGTGATAAAGAATACAACTTGGGGCAATTGTTGCACGTAGGTTGCATAATAATGGTTTAGTTGGAGACTTGTTTGGAGGGATTTATGCGACCCGTGTGGCTAATTATCTTGGTATACCTCCACATGAAAATGATAGGGAGATGCCTCCCACTTATTTAGATTATAATGCCATGGTTAGTCATCATTTTTTTGAGAGGAATGAATAATTCCTCCAGTATCGACTAATCTTTGACAGGCGTCGAGCTGTCCATATTACTCTCCCTACACCTGCCCTTTTTGATTATCAGGCAAAAGGAAGATATGTAATCACCAGGGAGGAGGCAAACGAGTATGAGAGGAGGACGGAGGCAGCTCGGCACCACGTTATAGCTCAGGAGGCAATGGCTGCTACATCTCAGTACGACCCCAGTTACAACTTCGGATATCATTCAGGCTACCCATGGCCATAGACCAACTTAGGCCAAAAGCCTAAGCTTGGGGGAGTACGTATTTCTCACCGACATTAAATTCATGTTCACACACTCATTCTAGTTGTCGGTGTCCATACTTTTTCATTGTACCATCCATGCTAGTTTAATTTCTTTTTCTAGATTTCTTCTTATGTGTTTGATAAACCCTAAGAAAAACCAAAAAGATAGTTAGTTTAATTTCCATGCTTGTAGTAGTAATCAAAAGAAAACCCAAAAAGATTTCTCGTTCTTCTTTTGCTTGTTGGGAGCTTCCCCGTGTAAATAGTTTTATTTCTTTTCTTTCCTTTGGGGGTCGAGAGGAGAAGACCATAATGAAAATGTTTAGTGGCTCTCATATGCATGACTGTTGATTTAACTTAGAGCCCATATTACATTGTCTTCTCCCTTGAATTGAATGCTTGCAAATTCCAGCTTAGTCCAATGCACGTGCACTATTATTATTATACACACCGTTCGGTCGTGCAAGTGAAAGGCAATAATGACGATATATGATGGACTGGCTGAGATGGGAGAAGCTGGTATGAACTCAACCTCCCTTGTTTTTGTAAATATGATTAGTTCATCGTTCCTGATTCAGCCTATTATGAATAAACATGTTTGCAATGACAATTGGAGATTATAGTTGCTTATGCCATGCTTAATTAGCTAGGAGCTTATAATGGTTTACCTTGCGTGCCAACATGCTATTAAAATGGTTGTGATGTGGTATGATAGGGTGGTATCCTCCTTTGAATGGTTTGAGTGACTTGACTTGGCACATGTTCACGCATGTAGTTGAAACAAAATCAACATAGCCTTCACGAGAGGAGGACGGAGGCAGCTCGGCACCACGTTATAGCTCAGGAGGCAATGGCTGCTACATCTCAGTACGACCTCAGTTACAACTTCGGATATCATTCAGGCTACCCATGGCCATAGACCAACTTAGGCCAAAAGCCTAAGCTTGGGGGAGTACGTATTTCTCACCGACATTAAATTCATGTTCACACACTCATTCTAGTTGTCGGTGTTCATACTTTTTCATTGTACCATCCATGCTAGTTTAATTTCTTTTTCTAGATTTCTTCTTATGTGTTTGATAAACCCTAAGAAAAACCAAAAAGATAGTTAGTTTAATTTCCATGCTTGTAGTAGTAATCAAAAGAAAACCCAAAAAGATTTCTTGTTCTTCTTTTGCTTGTTGGGAGCTTCCCCGTGTAAATAGTTTTATTTCTTTTCTTTCCTTTGGGGGTCGAGAGGAGAAGACCATAATGAAAATGTTTAGTGGCTCTCATATGCATGACTGTTGATTTAACTTAGAGCCCATATTACATTGTCTTCTCCCTTGAATTGAATGCTTGCAAATTCCAGCTTAGTCCAATGCACGTGCACTATTATTATTATACACACCGTTCGGTCGTGCAAGTGAAAGGCAATAATGACGATATATGATGGACTGGCTGAGATGGGAGAAGCTGGTATGAACTCAACCTCCCTTGTTTTTGTAAATATGATTAGTTCATCGTTCCTGATTCAGCCTATTATGAATAAACATGTTTGCAATGACAATTGGAGATTATAGTTGCTTATGCCATGCTTAATTAGCTAGGAGCTTATAATGGTTTACCTTGCGTGCCAACATGCTATTAAAATGGTTGTGATGTGGTATGATAGGGTGGTATCCTCCTTTGAATGGTTTGAGTGACTTCACTTGGCACATGTTCACGCATGTAGTTGAAACAAAATCAACATAGCCTTCACGATATTTATGTTCATGGTGGATTATATCCTACTCATGCTTGCACTCGGTGCTGATTAATTTTAGTGCATGTTCATGACTGTTGTCGCTCTCTCAGTTGGTCGCTTCCCAGTCTTTTGCTAGCCTTCACCTGTACTAAGCAGGAATACTGCTTGTGCATCCAAACTCCATAAACCCCAAAGTTATTCCATATGAATCCACCATACCTTCCTATATGTGGTATCTACCTGCCGTTCCAAGTAAATTTGTATGTGCCAAACTCCAAACCTTCAAATGAAATTCTGTTTTGTATGCTCGAACAGCTCATGTATCAATTACGGTTGTCTGTATCTTCCATGTTAGGCGGGTTATTCTCAAGAGGAGTGGACTCCGCTCCTCATTCACGAGAAAAGGGCTGGTCACCGGGATGCCCAGTCCCATTCTCAAAATCAAATCAACATAATTAAACAAAACTCCCCCGGGATTGTTGCTAGTTGGAGGCACCCGTTGTTTTGGGCAAGCCATGGATTGATGCTTGTTGGTGGTGGGGGAGTATAAACTTTACCATTCTGTTTGGGAACCGCCTATAATGTCTGTAGCATGGAAGATATCAAGATCTCATAGTTGTATGTTGACAGTGAAAGTATACCGTTCAAAATGTTATTTATCTCTATTTCAAAATCGAGCTCTGGCACCTCTACAAATCCCTGCTTCCCTCTGCGAAGGGCCTATCTATTTATTTTTATGTTGAGTCATCACCCTCTTATTAAAAAGCACCCGATGGAGAGCACCGCTGTCATTTGCATGCATTAATATTAGTTTATATTGGGTATGACTATGACTGGATCTCTTTTACCATGAATTACAATGTTTAGTCAGTCCTTGATCTTTAACGGTGCTCTGCATTTATGTGTTGCGGTTTCAGAAAGGGCTAGCGAGATACCATCTTGTCATATCATATTATGATTGTTTTGAGAAAGTGTTGTCATCCGAGTTTTATTATTATTGCTCGCTAGTTGATTATGCCATTGATATGAGTAAACATGAGACCTAAGTGTTATTGTGAAGATGGTTAGTTCATAATCTTTGCTGAAAACTTGAATGCTGGCTTTACATATTTGCAACAACAAGAGCAAACAGAGTTTGTAAAAGTTTTTCTTTATCACTTTCAGTTTGAAAACTGAATTGCTTGAGGACAAGCAAAGGTTTAAGATTGGGGGAGTTGATACGTCTCCGTCGTCTCTACTTTTCCAAACAAGTTTGCCCTTGTTTTGGACTCTAACTTGCATGATTTGAATGGAACTAACCCGGACTGACGATGTTTTCAGCAGAATTGCCATGGTGTTATTTTTGTGTAGAAATAAAAGTTCTCAAAATGACCTAAAAATCCACGGATCAACTTTGTAGAATAAATAAAAAATACTGGTGAAAGAATCAACGTCAGGGGGCCCACACTCTGTCCACGAGGGTGGGGGTGTGCCCCCTCCCCTAGGGCGCGCCCCCTGCCTCATGGGCCCCCTGAACATCTACCGAACTTAGCTCGAACTCCATATATTGGCTTTCACGGAGAGAAAAATCAGAGAGAAAGTTTCATCATGTTTTACGGTACGGAGCTGCCGCCAAGCCCTAATCTCTCTCGGGAGGGCTGATCTGGAGTCCGTTCGGGGCTACAGAGAGGGGGATTCGTCGCTGTCGTCATCATCAACCATCCTCCATCACCAATTTCATGATTCTCACCACCGTGCGTGAGTAATTTCAACGTAGGCTTCCTGGACGGTGATGGGTTGGATGAGATTTACCATGTAATCAAGTTAGTTTTGTTAGGATTTAATCCCTGGTATCCACTATGTTCTGAGATTGATGTTGCCATGACTTTGCTATGCTTAATGCTTGTCACTAGGGCTCGAGTGCCATGATTTCAAATCTGAACCTATTATGTTTCCATGAATATATATGAGTTCTTGATCCTATCTTGCAAGTCTATAGTCACCTATTATGTGTTATGATCCGACAACCCCGAAGTGACAATAGTCGGGATACTTCTCGGTGATGACCGTAGTTTGAGGAGTTCATGTATTCACTATGTGTTAATTCTTTGGTCCGGTACTCTATTAAAAGGAGGCCTTAATATCCCTTAGTTTCCATTAGGGCCCCGCTGCGACGGGAGGGTAGGACAAAAGATGGCATGCAAGTTCTTTTCCATAAGCACGTATGACTATATTCGGAATACATGCCTACATTAAATTGATGAACTGGAGCTAGTTCTGTGTCACCCTATGTTATAACTATTACATGATGAACCGCATCCGACATAATTATCGATCACTGATCCAATGCCTACGAGCTTTTCACATATTGTGCTTTGCTTATTTACTTTACCGTTGCTACTGTTACAATTACTACAAAACTGCTACCGTTACTTTTGCTACTGTTACATTACTTCCATACTACTGTGCTACTAAATACTTTGCTGCAGATACTAAGTTATCCAGGTGTGGTTGAATTGACAACTCAACAGCTAATACTTGAGAATATTCTTTGGCTCCCCTTGTGTCGAATCAATAAATTTGGGTTGAATACTCTACCCTCAAAAACTGTTGTGATCCCCTATACTTGTGGGTTATCAATGATGACTTGCAAACTCTAGAGACTCGTAGTAACAAGCTTTGCACTCCCGGTAATCTAGCGTAGACAAACAATAGCGTACATAAGCAATCACTCAAACAAAACATGAGAAAATCGAGAAAAGATCCAAATCAAACACGAAACAAGCAAACCTCTTAAACTAACAAGAGTCAAAACCTAACAGCAATATTAACATGTGAATTAGATTTAGGTACATGTGATTAGCTATGATTTGCAAAAAGATTCAACTCAAACGGAGGAACGAAACTCAAAATACGAACGAAACAAGATAGTTTACTAATCTGGACTAAAGTCAAATTTTACAGTACCAAAATCATGTTCAAGATGATTAACTGGAAAGAAGGCTTCGAAACGAAGATTCGCTGGTTTCATCTAATTTGGATAAACGAGTAAAAAGTTATACTAGTTTAAAGATCAGGGGCTGAATCGTGATAAAAATAATCGCGGATAAGTCCCTGGCCAAAAATAAAATAAAAAGAAAGACTAACGAACGAATGTTCGTTGTTTGAACCTAACCGGTGAATAACGTTCGTTAAAACGAACGAACGGACGAACATCCGCTAAATAATAAAACCTGAACGGAAACTGATCTAAAACAATAAACCACAAAACTAGAAGAATGGTGTTCCGGTTCGTACCGATTTGGGAAAAGAAACCGGCGACGGCGGCGGTGAACGGCGAGGCGGCGGCGGCGGTGGCGAACGGCAGGGCGGCGGCGCGGGCAGGCGGCGGCAGCGGTGGCGGCGCGGAAGTGGCAAGGCGGTGGCAGGCGGCGCTGCTATGGTGGCGGGCGGCGGCGGAGGCGGCTTGGGGCTCCGAGGGGGGACGGGTCGGCTTTTAAAGGGGGAGAGGGGGCGACGGCAGCTTGGGCGAGGGGTAGCCGGGTCGGAGTCGGAGGAGACTCCGGCTCGGCCATGTCGGTGATGTCGGTGGCGGCGGCGTGGGCCGGCTCTGCTGGGCCCTTGGGCTAGTCGGGCGAAATGTTTTTTTTTAATTTCACCGAAGTAAAAAAAATTCTAATAAAATATAAAAAATCCTAAAATGCCAAAACAATTATCACCATCTAAATAGAATATTTAGAACAAAGTGAACATTTTTATGGCCTAAAATGCAATTTTAAAAAATGCACATTTTTCTAATTCAAATAAAATAGCAAATAAAATACCAGAAATTTCAAAGTTTGATTTTGAAGTTATTTCTCCAATATTTCTCTTAATTTGAAGAAGTCATATTATCTTCTCTCATTTATTTTTAATATTGGAAATATTTGGAGAGAAAAATAATAAAATCAAATTGATCCTTTCTTCAAATTTGAATTAAATTCAAATATGAATTTTTGTGAAACCTCCAACTCTCTCCTTGGGTCCTTGAGTTGCTTAAGATTTCTAGGATCTCAACCAAAATGCAAGAATAAATTTGATATGCATATGATGATCTATGTATAGCATCCAAATTGAAAATTGGGATGTTACAAAACCTACCCCCCTTAAGATGAATCTCGCCCTCGAGATTCGGGTTGGTCAGCAAAAAGGTTTGGGTGGTCTCTACGAAAGTCTTCTTTTCGCTCCCAGGTGGCTTCCTCCTAGGTATGATGGCTCCACTGAACTTTGCAAAACTTGATAACCTTGCTGCGAGTAACTCGACTGGAAAACTCGAGAATCTTGACTGGCTTCTATTCATAAGTCAAATCACTGTCTAACTGAATCGCTTCTAGTGGCACTGTATCTCTCAAAGGAATATCGGCCATCTCTGCGTGGCACTTCTTCAACTGGGAAACATGAAACACATCGTGAACTCCTGACAATCCTTCCAGCAATTCCAGCTTGTATGCAACTTCTCCCATACGTTCCAAAACTCTGTATGGCCCCAGAAAACATGGTGCTAGCTTTCCATTAACTCCAAAACACTTAACTCCTCGAAGCGCGGACACCCGAAGATATACTATGTCTCCGAGATCGTAAATTATCTCCTTGCGTTTAGAATCTGCATAACTCTTCTGTCTGGACTAGGCTACCTTGAGTCTATCGCGAATCAACTTAACCTTCTCTTCCGATTCTTTGATTAAATATGGTCTGAACAGCTGTCGATCTCAAACTTCATCCCATGATAACGGTGTCCTGCACCTCCTTCCGTACAAAGCCTCGAAAGGGGCCATCTTCAAACTGTCTTGATAACTGTTGTTATAAGAGAACTCTGCATACGGTAAATTGTCATCCCAACTAGACCCATAATTTAGGCACAAGCTCTCAACATATCCTCCAGAATCTTATTGACTCTCTCAGTCTGTCCATCTGTCTATGGATGAAAGGTTGTACTAAACTCTAGCCTGGTACCCAAAGTTTCATGCAACTGATTCCAAAACTTTGAAGTAAACTAGGTTCCTCTATCTGATACAATGGTCCTCGGAACTCTGTGCAGACATACGATCCTGGTCATGTATATCTTTGCCAGCTTAGCACTCGTATAGGTGGTCTTCACCGGGATGAAATGAGCTACTTTCATCAAACGATCGACTACAACCCAGATAGAGTCATAGCCTAAACGAGTCTTGGGCAATCCAGTGATAAAATCCATGCCAAGTTTATCCCACTTCCATTCGAGTATCGGCAATGGCTGTAGCAATCCAGTTGGCTTCTGATGCTCTGCCTTAACTCTCTGACATACATCACATACTGCTACATACTCGGTAATATCTTTCTTCATTCCTGTCCACCAGAAACTTTCCTTCAAATCCGAATACATCTTAGTGTTTCCTGGGTGAATTGAATACGACGAATCATGGGCCTCCTGCAGAATCAACTTCCTGATCTCAGGATCATTAGGCACATATACGCGATCCTCAAACCATAAAGTGTCGTGCTCATCCTCACAAAATCCTTTAGCCTTTCCTTTGCTCATACTTTCCTTTATCTCGGCGATCTCCTTGTCAGTCTTCTGGGCTTCTCTGATCTTACCCATCAAAGTGGACTGAATTTCCAATGCTGCAACATAGCCTCTCGGAACTATCTCCAAACATAACTCTCAGAGATCATCTGCTAACTCCTTAGGTAATCCTTTGGTCATGAGCATATTAACATAACTCTTGCGGCTCAACGCATCTGCTACTACATTAGCCTTTCCGGGATGATAGTGCAATTCATATCATAATACTTGATGAGCTCCAACCATCTCCTGTGCCTGAGGTTCAACTCCTTCTGCGTGAAGATATATTTCAAACTCTTATGATCCGCCTCACAATGCTTTTCGATGAGAAAATGTCTCCATGTCTTCAGCGCATGCACTACGGCTGCTAACTCCAAATCATGCGTAGCATAATTCAACTCATGAGGTTTAAGTTGTCGTGAGGCATATGAAACAACTCTTCCTTCCTGCATAAGCACTGCTCCAAGTCCTCGACATGAAGCATCGCAATATACTTGATAATCCTTCCGTTGATCTGGGAGAATCAGCATTGGGGCTGTAACCAACCGTTTCTTCAACTCCTGAAAACTGGCTTCACACTCCTCAGTCCATTTAAATTTGGTGGCCTTCTTCAATAACTCCGTCATGGGCTTTTCAGTCCTGGAGAAATTCTCAATGAACCTTCGATAATATCCTGCGAGTCCAAGAAAACTCCTGATCTCTCCAACTGATGTGGGTGCCACCCGTATAGTCACAGAAGCAACCTTGGTAGGGTCTACTGCTATTACTTCTCTCGATATAACATGTCTGAGAAATCCCACTTCCTTTAACCAAAACTCACATTTGCTGAACTTGGCATACAACTGATGTTCTCTGAGCTTCTCAACCAAACGCAAATGCTCCTTATGCTCCTCTTCATTCTTTGAGTAGACCAATATATCATCAATGAACACCACGACGAACTTATCCAAAAACTCCATAAACACTTTGTTCATCATGTTCATGAAATAGGCAGGCGTGTTAGTCAGACCAAATGACATAATGTTATACTCATATAGCCCATACCTTGTGGTAAAAGCTGTCTTAGGTATATCCTGCTCTCGGATCTTCAACTGGTGATAACCTGATCGAAGATCTATCTTAGAGAAAACTTTAGCTCCTCGCAACTGGTCAAACAAATCATTGATCATCGGCAGAGGGTATTTGTTCTTGATCGTCACTTCATTCAACGCACGATAATTAACAACCATCCTTAAAGATCCATCCTTCCTTTCCACTAGAAGCACTGGGACTCCCCAAGGTGACGAACTTGGTTGAATGTAACCCTTACCCAGTAACTCCTTAATCTGCTTCTTAATTTCCTCCAAACCTTGTGTGGGCATCCAATACGGTCTCTTTGATATTGGCCCGGTGCCTGGCAATAGTTCAATCAAAAACTCAGTGTCTCGATCTAGTGGAATGCCTGGTAACTCCTCCGAAAATACATCGGGGTAATCCTTCACCACTGGTGCTTCCTCCTGTACAACTCCTGATAAGGAATTCACTTGAGTCCTCTTCGACACATGCTGGGATACATACTTGATCCTTCTTCCTTCTGAGGTGGTGGGAAATATCGACTTACTAGCACAATCAATGTTCCCTCCATACTTCGATAACCAATGCATACCTAATATTATATCCAATCCTTGTGACTCCAAAATTATTAGGTCAGAGGGAAACACATGGCTACCAATGCTTAAGGGTAACCGATCACACCATCGGCTGGCCATATACTCTGCTCCTGGCGAGCTTACTAACATGGGTGACCTAAGGGCTTGGGTTGACAATTTATACTTATCCACAAATCCCCTTGATATGTAAGAATGCGATGCACCAGTATCAAAAAGAACAAGTGCGGTAAATGCATTAATCAAAAACTTACCGACAATTACGTCGGGTTGATCCTCAATCTCCTCCACGCTGATGTGGTTCACCTGACCTTTGGTGAAGGGGTTGGGCTTCTTGGCAAAACTGTCACATCCCTAGCTTCTGGAAATGCACTAGGCTAGCGTCATGAGTGTCATCATGTTTAAGTTTCAAATGAACTTGAAATGGGGGCTGATAAACCCTAGCAGCAAATGAAACTCAACTAGGGTCCAAATAAAAATCATTTTCACCGAACCCAAAATGCCCTTCTAAAATGTTCATCATCTTTGCCTTGGTCTAGAACCTCTGACAAAAATGGTGCAACACTTTTCTAGGACAACAGAGGGTCACTGAATTAAATCATATGGTATTTGCATTTGGGCATTTAAATGCTATAAAATATTTTAAATGCTCAAATAATCATAAACTAAAATCTTTACTGTTGGATATATTCTAAACAGTAGCCATGATTAGTTTCATGAATTTTGGAAATGCCCTGACATTTTTAATAAAGCCCAAAATAGTATAACAAAATAGAAAAAAAAAGAATTAGAAGAGAGAGAGAGAAGGACTTACCTGGTGCCACCCACCGGCCCAGCTCCTGAGCTGGCCCACCTGCGGCCCAGCCCACCTGGCCCCTCCCCTGCCATCTTCCTCCTGCCAGGAGGATGAAGGCACGTGCCACCCCGCGCCGGCCACCTCATCCCTCCTTGTCTGCCTGGCTCCTCCCAGGTGCGCCTAAACGACGCCACGGACACGCCACGCAACCCCCTGACCCCTCTCACTCTTCCCCATGGCCCCTCTCCCCTCTGCCCCTCTCTCTTACCCGCGCCGAGCGCAGCCATTGCCGCCGACGAGCACCGCCGTGGCCACAGCCACTGCCTCGCCTCGCCGATGCGCTCAGAGGCACCGCCTCGACCCCCTCTTCCTCTCGACCAAGCCGCGCCCCGCCCGAAGCCCTACAGCGTCGTCCCCAACGTCGTCTTCAACCTTTGGCCGCCGACAAACTCATCGGGGATTCGTGAGCTACAGTTTCTCCACGGCCTCGCTGTTGCCTCTGCTGGATTCGCCGTGAGCCCCAGCCTCTTTCCCTTCTCTCCCCGCGCTCGTCCGCGCCTTCTAGCCACCGTAGCCATCGGAACCGACAAATCCTCGCCGCCGGTCATGTCGCCACCTCAACTACGGCCGTGCAAGCACGTGTCCGAGCCCACCGCTGCACTCGGAGCGCTCCCAGGAGCCTAGCACACCCACCAGATCTTCACGCCGTGCTTCGTAACCCGTTTTGGTGCATGCCCAAACTCCGGCCACCGCCTGGCTCGACGTCGGCGTCATCTCCGGCCACCCCCATGCACACCGCTTGATCCACTCGATGCATGAGTTCTCCAGTAGCACGTAGATGCCCTCCGCCGGCCATTTGGTCGCCGGAGGAGGATTTCCGACGCGTTGTGCTGCGTCTGGCCTCGCCGGCGACTCAACGCCAGCGGGTTTGACCTTGTTTGACCTGGGGTTTGACAACCCAGTGTCATTGACGTGTGGTCCATGCCCCTGTTTAGTTAGGTGTTAGATTAGTTAGCGCTAATTAATTTAGTTAATTTGTTAAGCCACTGACATGTGGGCCCAGCCCTGCTAACATTTAGTTAGGATTAGTTTAACTCTAATTAACTAAATTAGCTAACTGAGTCATTGACTAGTGGGCCCCACTGGTCAGGTTTGACCTGGACGGTGCCGGTTGACCTGCTGAGGTCAGCATGACCTAATGTTGATGCAATAAGTCTTTTTCTGGATTAAACTTAATTCAAGAAATTGCAGAAAATGCCCTAAACTTCTAAAATTCATAGAAAATTATCTATAGCTCCATATGAAATAAATTATATATGAAAAATGATCAGAATAATCCAAAGAATCTTTTTATGGCATTATCATGCATGTTTGAACAACTTAAAGATGCTATATACAACAATTTGAATTAATGGCATTTGAAATGTCATATATGGAGTTTGAATTTGAATCTTAGATTCAAACCAACTCCATTTAACCTGCTGCTAGTTGCATTAGCTCAAACCACAGCATATTGCCATGTCATGATCATGCATCATATTGTGCATTGCATTGATTGTGTTCTTCCTTGTTTGCCGGTGTTTGTCCCCTATCGATTGACGTGGTTCCGACGATTAGTTCGATGACACCGTTTAAGAACTATACTATCTTCAGAAGTACTAGGCAAGCAAAACCCCCTTGTTCATTCCGATACAATCCCACTCTCTCGCTCCTGCTCTCATTTACTGCATTAGGACAAGAACGACTCACGTATTACTTGATGCGGTAGTTGAACCCCTTTTCCTCTGCATGACCTGTCATTGCCATAGTAAATAGATGAAACCCACTAGCATGAGTAGGAGTTGTTTGAGCCCTGATGTGCCTACTCATTCATGCTTGTTGTCATGCCTGCTACTGCTTAGAGTTGAGTCAGGTCTGATTCATCGGGGATGAGTTGGAATGGTGTGAACATGTCCTACTTTGTGTGAGCTAAGTGTGTGAACACGATTTGGTAAAGGTAGCGGTGAGAGGCCATGTAGGAGTACATTGTGGGTTGTCTCATTGATGCCGTCTTCAGGAACTGAGTTCTGTGTTTGTGATCCATGAACAGCTACCACTCATTTGGATCCTTAATTGACCCTCTCGGCTTCTTAACCACCCTTGTCCTCTGTCCAGGAGTTGCAAGTAGTTTCTGGTGTTTGTAGTATGCTGGAGGACATGCGCATCACTGACCCGAGGGGTGGGCTGTGATGCGGTAGGCACGTGGCCGGGTATTCGGGTGCCCGTTTGGTGTCGCGGAACCCTGTACACATCGTTCGGGGCCGTATGTGGAAACCTCGACCGGACTCCCTGGGGATGGAACCTGAATAGGCGATAAAACTGGACTAGAGACTTGAGTGTTTAGGTAGGCCATGGCCGACACCCTCGTTTGGCTTCCATTTGAAGGTTGCTGAGTACATGTCGTGTAAACGGTGGTAAGTGGTGAGAGCGTGTGTGAAGAAGTACAGCCCTGCAGGGTTAACATCATCTAGTCGAATAGCCGCGTCCGCGGTAAAGGACCTCTGGGTTGCCTATATAGTTCATAGACAAGTGAAAGTGGATACTCTAAAATATGCAAGATAAGCGTGAGTGCTATGGATGGCGTTCTTGTAGGGAGACGGGAGCGGATCCATAGTGGTGTATTGATATGGTGAATATGTGGACTCGTGTGCGCCACCTCAAAAGAGTTACTTGCAGTCTTAGTTCAGGATAGCAACCGAGTCAAAGCTGGCTTGCTGCAGTTAAACCTCACCATCCCCTTTGTTGATAATGATGCATATGTAGTTAGTTCTGATGTAAGTTTTGCTGGGTACATTTGTACTCACGTTTGCCTATTTTATGTTTTTGCAGAGAGACTTCAATCTCACTAGTAGTTCCGCGTGGACCTCGACGTTTAGCTTGATACCTCAACTACGATCTTGTGCCCACGGCAGGATCTGGTAGATAGTCAGGCTTCTCAGCCCTTTTTCATTTGTAGATGTCTGTACTCAGACATGTTAAGCTTCCGCATGTGCTTTGACTTGTATGCTCTGAATGTTGGGTCATGAGACCCATGTTTGTAATATCTCGCTCCTCGGAGCCTATTGAATAAAATACTTGAGTTGTAGAGTCAAGTTGTGATGCCATGTTGTATTTGCACATATCGAGCATATTGTGTGTATGTTATTGAAATGCTTGGTATGTGTGGCATCTGACTATCTAGTTGTTTATCCTTGGTAGCCTCTCTTACCGGGAAATGTCTCCTAGTGCTTCCACTGAGCCCTGGTAGCTTGCTACTGCTCCCGAACACTTAGGCTGGCCGGTGTCCTTCTTCGTTCCTGTGTCTATCCCTTCGAGGAAATGTCACGCGGTGTTTACCGGAGTCCTGCTAGCCCAGTTGCTACATCCCGGATTCACTCGCTGATAACCGACATGTTCGTTGTTGGGTCATGTATGCATGTCCCCGTAAGTTAGTGCCACTTTGGGTTCACAACTAGCCATGTCAGCCCGAGCTCCTTGCCATATGGATGCTAGCAACACTATCATATACGTGTGCCAAAAGGCGCAAACGGTCCCAGGCCTGGTAAGGCGACACCCGTGGGGATACCGTGCGTGAGGCCGCAAAGTGATATGAGGTGTTACATGCTAGATCAGTGTGGCATTGAGTCGGGGTCCTAACAGCTTTGGTATCAGATCCTGACTGCCTGTAGGATTAGCAAGTCAAACTGGTCGAAGTTGAGTCTAGAAATTCTTTAGTTATATAAGGGAATTGATTGTGGGATGGGAACGTAAGGCTCTTTTTACTTCTTATACCTTATGCCTTCTGATCCGAGCCATCTTATCTTTCCTACGGGGTTAAGGAACTAGGATTTCTCTTCTTTCTATCAGGATCACGTGTTACTAATCCATAGACTTATAAGATTGGTGAATTCAAGCCTCAGTTCAGTTCCTACTATCTCCGTGTATTTATAGTTGACCTCAGAACCTTGATATTATGATGATCGAGTGGTTATGCCACCATTCTATAGGATGTCTCAAAATCTTTTCAAGCATTTACACCTGTTATGTTGTCTGAGTCATCCCAGGTTTCTAAATAGTCTGATGCATTTGCAAATCCCCCTTTCCGTTCCCGATGTTTCTTTGGGCCAGATTAGCCACGCTAATTGGTGAGTTGAGGTACTCTGCTGCCTCGACATATATGTTGGAGCTACTATTATGACCCTAGGTGTCTTAGAGGATCACCTAGTACCCTAGCCATGCTTTGTGTTCCCAGTGTGATGAATCTGGCCGTCATTCTCGAAAGCATCCCGTGATGCCATTTAGTTAGTAGGCATTCTATTCCTGGGTTTTGAACCCGAGACTCACCCTACTTACCTTATGTTGATAGTCTTTGCTCGTTCCTTTAGGATATTAGTAACCTTTGCATTATTCCTCGAGGTTTGTGGTATTTCCTTCTTCCAAATACTATGAACCGCTTATGGAAGAAGTTCCTTGAACCAAGAGATCACAGCAAGAGTGCGCTCGATAAGTGATCCATTCTATATCGTGACTCTGCCAGTTCTACCTTCTCCGCATGGGTTATCCGGAAGAAATATGTTGAAGTTGTTCGATATATTAATCTATGCATCCACAACTCAGAAAATCATATGTTCTTTTGAGTTGTCCCTCTTTAGTTGTATTCTGACCCTCGTCTATCAATTGATAGTAAGGAGTAGTTGTGTAATCGTTTTTATCGATGCCTATTACTCTTGTGGTCCATCAAGCCATTCTATTCCGGAATGACTAGGAGAAAAAAACTCCAGTACCTTATCCATTTCCAGGATCGGGTCAAGCAGTCGTACTCCACAGATCAAGTTGCTAAACCAGCTTTTGTTCTGTTCTACCTTGGAGTGTTACCATCTTTATACTAATATTATCATGGGAATTGCACACCATTCTATGAACTCTTGATGCAGTGATACTTCTTGCTATCATTGTTCACTTCTTGGTACCCGTGTTGTTGCAACCGGAATGCTGATAGGTGAACTATGATGTGTGAAATGAATACTCCTGGCAAAATTGTTGCATTGTATTTAAAGGACAATAACTTCATTCTTAGCGTGTTGGTTATTGAATCACCATCCTAAGGTTGATCGTGCTACCTAGTCCTTATTCCCGGTGCACTCTCCGATCAACGAGTTAGGTTTTTATCCATCTCTTGCTCTTTTGATCATGTCGTCTTGCCCTGAAAAGCAAGATTGTTCTCGAGCTTAGTAACATATTGGTGGTTCATGATTTTTTGAGTATTTTCTCGAAAGTATCACCGGGTCGTCACCTGACCGCTATGTTGAGCTCGGGATCAAGTTGGTTCCTTGTAACCACCCCTTTCTCCAAGAATCTGTGTTGAATACCCCCTAAGCTAGCTGGTTAAGCTAAACAATAACTTGGAGAGTTGGAAGATAAAAGCTTGCCTAGCTTAGTTCATTTCAACGGATATATTGTATGTGTTGAAGAAAGATGATATCCTCATCGATTGGTCCCTGTGATTAGTTGTTGGACCTATTATCTTATCAAACCTTCAATGTTTAGTTAGGCAGTGGGACCCAGCTGTCAGCGTCACTAAGGTTGATTAGTGGAGCTGTTAGTGGCTAATGACGTCGCCATGTCAGCACGCCGGAGTTCGCCGGCGACGACCACGACCGATGGTGGAGGTGCACTGTGCGCTCACTACGGAGCACCATTCGATGTGCGGTTTCCTCCTACAGGTTCCTGGGAGTGAGGCGCATCCAAAGCAACAAGCGGCAGCAGCTGGGGTGGCCGGAGCTGACGGGGGCGAGCTCTTTTGCGGCCGCCGGAGTCCTGTTAGCCTTCTAAAACCCGGATTCTTCGGAGTCCTGCTAGCCCAGCTGCTACAGCCCGGATTCACTCGCTGATGACCGACACATTTGTTGCTGGGTCATGTATGCCTGTCCCTGTAAGCTAGTGCCACTTTGGGTTCACGACTAGCCATGTCAGCCCGGGCTCCTTGTCATATGGATGCTAGCGACACTATCATATACGTGTGCCAAAAGGCACAAAAAGTCCCGGGCCTGGTAAGGTGACACCCCTGGGAATACCGTGCGTGAGGCCGCAAAGTGATATGATATGTTACATGCTAGATCGGTGAGGCATATGCCCCATTCCCTGACCCCGAGCCTATGCCACACTGATCTAGCATGTAACATCTCATATCACTTTGCGGCCTCACGCACGGTATTCCCACGGGTGTCGCCTTACCAGGCCCGGGACTGTTTGCGCCTTTTGGCACACGTATATGATAGTGTCGCTAGCATCCATATGAGAAGGAGCCCGGGCTGACATGGCTAGTCGTTAACCCAAAGTGGCACTAGCTTACAGGGACAGGCATACATGACCCAACAACGAACGTGTCGGTCATCAGCGAGTGAATCCGGGCTGTAGCAGCTGGGCTAGCAGGACTTCGGAGAATCTGGGTTGTAGCAGGCTAACAGGACTTCGGTAGACACTGCGTGACATTTGCTCGAAGGGACAAACACAGGAACGAAGGACACATGACGGCCAGCCTAAGTGTTCCGGAGCAGTAGCAAGCTACCAGGACTAAGTGGAAGCACTAGGTGACATTTCCCGTTAAGAGAGGCTACCAAGGTTAAACAACTAGATAGTCAGATCCCACACATACCAAGCATTTCAATAACATACCACAATATGCTTGATATGTGCAAATAGAATATGGCATCACAACACGACTCTACAACTCAAGTATCTTATTCAGTAGGCTCCGAGGAGCGAGATATACAAACATGGGTCTCATGACCCAACATTCAGAGCATACAAGCCAAAACACATGTGGAAGCTTAACATGTCTGAATACAGACATCTACAAATGAAAAAGGCTGAGAATCCTGACAATCTACCAGATCCTGCTGAGGGCACAAGATCGTAGCTGATGTAGCAAGCTAAACATCGAAGTCCACGCGGAACTACTAGTGAGACTGAAATCACTCTGCAAAAACATAAAATAGGCAAACGTGAGTACAAATGTACCCAGCAAGCTTACATCAGAACTGTCTACATATGCATCATTATCAATAAAGAGATGGTGGGGTTTAATTGCAGCAAGCCAGCTTTGACTTGGTGGCTATCCTAGGCTACGACTGCAAGTAACTCTTTTGAGGTGGCGCACACGAGTCCACATATTCACCATAACAATACACCACTATGGATCCGCTCCCGTCTCCCTATGAGAACGCCATCCATAGCACTCACGCTTATCTTGCGTACTTTAGAATATCCACTTTCACTTGTCTATGAACTGTATAGACAACCCAGAGGTCCTTTACTGCGGATGCGGCTATTCGAATAGATGATGTTAACCCTGCAGGGGTGTACTTCTTCACACACGCTCTCGCCACTTACCGCCATGTACACGTCATGTATCTCGGCAACCTTCAAGCGGAAGCCTGGCGAGGGTGTCGGCCATAGCCTACCTAAATGCTCAAGTCTCTAGTCTAGGTTTATCGGCTATTCCGGTTCCATCCGCAGGGAGTCCGGCCGAGGTTTCCACATACGGCCCCGAACGATGTGTACAGGGTTCCGCGACACCAAACAGGCACTCGGCATACCCAGCCACGTGCCTACCGCATCACAGCCCACCCCTCGGGTCAGTGCTGCCCACGGCCTCCAGCATACTACAAACACCAGAAACTAGTTGCAACTCCTGGACAGAGGACAAGGGTGATTAAGAAGCCGAGAGGGTCAATTAAGGATCCCAATGAGTGGTACTAGTTGTTCATGGATCACAAACACAGAACTCGGTTCCTGAAGACGGCTTCAATGAGACAACCCACCATGTAATCCTACATGGCCTCTCACCTCTACCTTTGCCAAATCGTGTTCACACACAATAGGACATGTTCAACACCATTCCAATTCATCCCCGATGAATCAGACCTGACTCAACTCTAAGTAGTAGCAGGCTTGACAAACAAGCATGAATGAGTAGGCACATCAGGGCTCAAACAACTCCTACTCATGCTAGTGGGTTTCATCTATTTACTATGGCAATGACAGGTCATGCAGAGGAAAGGGGTTCAACTACCGCAGCAGGTAACAGATGAATCGTTGTTTTCCTAATGTAGTAAAAGAGAGCATGAGCGAGGGAGTGGGATTTTATCGAAATGAACAAGGGGGTTTTGCTTGCCTGGCACTTCTGAAGATAGTATAGTTCTTCATCGGTGTCGTCGAACTCATCGTCAGAACCACGTCTATCGAGAGGGGAAAAACACTGGCAAACAAGGAAGAACACAATCAATGCAATGCAAAATATGATGCATGATCATGACATGGAAATATGATGTGGTTTGAGTTAATGCAACTAGCAGCAGGTGAAATGCAGTTAGTTTGAATCTAAGATTCAAATTCAAACTCCATATATGACATTTCAAATGTCATTAATTCAAATTGTGGTATACAGCAGCTTTAAGTTGTTCAAACATGCAATATAATGCCATAAGCAAATTCTTTGAATTTTTCTGATCATTTTTCATATATAACTTGTTTCATTTGGAGTTATAGATAATTTTCTATGAATTTTAGAAGTTTAGGGCATTTTCCGGAATTTCCTGAATAAGAATAAATCCAAAAAAAGATTAACTGCATCAGCATGACATCGGGGTGACGTCATCAGGTCAAAGGTGCCAGCCCAGGTCAAACCTGACGGCTGGGACCCACATGTCAGTGTAACAACTAACTAACAGAGTTAGTTAGTGTTACGTTAGCACTAATCTAGGTTAATTAGGGCCTGGGCCCACTGGTCAGTGTCTAAACTAACTGTCGGTGTTAATAAGCACTAATCTAAATCTAACTGAAGGTTAACAGGGACGAGCCCGCACGTCAGTGACCCTGGGGGGGTCAAACCCTAGGTCAAACGAGTCAACCTCGCCGGACTTGGTCCATGGCTCGTCACCGGCGATGCCAGAGACGGTGGAGGTGCTCGGAATCGCAGCTCAGGCGACCAAATGAGTGGCGGAGAGGCTCTACATGGAGCTGGTGCTCGCGTGCATCTAACGGGGCAAGCGATAGCAGCTGGGGTGGACCGAGCTCGTCGGAAGCGAACTCGCAGCGGCGGCCAGAGTTCGGCCAGCGGCGGTTTGCATGTTGCGGGGCATGTCCGGAGCCGTGGATGGTCGTGATCGACTCGCGGGAGTGCGGCGAGTGCAGCGGTGGGCTCGGACACGTGCTTGCACTGCCGTAGTCGCGGTGGCGACATGACCGGAGGCGAGGAGCTGTCGGCTCCGATGGCCACGGTGGTTAGAAGGCGCGGACGAGCACGGGTAGAGAGGGGAAAGGGGCAGGGGCTCACAGTGAATCCACCAGAGGCAACAGTGAGGCTGGGGAGGGTCTGGAGCTCGCGAATCCCCGGTGAGATCACCGGCGGCCAGAGGTTGAAGACGAGGTCGGGGACGATGCTGCAGGGCTTCCAGCGGGGCGTGGCTCGGTGGGGAGGAAGAGGGGGTCGAGACGGAGCATCTGAGCGCTTCGGCGAGGCGACGCAGTGGTTGTGGCCATGGCAACAGTGAGCAGTGCCGACGACGGCGCTCGGGCATGGGAGGAAAGAGAGCAGAGGAGGGGGTAAGCTCGGGGAGAGTGATAGATAGGTCGGGGGGTTGCATGACGTCACCCGAAGAGGCCAGGGCGAAGCAGCAAGAAGGAGGTGGCCGGGTGTGCACCGGCGTGCGTCGGCCACGCGCTCGTCCTCCTGGCAAGGAGGAAGACAACAGGGGAGGGGGACAGGTGGGCTGGGCTGGCCAACCGGGCCAGCCAGGTGGGCTTTGGTGGGTACCAGGTAGGTTTCTTCTCTCTCTCTGCTTTTCCTATATTAGTTTATGTTTCCTATTTTTTGTAGTATTTAGGGCTTTATTAAAAATACTTAAACAGATCCAAAAATCATGAAATTGCTCAATGCCACTGTTTGGAATATAACTAACAGCAAACATTTTAGTTTATGATTAATCGAGCATTTAAAATATTTAATAGCATTTAAATGCCCCAATGCAAATACTATAAGATTTAATTCAGAGCCCGAATATGTCATGGAAAAATGTGCAACACCTCTGGTTATTGTTTCTAGCATTTTCCAGAAATGATGAACATTTTTGAAAGCCATTTGGATTCACTGAGAATATCTTAGTTGAACCTAGTGAATTCCTTTGATGCTAGGGTTTAGGCAATCCCCATTTCAAGTTTCTTTCAAGATTAAACATGATGCACACATGAAGCTAGCCTAGTGCATTGCCAGAAGCTAGGGATGTGACAACTCACCCCCACTAAACAAGAATCTCGTCCCGAGATTCAAGCGTAGGTTAAGATGAAGGGGGAACGCAAACTAACACAACCTTCACGATCTAGGGTGCACTTCATAAGAACATTGATTCGATCACCATCATTGTCTCGTTGTCTTGCTCTGAGAACTCCAACTAACATGACAAAGAGAGGAAAGGAAAAAACTCTAGAAGGATCGTTCTTCTCGAAGATCGAACAACTCAGGATCAACTCATGGAGTGAGACATTGAAACATCTCTCGAGCTGAGACATGAGGCATACATCTGAAGGGATGGAGTGAGACAGATGATGAAGGTTCACTATGTAGACAACAATTCCACACTTAGTAAGGTGGTGAACGGTTGTTAACGTAGCGAGGAGTTGAGTTGCCATGATACCATAACGGCATCTTAGGGGAGGCGACTCGTAGAATTATCACCTTAAGTGGCAAAAAGAATTACCTTTGATTCAAAGATCATTGAAACTCTTTATACCAGCTTAAGGCAAATCACAATCGATCATTTGAAGGAGTCTGGATGAATGACATACCCGGACTAGTATGGATGATGTGGATTACCTTGTTGAAGAAAACGCAATGGATGATTTTGCCTATCATCGGAGATGGATGGAACCTATGGTAGGACCACTTGGAAATGATCCTGATCAGTAATTACTGAGAAGGGTAGTCCATGGTAGGGTGGCACAATGGCGGTGCAAGTGGGGACCAAAATGCCAATGCTGGGAATGATTCTAGTAACTGGGGAGGAACTCAACAGTAGAGAGTGATTCCACTGTTGGAATGGTTATAACATAGCCGAGGAGGCTGGGAGCAATCCCAGTTAGTGCTGATGATAACACCTAGTGCTTGTCCGTGCTTTCAAGAACTTGAGCATTTCCATATTCATCAAGGTTTTACCAATATCCGTGACAAGGATCCTGGCAACACAACATACTACCATGATGAATAATGGTGGGGGATGCAGATTCAAAGGAAACTAACACCTTCTCAGATTTCACCTTAGCAAGGCCAAGGAAACAAAATCTGGATAATCGATCGAGAGACATTTAGCACTCCGCTTCTAATGTTCTCCTTGATGCACTAGCATATCCCATTCATAGATATGCATGGTTTGTTATCTAGAACATCAAGTAAAAGGTCGGACTTTGGAAAAAAAATCCATAACGAACAACTAGGGAGTAAATCATATGAAATCCTTATGGGGAGGTGGCCAACTTCCTCAATCAAGTTGCTACAATAATAGGTCTTCTGGCTGGGTGTGTTGGCCAATACATCCACTTTACGGGTTACAAAGAGACCAATATTATAATTCTTGGGACACGTTCCAACCATCATATCTACCTGAGATTCAGATTTGGTTGGTGTCAGATTATTCCAGACTCATCAAGTCCAGAAAGAAAAATTAAAGTTTGCAACACAAATTGACGAGATGACGTTGCAAGATTCTCGGGAATAAACTACGATAGCAAGCTCCAAAATATGAGCTGGTTCTGCTCAAACACATGAACACGCTGTTCCAGACAACGTGATCACATGGCAGGCTTACAATAAAACACTACCGAGTCCCGGTTGGGAACCATCAATGAGGATATCGAAGTCCTTACATAAGGCATGCTCTTAAGAATGAACTTCTTCTCCTTGAACAAACCAATCAGAGGATTGGTATGCTTGGAATACATACAAAATGAAGGTAGCTAGTCTCACAAACCAATGTATACTTCGCACATGCATGACTGACCTAGGATGATTCCAAGGTGTCGGATTTTGGGCTCCGGCAGACCCTTGAGGTTCGAACACTGGGGTGCGCGCAGAGATCTAACCCTCTACCGGCTTGCTCCTCGCCGAATCGCTAGGATCAAAACTACCAAACAGAACAACACAAGAGACACAAGATTTATACTGGTTCAGGCCACCATTGTGGTGTAATACCCTACTCTAGTGTGTGGTGTGGTGGATTGCCTCTTGGGCTGATGATGAACAATACAAGGAAGAACAGCCTCGCGAGGGTTTGTTCTTGGCTGGTGCTACTTGGTTATGGCTCTTGGATTCTCAATGCTAGATGCTCGATGCTGGTCGTCTCTACCCTGGGGGTGGCTAGTCCTATTTATAGGCAAAGGCCTTGGGCCTCTTCCCAAATATTGAGCGGGAAGGGCGCCAACAATTGGCCATTTTAAAGGGGAACAACGGGTACACTTATCCTGACTAAAGTTGGTCCTCGCCTGTCAAAGGCTCTGGTGGTGACGCCCGCTTGGGCTCCACAATGACTTCTTCCCTGCCGTTGGGCTGGTCTTGGTCTTGTTGCACCGAAATGGATGCCTTTGCTTGATGCTCTCGCCTACGCTTGCCCCCTATGCACCAAAGAGGAAGGGAGGACACTGCGCGGGCTGGCGCCCGGCTGGCGCCCTTGGTCGTCATGGCTTGCGTCATGGGCACCTCGCGAGGTACCCCGCCTTGAACTCTCCGCCTCCTTGTGAGCCAGCCTAACGAGGTCGTGCCTGAGGAAGCTCCTTGTCGTCCGCCCCGCGAGGCTTGGCCCCTCGCGAGGGTCTTGAGCTTGTGATGATGAAGATGGGTTGTGTTGGGCCTCCTTTGAGCCACGCCGCAGGCCGCAGGTAGGCAGGTCTGGGGACCCCCGTTCCCAGAACGCCGACAGTAGCCCCCGGGCCCACGGCGCACCCGGACTTGGCCGAGCAGAGAGGCGAAAGGGCAAGTGTGAAGCGTCGCGGGCCCTAACAGCCTGCGGCCTTGGGCGCCGCGTGGCGGTCAATTGGACATGGGCGCCTCCGCTTCCCCACGACGCCTTGGTAACCGCACGGATTCGACAAATCCCTGCATGCAAAGCGGGTCATGATTACCTGCGATCGTGGAGGCCGACGGTTGGCCTTCGCCGGCTATAAGTACGGAATGGCGCGCGCCCTTCCTGGCTACTCCCTCTACTTCTCCTCCCTCCTGGGTCTTGCTCCGTCTTGCTGCAATGGCTCCGATCCGCCGGTTCTCCGCGGAAGAGAAGGGAAAAGCTCCCCAAGAGGATCTTGACCCGCCTCCCCCGAAGAAGCGGCTTGCTCTCTGGCAGCGGGGCGAGGGCGCTCGCCTGGAAGCGCTAGGACACTGGTGTGAGCGGCCACCACCAGGGTTCCCGCTTCCCCTGTACGCCCATATCGGGGGCTCTGAAGGAGCTGACGCCGAACACCATGGGCGGCGGCGCCGTCGGTGCCGGCAGGTCACGAAGGTGTGCGTCTTCCCCCTTGGGGTCCACGCTGAAGGCTCCTCCCGAGAGTTCGTGCTTCGTGCCACCACGCCTCCTAAGTCTTGGATTCGTCTTCCTCCTTTTTTCGCCTCCGTCATCCGGTAGGGGGAACCCCTGGGGCTTTGGCTGCAGCACGCCGGCTGCAGCACCCTCGCGACCGGGGCAGAGGTGGCGATCGCTGCCCCGGGCGAGGTCTTCATGACTCGAGGCTGGGGCGAGGTCGCCCGGGTCTATAGAGCAAGGGGCGCCCTCGCGATCCACCTGGAGTATGACGGTGCTTCGGTGATGTCCTTCAAGGTCTTCGATGCGGAGGGTTGCCGGCTAGAGTGTTGTCTCGGAGGGGGCGGTCGGAACCGTGCCGCGGTGAGACAAAGGCCGGCCAACCGCTCCCCCGGCAGCTCCCCAGGTGGGGGAGGCGCTGGTGGATCCAGCGACTCCGCCGAGCTCTTCGCAACTCCGGAGACGAGCGACGACAGCTACGAGCCCCCGAGCCTGCGCCGCTCCCAGAGCAGGGCTGGCTCATTAGGCCGTCGCCGTCCCTGATCTGGATGGGGTTGGCGCCGGTGCTGGGCGGCCCACTGTTGATGATGGCGTCCGTCGCGATGGCCTCTATAGCTAGGACTGTAACACCCCGGATGTAGCTTTCCATATTCGTAACTCCAACTCTTGCTTTTTTCGGAGATGCGATATGATATTTCCCTTCGTGGTTGGGTGTTTGTCTTTTGTTTTGCATCTTGTTCATGTCTTGCATCTCATCTCATAGCATCATGCGCATTGCATCTGCATGTTTTTCATAAAACTTGCACCCGTTCATAGTTGCCACGTCCCCCCTTGCCTTCGTTGACCGTTCCGAGACCAACCGTGTTTTTCGTTTCCCTCTTGTCAAACCACTTAACCTCTCTGCACAAGCACCCACCCCCTCTTGCGCGTGTCTGAAACTTGCCCGAACCCGACCCGCTCAGTCTTTACCGATGGACCCGGATCATCCCCAAACATCCCGAAAGTATCTTCGTTTCTTTGTTGGATTCTCCCTAGCCTATTTTTTCGTCCGTCCGATTACGATCGTAGGGATGTGATATCCCCTAACCTAAATTCATCTGATATAAATATCGAGGCAACCCTAGACCCTAGCCGTCCCATCCACCCATTCCCATCCGCGCCGCCACTCCTCTTCCTCGGGATCCATCCCGAGCCAACCACCTCTCCACCTCCCCGATCCATCCACCAACCAGCATCGCCTCCGACCAAGTCCCTTGTTTTCCGCCGCCACCCAATCCGTCCATCCAGCCGCAGCAGTGCCTCCCCTCGATGGCTCCCCATCGCTCATGCTCGAGCCCCTCTGCCTCGATCCACCAGGCGCCTAGCTTGTACTAGCAGCCAACGCATAGGAGAGGAGCTCCTCGTTCCCCTTGACCCCGACCTTCGCGCCTCACCTGCCCCGCTTCGTCGCCCGACGACCAACGCCGCTGCCGGCGACCACCACCAGGAACAGCGCCGCCCCGCCTCCTTTCCTTTCTTCACTTTTTCCTTCGTCTCTCATCTCGCTTCTGACCTCGCAGAGACCTCCCAGGGAGCCCGCCATGGCGTCCACGGGGCTTCAAGCCCGCGGGTCCCCTGCCTCTGCATCGCGCCTCTGCTCATCTCCTGCATCGCCTGAACCCGCCGCTGCTTCTGTTCCTCGTTCGTCAGTAACGAGAGCAGCAGCTCGGGAACGAGCCACGCGCTCGCGTTGACCGACTCCAGCCAGATCGACCACCACCTGCCCATCTCCTTCGCCTCCTGGGCCACCAGGAACCTCCCCAACCCGGCCTGCTTCGGTCTTCCTCCACCACCGGCCCGACCTGACCCTCTGGTGAGAAGCCCAGTCCGCCCGAGATGCGGCCCAGTTCCTGTTTTTTTCAGCGTATGCGAATTTGTCTAATTATCCAGAGATTGCATATTTACAGATTACCCCTCCATGTGTATGCATTAATAACTCTTGAACCGTGCATCGGATTAAAATGATTTATATATGTAAAATGCTTAGAATTTTGTGTAGATTAATAATATGCCACTTTCATCCATATTTAAAAGGCTTAAATTGCTGTTTGCATTAATTTGCTCAAATGTCATGCTAAAATGATTTAATTCATAACTAAATAACCGTAGCTCGGTTTTAAATAAACTTTATATGTAAATGGGGTGGAAAAATGCCTAGTTTAACATATTGCACTTTATTTGCCTGTTTAACTATAATAAAATATGTTTTAGGGCAGAACAGTAGCAAATTCGATATATGCATATGGGGATTTTCCGGAATTGTCGTTTGTTGTTTCCGGCCTCACTTAAACTTGCCTAGATAGTTAGTTTATTTATGCTTCACCTCTTGCCATGTTTAACAACATTTAATATTGTTTGATAGCTTAAACAAGATCAAACTAAATAATTGATGTGGTGTTTTGTCAATATGCAACTCGTTGCATATTGAGCTCCACTTAACTTGTAGTGTTGTTTGTGCATATTGCCATGCCATGCCTCATTAAACCGGACATGCATCACACTTGTTTGTGCATCATGCCATGTTTATGCTTGTGTGTTTACCATGTTGTTTGTTTCTTTCCGGCGTTGCTTCTTAGTTCCGGTAATGTTGCAATTGTGAGGATTCGTTCGACTACTTCCGTTCGTCTTCTTCATGGACTCGTTCTTCTTCCTAGCGGGATCTCAAGCAAGATGACCGCTACCCTGGATCTCACTACTATCATTGCTATGCTAGTTGCTTCGTTCTATCGCTTTGCCGCGCTACCTATCTCTTTTTGATCAAGCCTCCCAATTTGCCATGTCAGCCTCTAACCTTTTCACCCTTCCTAGCAAACCATTGCTTGGCTATGTTACCGCTTTTGCTCAGCCCCTCTTATAGCGTTGTTAGTTGCAGGTGAAGTTGAAGATTGCTCCATGGTGGACAGGATTATGTTGGGATATCACACTATCTCTTATTTAATTAATGCATCTATATACTTGGTAAAGGGTGGAAGGCTCGGCCTTATGCCTGGTGTTTTGTTCCACTCTTGCCGCCCTAGTTTCCGTCGTACCGGTGTTATGTTCCCGGATTTTGCGTTCCTTACGCAGTTGGGTGATTTATGAGACCCCCTCGACAGTTCGCTTTGAATAAAACTCCTCCAGCAAGGCCCAACCTTGGTTTTACCATTTGCCTCACCTAGCCCTTTTTCCCTTGGGTTTCCGGAGCCCGAGGGTCATCTTTATTTTTAACCCCCCGGGCCAGTGCTTCTCCAAGTGCTGGTCCAAACCGAGCGATGTCCGGCCCCCCCTGGGCAATCAGTGTCTATGCCAACCCGACGTCTGGCTCATCCGGTGTGCCCTGAGAACGAGATATGTGCAGCTCCTATCGGGATTTGTCGGCACAGCGGGAGGCTTTGCTGGTCTTGCTTTACCATTGTCGAAATGGCTTGTAAACCGGGATTCCGAGACTGATCGGGTCTTCCTGGGAGAAGGTATATCCTTCGTTGATCACGAGAGCTTATCATGGGCTAAGTTGGGACACCCCTGCAGGGTATTATCTTTCGAAAGCCGTGCCCGCGGTTATGTGGCAGATGGGAATTTGTTAATGTCCGGTTGTAGATAACTTGACACCAGATCCGAATTAAAATGCATCAACCGCGTGTGTAGCCGTGATGGTCTCTTCTCGGCGGAGTCCGGGAAGTGAACACGGTTTCTGTGTTATCATTGACGTAAGTAGGAGTTCAGGATCACCTCTTGATCATTGCTAGCTTCACGACCGTTCCGCTTGCTCTCTTCTCGCTCTTATTTGCGTTGGTTAGCCACCATACTTGCTTAGTCGCTGCTGCAACCTCACCACTTTACCCCTTCCTTTCCCATTAAGCTTTGCTAGTCTTGATACCCATGGTAATGGGATTGCTGAGTCCTCGTGGCTCGCAGACTGCTACAACAACAGTTGCAGGTACAGGTTATGCGATGATCTTGACGCGAGAGCGATGCTTGCTTGTTTTGGAGTTCTTCTTCTGCTTTGTCGATCAGGGGATAGGTTCCAGGTCAGCAGCCTGGGCTAGCAGGGTGGATGTCGTTTGAGCTTCTGTTTGTGTTTCATCCGTAGTCGGATGTTGATCTTATGGATGATGTATTGTTGTATTCGTGTGGCATTGTATGCCTCTTGTATGGATCCCCATCTATTATGTAATGTTGATGTAATGATATTCACCTTGCAAAAGTGTTTCAATATGCGGTTCTATCCTTGGTGGGACCTTCGAGTCTCTTTAGGATAGTATCGCATGTTGGGCGTGACAAGTTGGTATCAGAGCCTCGACCGACCATTGGAGCCCCCTTGATTGTTGGCCGTTGTTGAGTCTAGAAAAAAACTATTTTGAGTCTTAGGATTATATATATCGGAGAGTAGGATTCTTTTTACTCCTCAGTCCCTTCGTCGCTCTGGTGAGGACTCCTGACGTAGATGTTTTGACTTTCCTCTTCTCAAATTTCACTAAAAAAAATTTAGGATCATGCGGGTATCTTGGGATCGTTCCGATATTCTTATGACGAGAACATTGTTCTTGGTGCCTCCTGACATTTAGGGGTTGTGGCAGTGTCCCGGGGAGTTGAGCTCCGAGGTGTTGTCGTCACAATTTTATCGTTGCAGTTCTGGAATACCTGAGTTTTGCTGACATCGAAAATCTCTTTTATGCAGTTGTTGGTGAGATAACCTCGACGCCACCCAGTACTGGGGAGTTCGGGAGTATTGCCATAGCTCGTATAACGGATGCTTTTCGAAGGTTGAGGTACACGATTTCCGGAGTTTTCTTGGTTATGTGTTGACGGATGGATACAGCTGGATGTAGGGATTGTTAGTTTGGGTGAGATATATTGCTTCCCCTGTATCCCCAACACCAGATTGCATAACCAAAAAGTTTCGGGAGTTTTATAGGTGGGAATTCATGTAGCTCCTAGAATATCTTTCCGACAGATGCATGATACGGGATTGGGTAAATCTCTATCATATGTATTTGTTCCGGCTTATTCTGCAAGCCAAATCCTTTGTTTTGTTTTATTTGTGGTATTCGAGTTGCTTCGAAGTCAAGTGTTGAATCCATACCTTTCCTAAATGGTGTTCTCATATTGCTATGTGAATACTAATCCTTTTGATCATTGAGGTTGTCATGTTAATTCTTTCCTACCGGCGTGCTTCTCTTCGAGATGATCCCATCATTCTCCCCATCCGCAAGATCAATTCTAAGTTTTCTCAACAGTGTTTATTTCATTTGTCCCAAGTTGCCTTTGTTTTTCCCGCCCTCCCACCCTTTTTCGTCAAGGACTCAGATTTCTTAATCATGTATCCCTTTTATTTGTGAGAAGTCTCTTCATGCATTTCTTTCAATGTTCTTATCCGGTGATTTCCCATGAAGATGCTCAACAGATTCAAGTTCATCATCCTTCGTTGTTGTTTCTTCTCCGGTGGATCCAATTCAAGCTTTCGGTTTTTATCATATTCCTTTCCTCGTTTCTAATGCTTTCTCATGCCGATGCACCTCTTAATCATTCACTTCTTGCTATTCATTTGTCCTGGAGTGCTCAAGATATCTCAGAAGAATCATGTTTCCATTCTTAATCTGTTCGAGTTACTTCAAGGTTTTTCTCTCATTCAAGCTTTAATTCTACCGGTGTAATCTCTATTTCAAGCAATCCTTCAATGATGTTTCTTTCGAGTGGGCCCTAACCCACAGGTCTTTTCCCAGGATCTTACGTGACTCTCCTAATTTTCCCGGAGCCATTCCCAAATTCTTTTTGAAGTTTGACGTAAGAATGAATTTCATCAGTCAGATGTTCTCCAAGATCTCTTTCAAATCCTTTTCACCTTTGGTTCAACCCTTCCTCTTTTTCATTCTCCCGGAGTATCTCAGTAATTTTGGTGCTGTTTCTCGTCGTCATCTGAAGACCGAAGAAGAGTTTCTCTTAAATCTTGGTCCATTCTCTTGAAGATTCATGGTTCTAGCTTCATGCTATCTTCATAATTGTTTTGATTGTGACAATTCTTTTCTTACCATCCGGAGCATTTCATGAGTTGTTTCCATTTTTTCCTCTAAAGGCCATCATGTCATAATTCTTCATTCTCAGCGTGTAGCTATCATTCTCCAAATCTTACGGTGCATCGTTCAAATAACCTCTAATCAGTTCATGGCCTCTTTGTTCTCATGTATCTAAATCCCCTCAAGTATCTTCATTCGTTTTCCAATTCTTCTCGGTGAATTGTGCCTTTGCTACTTTCATTTTCAATTCTTACGGTGGTTCGTTCAAGATTTCACTTCCTTTGTTATCATATTAATTCATTCGTGGTTTCCAAATCCCACCGATGGTTCCATCAATACCTTCTCAAGTTCGCGCTATATCTCTTTTAATCATTTCTACGGGAATAAGTAGTATGCCAAATCCATTGCTTGTCATCAATTTAATTTGATGAAGGATAAGCATACAATAAATCTTATTCTTATTTCCTCGAGGTGATTCAATTCTTTTCATCCGGAGATTGTTCATGATGAAGTAATTCTCGGTTCTAGTGTTTCATCTATTCTTTTTTCGGAGTTCCAAGTTTTCCGCACTATCTCGTCGCGAAGCTCCTTCTAAATCATCACAAGGCTTCACCTTGTGTTTTCTACTTCTCTTTCTTTCTATCATCCTTTTATTACCGGAGTTCTTCATTGAGGCTCTACATGGTGGTTCGTCAAGGATTCCTTTCATCCTTCAATTGTTCTTCTAGTTTTCTCTCGAAGTTATGACCCGCCAAGCTATACTCTAAGATAAACATGGTGTTCAACACATGTTTTGTTTTGAGGAGTTCAAGCATTCTTCATCTTGCATCCGAAGTGCAATTCTTTCTACCTTATCTTTTGAGGGGGTGTTATGTCACTCTTGACAATTTCCTTCATGTTTCATGATTCATATGTTGTCAAGAATGAGGTATTTTAAATCCACCAATCTCTTTGTTGGAGTTATCTTGGGATATATTTCACCTAAAGCCTTCTCTAAGAAATGTTGCTATTGTGGTGCTTATCAATGATCCAAGTTTTCTCCTATCCTCTCGGTGAAAGCAGTTTAGCATCTCTTCGTTGATCTCAAGCAAGCAATTGTTTCCGTTAGTGGACGGTTATCACCTCATAATTTTGAGATGTTTTCCATAAGCCCACTACAAGCTTATTCGTTTTGTTGTTGGTTTTTCCAACAACTCCGTTATAACCTTCTTGGAAGGGTGCTTTCCAAGTTCACTTTTGGCAAAAGTTGTCATTTTCTTCTCCGTCCCTTTATCCCAATGGTCTAACTTCTATTCCTTCGTTACGGAGGCATTGTGATGTTGTGCTCTTCACCCATCACCTCATTTGGTGAGGATCGTCTTCTTTTCTTGCTTATCCATTTAACCGGAGTGTTTTATCATCTCTTCAATATCTTTTCATCTCATCAAGTTTTCTTGTCTTTTCTACCGGAGTGCTGTCCAAATTCTGTCTTTCTTGTTCCTTGGCTATCTCATTATACCGAGGTGGTCATATTCTTTTTCATTCGTGAAGCTCTTATTTCCATGTCTTTCAACCTTCAAGTTCTCGTAATACTCCTTGTTCCTCTTTTCTACTGGATTGTTTGCAATCTCGTTCATCTCTGTTGTACCCTTTCTTTTAAATTGCTCAACCTCTCAAGGTTCTTTGGTTTCACTCATTGGTCGAAGAAGCAACTTAGTTTTACCTCTTATCTTCCTCTTCCTTTTCCCTCTGGTGCCATCCTAGATCTCAGGACGAGATCCTCTTGTAGTGGTGGAGTGTTGTAACACCCTGGATGTAGCTTTCCATATTCGTAACTCCAACTCTTGCTTTTTCCGGAGATGCGATATGATATTTCCCTTCGTGGCTGGGTGTTTGTCTTTTGTTTTGCATGTTGTTCATGTCTTGCATCTCATCTCATAGCATCATGCGCATTGCATCTGCATGTTTTTCATAAAACTTGCACCCGTTCGTAGTTGCCGCGTCCCCCCTTGCCTTCGTTGACCGTTCCGAGACCAACCATGTTTTTCGTTTCCCTCTTGTCAAACCACTTAACCTCTCTGCACAAGCACCCACCCCCTCTTGCGCGTGTCCGAAACTTGCCTGAACCCGACCCGCTCAGTCTTTACCAATGGACCCGGATCATCCCCAAACATCCCGAAAGTATCTTCGTTTCTTTGTTGGATTCCCCCTAGCCTATTTTTTTCCGTCCGTCCGATTACGATCGTAGGGATGTGATATCCCCTAACCTAAACTCATCTGATATAAATATCGGGGCAACCCTAGACCCTAGCCGTCCCATCCACCCATTCCCATCCGCGCCGCCACTCCTCTTCCTCGGGATCCATCCCGAGCCAACCACCTCTCCACCTCTCCGATCCATCCACCAACCAGCATCGCCTCCGACCAAGTCCCTTGTTTTCCACCGCCACCCAATCCGTCCATCCAGCCGCAGCAGTGCCTCCCCTCGATGGCTCCCCATCGCTCATGCTCGAGCCCCTCTGCCTCGATCCACCAGGCGCCTAGCTCGTACTAGCAGCCAACGCATAGGAGAGGAGCTCCTCGTTCCCCTTGACCCCGACCTTCGCGCCTCACCTGCCCCGCTTCGTCGCCCGACGACCAACGCCGCTGCCGGCGACCACCACCAGGAACAGCGCCGCCCCGCCTCCTTTCCTTTCTTCACTTTTTCCTCGTCTCTCATCTCGCTTCTGACCTCGCAGAGACCTCCTAGGGAGCCCGCCATGGCGTCCACGGGGCTTCAAGCCCAGCAGCCGCCGGTTCGGATCTGTCGACCTCGTGCCCCTCGTTGACCGCCTCCGGCCACCTCTGCCCTGGATCCGCGCCAATCCCCATCTTCCTCCTCATCACGCCGTTCTTCAGTCCCGCCGCCGCCCTGCCAGTCTGTCCCGCCGGAGTTCCTCGTCGCCGGGAACGGCCTCCCCGACCCTCGGACTGCCCGGTTCCGCCGAGCCCGCGGGTCCCCTACCTCTGCATCGCGCCTCTGCTCATCTCCTGCATCGCCTGAACCCGCTGCTGCTTCTGTTCCTCGTTCGTCAGTAACGAGAGCAGCAGCTCGGGAACGAGCCACGCGCTCGCGTTGACCGACTCTAGCCAGATCGACCACCACCTGCCCATCTCCTTCGCCTCCTGGGCCACCAGGAACCTCCCCAACCCGGCCTGCTTCGGTCTCCCTCCACCACCGGCCCGACCTGACCCTCTGGTGAGAAGCCCAGTCCGCCCGAGATGCGGCCCAGTTCCTGTTTTTTCAGCGTATGCGAATTTGTCTAATTATCCAAAGATTGCATATTTACATATTACCCCTCCATGTTCATGCATTAATAACTCTTGAACCGTGCATCGGATTAAAATGATTTATATATGTAAAATGCTTAGAATTTTGTGTAGATTAATAATATGCCACTTTCATCCATATTTAAAATGCTTAAATTGCTGTTTGCATTAATTTGCTTAAATGTCATGCTAAAATGATTTAATTCATAACTAAATAACAGTAGCTCGGTTTTAAATAAACTTTATATGTAAATGGGGTGGAAAATGCCTAGTTTAACATGGTGCACTTTATTTGCCTGTTTAACTATAATAAAATATGTTTTAGGGCAGAACAGTAGCAAATTCGATATATGCATATGGGGATTTTCCGGAATTGTCGTTTGTTGTTTTCGGCCTCACTTAAACTTGCCTAGATAGTTAGTTTATTTATGCTTCACCTCTTGCCATGTTTAACAACATTTAATATTGTTTGATAGCTTAAACAAGATCAAACTAAATAATTGATGTGGTGTTTTGTCAATATGCAACTCGTTGCATATTGAGCTCCACTTAACTTGTAGTGTTGTTTGTGCATATTGCCATGCCATGCCTCATTAAACCGGACATGCATCATACTTGTTTGTGCATCATGCCATGTTTATGCTTGTGTGTTTACCATGTTGTTTGTTTCTTTCCGGCGTTGCTTCTTAGTTCCGGTAATGTTACGATTGTGAGGATTCGTTCGACTACTTCCGTTCGTCTTCTTCATGGACTCATTCTTCTTCCTAGCGGGATCTCAAGCAAGATGACCGCTACCCTGGATCTCACTACTATCATTGCTATGCTAGTTGCTTCGTTCTATCGCTTTGCCGCGCTACCTATCTCTTGTTGATCAAGCCTCCCAATTTGCCATGTCAGCCTCTAACCTTTTCACCCTTCCTAGCAAACCATTGCTTGCCTATGTTACCGCTTTTGCTCAGCCCCTCTTATAGCGTTGTTAGTTGCAGGTGAAGTTGAAGATTGCTCCATGGTGGACAGGATTATGTTGGGATATCACACTATCTCTTATTTAATTAATGCATCTATATACTTGGTAAAGGGTGGAAGGCTCGGCCTTATGCCTGGTGTTTTCTTCCACTCTTGCCGCCCTAGTTTCCGTCATACCGGTGTTATGTTCCCGGATTTTGCGTTCCTTACGCAGTTGGGTGATTTATGAGACCCCCTCGACAGTTCGCTTTGAATAAAACTCCTCCAGCAAGGCCCAACCTTGGTTTTACCATTTGCCTCACCTAGCCCTTTTTCCCTTGGGTTTCCGGAGCCCGAGGGTCATCTTTATTTTTAACCCCCCGGGCCAGTGCTTCTCCAAGTGCTGGTCCAAACCGAGCGATGTCCGGCGCCCCCTGGGCAATCAGTGTCTATGCCAACCCGACGTCTGGCTCATCCCGTGTGCCCTGAGAACGAGATATGTGCAGCTCCTATCGGGATTTGTCGGCACAGCGGGAGGCTTTGCTGGTCTTGTTTTACCATTGTCGAAATGGCTTGTAAACCGGGATTCCGAGACTGATCGGGTCTTCCTGGGAGAAGGTATATCCTTCGTTGATCACGAGAGCTTATCATGGGCTAAGTTGGGACACCCCTGCAGGGTATTATCTTTCGAAAGCCGTGCCCGCGGTTATGTGGCAGATGGGAATTTGTTAATGTCCGGTTGTAGATAACTTGACACCAGATCCGAATTAAAATGCATCAACCGCGTGTGTAGCCGTGATGGTCTCTTCTCGGCGGAGTCCGGGAAGTGAACACGGTTTCTGTGTTATCATTGACGTAAGTAGGAGTTCAGGATCACCTCTTGATCATTGCTAGCTTCACGACCGTTCCGCTTGCTCTCTTCTCGCTCTTATTTGCGTTGGTTAGCCACCATACTTGCTTAGTCGCTGCTGCAACCTCACCACTTTACCCCTTCCTTTCCCATTAAGCTTTGCTAGTCTTGATACCCATGGTAATGGGATTGCTGAGTCCTCGTGGCTCACAGATTACTACAACAACAGTTGCAGGTACAGGTTATGCGATGATCTTGACGTGAGAGCGATGCTTGCTTGTTTTGGAGTTCTTCTTCAGCTTTGTCGATCAGGGGATAGGTTCCAGGTTGGCAGCCTGGGCTAGCAGGGTGGGTGTCATTTGAGCTTCTGTTTGTGTTTCATCCGTAGTCGGATGTTGATCTTATGGATGATGTATTGTTGTATTCATGTGGCATTGTATGCCTCTTGTATGGATCCCCATCTATTATGTAATGTTGATGTAATGATATCCACCTTGCAAAAGCGTTTCAATATGCGGTTCTATCCTTGGTGGGACCTTGGAGTCTCTTTAGGATAGTATCGCATATTTAGCATGACAAGGACCCCTTAGGATTCGCGTCTTTTGTTCCTGCGAGGAGCCAAGAATGTACCCCGCGAGGGCTTGTAAGATGTTTGCAGCTCCATTTGTCAATATGATCCTTATTGCGAAGCAGTGCGAGATGCTTATCCCGTTTTAGCTTTGTTTCTTCCTTTCAGACCTCGTGAGGGCTTGATGCTCTGCGCCGACAGGTCCCAGTCCTAAGGCGACTTCAGCCGTCGCTGGTATGCTAGGTCGCGATGGCGTGGTCAAGGCCAGGAGGTGAGCGGCCCGAGGTTCGGTAAGAGCCCCTGAGTCGCGAGGCTCAGGAGGTCCCCTTTAGCGCTCAAGCAGCCATCATTCGGTGAGAAAGGAGAGCGACGTTGCTAACTCAGGGATTGCATTGGGTGCGGGGATGGTGCTGCGATAACTAGTGTTTCCGGGGAGGGACTTATCTTGAGGGTCAGGAAACGCTTCCTGGTGTGGCGCTAGGTTCGTGCCTTGGCCGGCGTGGGGTTGCTTGGCGAGGTCCTCACATGCTCCTCCCCTCTCGCCTTCACTCCCCTTTCTGCTCTACGTCCTCGGGTCCCGGCCCTCGAGCGAGTCTCAGCCGTCGCTGGTATGCCAGGTCGTGATGCCGTGCACAAGGCCAGAGGGTGAGGGCTGGAGGGCCGGTAGGAGCCCTGAGTTGTGATGCTCAGGCACCCCGCCCCTTCAACGTGCAAGAGGGTTGCGCGGACGAGAGTGAAGAAGGCACCGTGAGGGCCTCGCCTGGCAATGCTCCTTGGAGGGACCCTGCAGGCTCATTACAAAAGGAACGAGAGTTCGCCGTGGCAATCGACAGTTAGTCGTTAGCTGCTTTGGAGAGGCGACGAGGCACGAAAGGCCTGGCGAGGTGTATTGGGGCACCCGTTAGCCAGCGCGGGACTCACGGGGCCCAACCCCAGGGCGGGTTGCGCCCGGCACTGGGCCTTACCTTGGAATGTGTTCTTGCAAATTTGGTTAGACGCCGGTGCTCTACGTCTTCGGGTCCCGGCTCTCGAGCTGGTCTCAGCCATCGCTGGCATTCCAGGTCGCGATGCCATGGACAAGACCAGAAGGTGAGGGCCGGAGAGCCGGTAGGAGCCCCGAGTCGCGATGCTCAGGCACCCCCCCCCCTT
>NC_041389.1:361293217-361370636 GCF_002162155.2 Triticum dicoccoides
GTTAGATGTCGAAACTCTACGTCCTCGGGTCCCGGCTCTCGGGCTGGTCTCAGCCGTCGCTGGCATGCCAGGTCGCGATGCCATGGATAAGACCAGAGGGTGAGGGCCGGAGAGCCGGTAGGAGCCCTGAGTCGCGATGCTCAGGCACCCCCCCCCCTCCTTTAACTCCCAAGATTCTGACACCCAAGAGGAAGAGGCACCAAATAACAAGCATGATGGTTCGAAAGCATAGCCCTAAGGTAAACGCAAGAAGGGTACATGCCGCTGGGCCAGGCCCGAGCGACTTGGGGATGATGCTGCCCGAGGGGCGCCCCCAATAAGGTAGGCTAAGAACATGAAATAAAAGGGATACACGCCGCAGGGACAGACCCACGCGGCCTGGGAATAATGCGGCCTGAGGGTGCTCCCAGCCTGAAATGAAACTTGAAAGATGTCACCTGATGATGTTGGGGACGAAGGGGTGCTGGTGTAGCAGACTCGGTTGGCTGCGGGAGCCGATCCTCATGAGCCCCCAGGCCCAGGGGCCTCAAGAGGCTCCGGAGGCGCTGGCGGCTCCTCGCGGGCCATCTCCATCTCCGCCAGGGCTGCGGAGTGCCTGACCTCTTGAGCCTCCAGGACGGCCCTCATGAGACGCTGGTGCGCAGCAGCCGCGTTCGGCAAGCCGTAAGGCATGCGCGCGTAGCTGTGGGGCGGACCCTCGCAACGTCCCACTCGCGAGGGCCAGAGGCACTCTTGAGACGCGGCTCGGTTGAGCCCTGGTATGTCGATGCAGACGCGCAGCCCACCATCCTCGCCTAGATGGGGGGCCACAGCGGGTAGGCGGCAGCCGCCTCTCATGACCCTTGACTCCTGTAGCTACTGAATGGCCTTGCTGACGAACTCCTGAGGGTTTGGCCCTCCTTGCCTTGCTCCTTCTTGAGGGAAACGTGCTTCGAAACACGCCTCCACGTGGTGCCCAAGCGCCTCCCTCGTGACCTTGGCGAGGTCGGCGGCCCTCCAGGGGAGAGCCCCCGAGCCCTGCCTGAGGAGGGCGCCGGGCGCGCTTCCCTATGCGATGGAAGGAGGTTCCCCCTAAGTAGGCGCGGGCCCTGAGGGGCCTGCCTCCTGAGGGGCCGGGCTGGACAATGTCTTCTTCTTCTTGGGGGCGGCTTCGGGAGGCCTCCTGCCTCCGTGGTCCGGGTCTTCCAGCGATGCGGCCTGAAAGGCTCGCTCCAGGGAGCACACTGCGTCTCTCTCTTCGCAGGGCACCGTGATGACCCCGCCGCTTCCTGGCATCTTGAGGACGTTGTAGCCGTGGTGGGCCACGGCCATGAACTTGGCCAGCACCAGGTACCCGAGGATGGCGTTGTACGGCAGGCGAATGTGGGCGACGTCGAAGTCGATGAGCTCGGTAAGGTAGTTGTCGCGTGCCCTGAAGGTGACAGGAAGGCGGACCTGCCCAATCGGGATCGTGGAGCCGTCGGTGACTACGGAGAAGGGCTTGGTTGGCTAAAGCTGACTGTAGGGCACTTGAAGATTGTTGAACGTTTCCACGGACAGGACGTTGAGCCCTGCCCCGCCGTTGATGAGGGTCTTGGTGACCAGCACGTTGCTGATGATTGGGGAGCAAAGCATCGGGAGGACTCCGGCTGTGGCCGCGCACTTGAGCTGATCTGCTGAGCTGAACGTGATGGCGCATGCCGACCACCTGAGAGGGCGCGTGGCCTCGAGCTTGGGGAGGACTGCATTCACTTCGCGGGCGAACTGCTTCAAGATGCGCTAAGAGGCTGGGGCTTGAGCTCCGCCCAGGATGCAGGCGATTGCACGCGGTTCCTAGAAGCCCCCAGCCCCCTCGTCCTGATGACGGTCTTCATTTCTCCTTGGCTGCGGCAGCAGCGGTGGGAGGCCTGCGTTCCCTTGCGGGCGATCCTCGCGAGGCTGATCCCTCCAGCCTCCCTTGCGAGGCGGGTCCTGCCAGCGATCCTCGCGAGGTGGTCGCGCCACCCTTGGCACGGGCCACGGTCTTCCCAACGTCCTGAGTTCCTTCCTCCTCCTCGGCCGTAGCCCCGGTCGCTGCGGTCGGGACGTCTGCCGACCCTTCCTTCACGCACGGCCCGGAGCTCTTGGCATTCATTGGTGTTGTGGGTGTGGTGGTCGTGGTACACGCAGTACCGACTGCCCTTGGAGGATTCGGGCTGATCTCTGCCTCGCGTGTGTCTGGCTTGGCCACGAGTACGGCAGCCCCCTTGCGCTTCACGTCCTTGGCCTTGGGCTTCTTCTCTTCTGGGTCCACGGCAGGCAGCTCGAGGAGGGAGAGGCGTCCCTCCTCAGCCCTGGCGCACTTGGTCGCCAAGTTGAACAGCTCCAAGGAGGTGCACAGGTCTTCATGCATCGCCAGCTCCTCCTTCATCTTGACGTTGCGCACACCATCGGAGAAGGCTGAGATGATGGCCTCCTCCGTCACCTTGCGGATCTTTAGGCGCGCGTTGTTGAAGCGCTGGATGTACTTCTGCAAGGTTTCTCCTGGTTGCTGCTTGATACGGCGCATGTCGCTCACGGTGGGTGGCCGGTCGCGAGTACCCTGGAACTTGGCGATGAAGCGGGTGCGCATCTCGTCCTAGGAGGAGATCGTGCCTGGAGCCAGGTTCAGGAGCCAGGTGCGGGCCCCGTCCTTGAGCGCCATGGGAAACCAGTTGGCCATGACCTTCTCGTCCCTGTTGGCAGCCTCGATGCCCAACTCGTAAAGCTGGAGGAACTCTGCAGGGTCAGCCGTGCCGTCGTAGCGAGGAGGCAGGTCTGGCTTGAACTTGTCGGGCCACGCGATGCTGCATAGCTCGGAGGTGAAGCCGCGGCAGTCCGCTGTGGCCACAGGGGGCCTTGGGCGACGGAGAGCTTGGTCCTGTGGGTCCCCATGCGCCGCGGCTGGGGGCATCGCAAGGTCTTGACGTGCTGGAGCAGGGAGCGCTCGGACAGCTTCACGAGGGCGAGGAACTTCTTGGCAGCTCTGCTCTTGCCGTGCTGGCGCCTGATGGAGCGGGTTCCGTCCAGGGGCCGCGCGCCTTGGGGCCAGGGCGCCTTCTTGAGGAGGAGGCGGCTCAGGCGCCCCAGGAGCTTCATTGCCCGCGCAAGGCGGGGCGCAGTGCAGCAAGAAGGACGGCGCGAGGGAGCCCCCGGGGGCACGGACGAGCTCGGCGACTCGGTTGAGCCACTCTTCATAGACGTCGTTGATGGGGCGGTAGCGCGGGAGCTCGTTTGCCACGATGAGCGCAGCTCGGGCCTCCATGGTCTCGTGGGGCACATGTGACGAAGAACCGGCGGGGGTGAGCGAGGGTGTGGCAGTGCGACCGTCCCGCCTCATGGATGGATGCTGGGACGATGCCTGTTGTTCGTTCCCTGCCGGGCCGGTGGCGGCGTTGACGGCAGGTGACGGGGAACGACGAGGGCGCCCGCCGACGGGAGCCATCTGGGCGACATGGGAAGCGAGGGCGGCTCGGCGCTCGGCGCGAGCCCGGCAAGCGTCAGACATGGATACAATGGTCGGAGAAGAACGAGACGACGGAAGGCAAATTCTGGCGCACCCCTACCTGGCGCGCCAAATGTCGGATTTCAAGCTCCGACAGACCCTTGAGGTTCGAACACTGGGGTGCGCGCGGAGATCTAACCCTCTACCGGCTTGCTCCTCGCCGAATCGCTAGGATCTAAACTACCAAACATAACAAGACAAGAGACACAAGATTTATACTGGTTCAGGCCACCATTGTGGTGTAATACCCTACTCCAGTGTGTGGTGTGGTGGATTGCCTCTTGGGCTGATGATGAACAATACAAGGAAGAACAGCCTCGCGAGGGTCTGTTCTTGGCTGGTGCTACTTGGTTATGGCTCTTGGATTCTCAACGCTAGATGCTCGATGCCGGTCCTCTCTACCCTAGGGGTGGCTAGTCCTATTTATAGGCAAAGGCCCTGGGCCTCTTCCCAAATATTGAGCGGGAAGGGCGCCAACAATTGGCCATTTTGAAGGGGAACAACGGGTACACTTATCCTGACTAAAGTTGGTCCTCGCCTGTCAAAGGCTCTGGTGGTGACGCCTGCTTGGGCTCCACAATGACTTCTTCCCTGCCGTTGGGCTGGTCTTGGTCTTGTTGCACCAAAATGGATGCCTTTGCTTGATGCTCTCGCCTGCGCTTGCCCCCTTTGCACCAAAGAGGAAGGGAGGACACTGCGCGGGCTGGCGCCCTTGGTCGTCATGGCTTGTGTCATGGGCACCTCGCGAGGTACCCCGCCTTGAACTCTCCGCCTCCTCGTGAGCCAGCCTGATGAGGCAGTGCCTGAGGAAGCTCCTTGTCGTCCGCCCCGCGAGGCTAGGCCCCTCGCGAGGGTCTTGAGCTTGTGTTGATGAAGATGGGCTGTGCTGGGCCTCCTTTGAGCCACGCTGCAGGCCGCAAGCAAGCAAGTCTGGGGACCCCCGTTCCCAGAACACTGACACAAGGAAGCAACATTGACTTTCTCGAATTCACGGCGGCAACTTGCATCAATTGCACATGAATTAGAGGAAGTCACTTCTTTCTTCCGGACATATGCTTCATGCACGGGACATGAAGATAATGCTAATAGAAGTTTCCATTACTAGCTTGATGTTCAACAAGATTATGGAGAAGATAAGGATGTTGTCGATGGGCTCAACAACAATTCATCCAGATTCCCATGGAGATGGAATTCCATAACTATGTGAACAAGGTGATAGTATTGGTCAGACCCAAAAGATATAATGGTGTATGCTCGAGGAGATAACCACGGGTAAGACAACATTAAGAGCATCATTGGTTCTGATTTGATTTGATGATAGCCCGCACTCAAATCAAAGTTAGACAAGACAATAGACACAGCAACTGATCACGAGGATCAATCGATGAATATATCATCTTTCTTCAACACACACGCACAAAGATATCCCCTTGGAACAAACTGAGTCGAACAAGCTTTCAACTTCCAACTCTCCAAGTTGTTCTTTTAGCTTATCCAACTAGCTCTGGGGTATTCAACATAGATTCTTGGAGAAGGGGTGGTTACAAGGAACCAACTTGATCACGAGCTCAACATGATAGTCAGGTGACAACCTGGCGATACTTCTGAGAAGAAATTCGGAAAATCACGAACCACCGATATGTTATTAAGTCAGGAACAGTCTTGCTTTCGAGGCAAGACGATATGATCAAAAGAGTGAGGTATTGGCACAATCCTAACTCATTCACCGAAGAGTGCACCAGGAAATAAGGACTAGGTAGCATGATCAACCTTAGGGTGACGATTCAACAATCAACACGCTAATAATGAGGTTATTTTCCATTTAACTACCAAGCAACAAAGTTGCTAGGAGTATTGATTTCACACATCATAGCTCACCTGTCGGCATTCCAGTTGCAACAACACGGGAACCAAGAAATGAATAATGAGGGCGAGGAGTATCACTTTATCAAGAGTTCATAGGATGGTGGGCAATTCCCATGTTATTCTTAACATAAAGATGGTAATACTCCAAGATAATAAGCAGATTCTTTGGATTTTCCTGATCATTTTTCATATATAATTTATTTCATTTGGAGCTATAGATAATTTTCTATGAATTTTAGAAGATTAGAGCATTTTCTGCAATTTCTTGAATTAAGTTTAATCCAGAAAAAGACTTATTGCGTCAGCATTAGGTCATGCTGACCTCAGTAGATCAACAGGCGCCGTCCACGTCAAACCTGACCAATGGGGCCCACTGGTCAGTTACTCAGTTAGCTAACTGAGTTAATTAGAGTTAAACTAATCCTAACTAAATGTCAGCATGGTTGGGCCCACATGTCAGTGGCTTAACAAATTAACTAAATTAATTAGCGCTATCTAATCTAACACCTAACTAAACAGGGGCATGGCCCACATGTTAGTGACACTGGGGGTCAAACCCAGGTCAAACGAGGTCAAACCCACCAGCGTTGAGTCGCCGGTGAGGCCAGACATGGCGGAGTGCGTCGGAAATCCTCCTCCGGCGACCAAATGGCCGGCAGAGGGCATCTACGTGTTGCTGGCGAACTCGCGCATCGAGTGGAGCAAGCGGTATGCACGGGGGTGGCCGGAGATGACGCCGACGTCAAGCCAGGTGGTGGCCGGAGTTCGGGCATGCACCAAAACGGGCTACGGGAGCACGGCGTGAAGATTTGATGGGTGTGCTCGGCTCCTGGGAGTGCTCTGAGTGCAGCGGTGGGCTCGGACGCGTGCTTGCACGGCTGTAGTCGCGGTGGCGACATGACCGGTGGCGAGGAGCTGTCGGCTCCGATGGCTACAGTGGCTAGAAGGCGCGGACGAGCATGGGGAGAGAGGGGAAAGAGGTAGGGGCTCACGGCGAATCCAGCAGAGGCAACATCAAGGCTGGGGAGAGACTGTAGCTCGCGAATCCCCGGTGAGTTCATCGGCGGCCAGAGGTTGAAGACGATGTTGGGGACGATGCTGCAGGGCTTCCGGCGAGGCGTGGCTCGGTGGAGAGGAAGAGGGGGTCGAGGCGGAGCCTCTGAGTGCATCGGCGAGGAGAGGCAGTGGCTGTGGCCACGGCGGTGCTCGTCGGCGGTGACGCCTGCGCTCGGCGCTGGTGACAGAGAGGGGCAGAGGGGAGAGGGGTCACGGGGAAGAGTGAGAGGGGTCAGGGGGTTGCGTGGCGTCTCCGTGGCGTCGTCTAGGCGCACCGGGGAGGAGCCAGGCAGGCAGGGAGGGAGGAGGTGGCCGGCGCGGGGCGGGCACACGCCTCCATCCTCCTGGCAGGAGGAAGACGACATGGGAGGGGCCACGTGGGCTGGGCCGCTGGTGGGCCAGCTCAGGAGCTGGGCCGGTGGGTGGCACCAAGTAAGTCCTTCTCTCTCTCTCTCCTAATTGTTTTGTTTTTCTATTTTGTTATACTGTTTTGGGCTTTATTTAAAATGTCAGGGCATTTCCAAAAATCATGAAACTAATCATGGCTACTGTTTAGAATATATCCAACAGTAAAGATTTTAGTTTATGATTATTTGAGCATTTAAAATATTTTATAGCATTTAAATGCCCGAATGCAAATACCATATGATTTAGTTCAGTGACCCTCTGTTGTCCTAGAAAAGTGTGCACCGTTTTTGTCAGAGGTTATAGACCAAGGCAAAGATGATGAACATTTTAGAAGGGCATTTTGGGTTCAGTGAAAATGATTTTTATTTGGACCCTAGTTGAGTTTCATTTGCTGCTAGGGTTTATCAGCCCCCATTTCAAGTTTCTTTCAAGATTAAACATGATGCACACATGGAGCTATCCTAGTGCATTGCCAGAAGCTAGGGAGTAAATCCAATGAAATCCTTATGGGGAGGTGGCCAACTTCTTCAATCAAGATACTACAATCATAGGTCTTCCGGCTAGGTGTGTTGACCAATACATCCACTTTACCGGGTTACAGAGACATCAATATTATAATTCTTGGGACATGTTCCAACCCTCATACCTGCCTGAGATTCAGATCTGGTTGGTGTCAGGATATTCCAGACTCATCAAGTCTAGAAAGAAAAATGACAATTTGCAACACAAATCGACGAGATGACGTTGCGGGATTCTTGGGGGATGAACTATGATAGCAAGCTCCAAAACATGAGCTGGTTCTGCTACAGCATGTGAACACATTGTCCGAGACAAGCATGACCACGCAGTAGTCTTATAATAAAATACTACCAAGTTCAAGAGGGGAACCATCATCAAGGATATCGAAGTCCTTGCATAAGTCTTGCTCTTAAGAAGGAACTTCTTCTCCTTGAACAAATCAATCATTGGCTTGGTGTGCTAGGAATACATATAGAATGAAGGTTGCAAGTCTCCAAACCACAAAATACTTCGCACGTATGCATGACTGACTTGGGATGATTCCAGGGAAAGCAAAACGGGCTTTCTCGAATTCACGGCGGCAACTTGCATCAAATGCACAAGAATTAGAGGAAGTCACTTCTTTTATCCGGGCATAAGCTCCATGCATGGAACATGAAGATAATGCTTATAAAAGTTTCCAGTACTAGCTTAATGTTCAACAAAATCATGGAGGATATAAGGATGTTGTCGATGGGCTCAACAACAAGTCATCGAGATTTCCATATAAACGGAATTCCACAATCATGTGAACAAGGTGATAGCATTGGTGAGACCCAAAAAAATATAATGGTGTATGCTCGAGGAGATAACCACGGGTAATACAACATTATGAATATCATTGGTTCTGATTTGTTTTGGCGATAACCCATACCCAAATCAAAGATTGGATAAGAAGATAGATCCATTAACTGATCACGAGGGTCAATCGATCAAAATACCATCTTCCTTCAATACACACACACAAAGATATCCCTTAGAATGAACTAAGTTGGACAAGCTTTTATCTTCCAACTGTCCAAGTTGCTGTTTAGCTTAACCAACCAACTCAAGGGTATCTGTCGGTGTCAAAACCGGCGGATCTCGGGTAGGGGGTCCCGAACTGTGCGTCTAGGCCGATGGTAACAGGAGACAAGGGACACGATGTTTTTACCCAGGTTCGGGCCCTCTCGATGGAGGTAAAACCCTACTCCTGCTTGATTAATATTGATGATATGGGTAGTACAAGAGTGGATCTACCACGAGATCAAGGAGGCTAAACCCTAGAAGCTAGCCTATGGTATGATTGTTGTAATGGTTGTCCTCCCTACGGACTAAAACCCTCCGGTTTATATAGACACCAGAGAGGGCTAGGGTTACACAGAGTCGGTTACAATGGTAGGAGATCTACATATCCGTATTGCCAAGCTTGCCTTCCATGCCAAGGAAAGTCCCATCCGGACATGGAACAAAGTCTTCAATCTTGTATCTTCATAGTCTTGGAGTCCGGCTGATAATGATAGTCCGGCTATCCGGACACCCCCTAGTCCAGGACTCCCTCAATAGCCCCTAAACCAGGCTACAATGACGACGAGTCCGGCGCGCATATTGTCTTCGGCATTGCAAGGCGGGTTCCTCCTCCGAATAATTCATAGAAGATTGTGAACACCAGGATAGTGTCCGACTCTGTAAAATAAATTCCACATACCACCGTAGAGAGAATAATATGTGCACAAGTTCAATCTGCTGACGTATTTTGTGGCATGACGTCACACCACTACCAAGCCTTTACTTGAATCGTTTTTATTATACCACCTCAGCGTGTTTAGCGAAGCGGTTTCCTTGGCACGTCTTGTCGAAGCAGAGATCGTGTTCCCCTTATTCCGGGATTCCCATCAATACAGACATGGGTAACCCAACCGTGCCATTGATTGTGGCGCTTGGCAGATAAGCGAGTTTTACCAGGCCGGTGGGGACGCATAGTCTTCGTCCGCCCATATATAAGGGGATAAGGATCCGCCTTCTTTACCTACGCCTTCTTCCTCCTTTGCTTATCCATCTTCGCGCACTCGAGCTCCAGCGCCCAAGTCCGCACATCTCACCTCAACCTTCTCCAGCCATGTCCGGAGCGGGAGGCAAGTGGATGGCCTCCTCCATTATGGAGGGGCACATCGAGAAGCTGCGCGGCGCCGGATACCTGTCCAGCGACATCGCGCACCGGCTGCCCGATAAGGGGCAGCTCATCCCCACCCCCAGGCCCCATGAGAGGGCCATATTTCTTCCCCACTTCCTCCACGGACTGGGCTTCCCACTTCATCCCTTCGTCCGGGGGCTCATGTACTACTACGTCCTGGACTTCCACGATATGGCGCCAAACTTCATCCTCCACATCTCGGCGTTTATCGTCATGTGCGAGGCCTTCCTCTGCATCCAACCCCACTTTGGCTTGTGGCTAAAGACCTTCAATGTCAAGCCGAAGGTGGTGAAGGGCGTCCAAGCGGAGTGCGAAGGAGCCATGGTGGGAAAAATGCCCAACGTCATCTGGCTCGAGGGTGCCTTCGTGGATTCCATCAAAGGGTGGCAATCGGGGTGGTTCTACATCACCGAGCCGCGTGACCCTAAATGGGCAGCGGCCCCCGAGTTCAGATCTGGTACCCCCATGCAGCTCACCTCCTGGAAAGAGAAGGGCTTGCTATGGGGTAGTTCGGAGGAGCTGACCGGACTCTAGTCCTGTCTCCAGACCCTGGTGAACAAGAAGCTTAAGCTTGTCAACATGATCCAGGTCATGCTCGTCCGCCGGATTCTCCCCTGCCAGCAACGGGCTTTCAATTTGTGGGAGTTTGATCCGGCACAACACCGGACCTTGAGCGGGCTCTTCGACACGACATACGAAGCTGCCTGGAGGGTGCTGTTCAAGGGCGGAGAAGCCCCCGCATCCGCAACTGTAAATCGCGGATTTAGCACGCAGCACCCGGTCGGCGAGGTAAGCTATGTTATCCTTTATGGGACACTCATTTCTTTCATAGTTTGACTCTATGTGGGATCTAAGACTCCCAATGTCTTTAACAGGACTGGCAGAAGACATCCGGACAGGTTAACTGTCCGGCTCCCCTTCCCGAAGACCCAGCGGACACCCGTTTGACGGGCTACTGGTTCTGGCCCTTTACGTGGTGCCGGAGAAGAAGGCCAAGAAGAAGGCCACGGGAACCCGAAGGAGTTCTCGGCGCCAGGTGGTATCGGATTCATCATCCGATGACTCCGAGGCGGACTCCTCCCCCGAGGAGGAGGAGAAAGAAGCCTCTTCCCCAGCGGGGGGAGAGAAGAAGAGGAAGGCATCCCCAACGAGGGGGGCCGAAGGGTTCAAGAAAGGACGGACCCTTCCTCTGGACTGCTCCGCCAACGCCGACGATGGCAACGAGGAGTGGCCCTCAAGGGCCAAGCCCCTGGCAAGATCGTAAGTGTCCGAATTCCTCGATGATTTATAATTTTTCTTTTTACCATGTGGTGTCCTTCTAATGCCGCATACAACCTGTAGTCCGGCAAAGGACGATCTTCCTGCTTCATCGAGCGGGTCCTTGGCTCCGTCGGATATGGATTCCCTTCCGACCGCCTTCACCCCTCGTGATGCTGATGACGCCGAAGTGGGATCCTGGGAGGGGACCTATCAGGAGGAGGAGGCTCCGGAGGTGCCGCAAGGCAACCTCCTGGACTTTGCACCGGACTCCGCACCGGAACCAGCAGTGGTCCCGGAGTCCGGCAGGCGGCCCCTTCGTAAGAAGGGTAAGACTGTGACACCGGTGGCCTCCGTCCATCCGGAGGCGCCGGATAACTTGTTGCAGGCGCTCAACAGCGCTTCCATCGAGGAAGAACACCACACTATCATGAGTGCGGTGATTCAGAAGGTTCAGCTCGCCAAGAGCGGGCTGACCGAAGCCTGCGGCAGCCTTCTAACAGGCTTTGAGGTAAGAATTTTAAGACATGTAATGTAATACCGCATAGACAGTAGCCCTTGATGCTCGGTTCGGTGTTCGAAAAGAAAAGCTGGACTGAGGATCTTACAAAGATATACGCAGGAGTTCTAAAAAATATGTCAATATGGGATTGCAGGTTGCGCTGCTGACCTCTGCCGCACTGACTGCGGAGGTTGATGCTTTGAAGCAGAACCTAGAGCGGTCTGAGAGCGAGCTCGGCCGTGCCAAGAAGCAGCTCGAGGACAAGGAAGGTGAGTAACACCGTATTAAATTTGTACCTTACAGAAAAGGATTTTGGTTGCAAGAGAAATAACAAGGATAACATGGGTACTCCAGGGGCCACGAACGAGGTGGCGACCCTGAAGGAGGCCGTGTCTGCGGCCGAACATAATGCGGCCGCGGAACGAGCTGAGCGAGAGAAGCAGGAGGCGCGGGTGGCGGAGGTGCAGCAAGAGCTCCAGGCTCTCATGGAAAAGCATGAGAGTTTGGAGCGTGACTCGAAGACTCGAGAGGCCAAGCTTGCATCGGCTCTTGAGAGTGCCAAAGCCGCTAAGGCCGAAGCCCATAAGGCCCTCCAGGAGATTGAGGCGGTGAAGAAAATAGCGGCGGGTAAGGCATTTTTCATGCAAAGCAAGCATGTGAATGTGAATTACCTGTTACTTACCCGAATTCGGAGCTCTCCAGGAGCGTTTGCAGATCTGCCTCGCAGCGTATCCGATGCTGCCGCATTCTACCGGGCCGAGGAGGGGAGCTCGACGGAGAAGGTCTTTTGGTCTTAGTATGCTGAGGCCGGACATCCGGTGCCCCTGAGCGACCAGCTGAAGCAGCTGGTCGAGCTCCACGAGGTAGTCGAACAGGCCATGAAGGGACTCATAGTTCGGCTGTGGCCCAAGGAAGCCATGCCTGGGAGCTACTTCGGCCTGGTGCAGCGGCTGGTGGATGCGTGTCCCTGGGTGGAAGTCGTCAAGCACTCCGCCTACATTGAAGGTGCCTGTCGGGCCCTTGCCCGTGCAAAAGTGTACTGGGGCAGGATGGACGCTGAGAAGCTTCTGACGGACGCGCCGCCGGCGGGCAAGGAGTATCGCACGCCCGAAATGTATTATAAGAGTGTCCTGAAGGGAGCCCGCATGATTGCGGATGAGTGCTCCAAGGATGTAATATTTGAGTAGAATCGCATTATGTTATCTTGTGCGCTGAAAACTGTGTTCATATGCGCTAAGCAACGCTTATTAATTTAAAATATTACCTTCCGTGCGGCCGTTTATCAAATCTGGGAGATGGCAAGTCGTCGGCTTCAGCCCCCATGCCACTAGTGCTGGGGTGTTCGGGATAAACTTGAGCACTCTTGTTCCCATGTTTGGGTCCATCTAGGGAGGCGCTCAACACAACGAACGAGGCAACCGGACTTATAATGCTTGAACACACTCACTTAGCCATAGAATTCTATAATTTTAAATTTCGGCGAAGCCCCTAGTGTTCGGAAGACCGAGTTCGGGGCGCTATCCACGCCTGGGCCGGACAAAGCCGGTCCTCGCTCTAAGCGGCATAAATCTTTAGGGACTCGAAAAAACCTCTCGAACAGCGACCAGCTCTCGCCCTATCATGACGGTCAGTTTTAGCTTTCTCCACTGAGGCGCTCGCCCAGCTCAACCGGGGCGCAATCGCAGTGGTTCTCCCAGTGCTACCTTGGTGGATAAAACGGAACGTAAGGTACCAAAACATGGGAGCCGGGCAAACCCAACTATTGACCCAAGACATGATTCGGAGCCGATGCATATAATGCTATAAGTTCGGGGTGCCGCACTTGTGAAAGCGTTCGGACTTATCACACCATAATGCAGGGAACTTAAGCCCCTGGTGTATTCGGCCGTACCAAAGTGTACGGATGCAACATGTCATAAACGAACATATATAAGAAAGAAATGCAATTATAAGCAAAAAAGTGATGCATTGTTTATTCCAGAAATACTGCCATGAATGCAGAACGATACAAATAGTGCGGTAAGAAAGGGATTGGACTATTAAACATGTCCCCCTCTAGGGGTAGGCTGCGAAATGGTGTATTAAACAGATTTAATGCTCGTAATGGAGACCACCTGAGTGTTTGTCGTGGCCTGTCTCCTTCCCTGGCTGTTGCATCGTGAGTTCGGCAGGTCTACTACCGGACAGGGCCTTTGGTGAACGGAGTCCTGTGGGTAAGAAAAAAGAAAAAAGAAAAAGAGTGACACACTTGGGAGCCCCTTGTGTGGTTGAGCCGCACTCTGGGCCTGTCGTGGTCGTGCCCCTCCCCCTATGCCCATGGTATCTCCAGAGCGTAATTATGTACGCGAGGGACTAGTCTTGCAATTATGCAAGGGCTGGGGTTGGGGCCGCATTGCTACGCGTGCTCGGAACGTGCCAGGTGGTCTTGTTGTATGTTACTCCAGGCGCGTTTGGCCGTGTCCGGTCGCTTAATGACCGGACTCGAAAATTGCCTTAAGAGGCTGCTCTGTACTTCTGCCGCGAGAGCCGCTGTGTGTTCCTCCGTTCGGAGGGAGCGTTCAGTGTTTCCGTTGACCGTGATGACTCCTCGAGGGCCTGGAATCTTGAGCTTGAGGTATGCGTAATGCGGCACCGCGTTGAACTTTGCAAACGTGGTTCGTCCGAGCAGAGCGTGATAGCCGCTGCGGAACGGGACTATGTCGAATATTAGCTCCTCACTTTGGAAGTTATCCGGGGATCCGAAGACCACTTCCAGTGTGACTGAGCCTGTACAATTGGCCTCTACACCTGGTATGACGCCTTTGAAGGTCGTCTTTGTAGGTTTGATCCTTGAGGGGTCTATGCCCATCTTGCGCACTGTGTCCTGATAAAGCAGGTTCAGGCTGCTGCCGCCGTCCATCAGGACTCTGGTGAGGTGAAATCCATCGACGATTGGGTCTAGAACCAATGCGGCGAATCCGCCATGGTGGATACTGGTGGGATGGTCCCTTCGATCGAAAGTGATCGGGCAAGAGGACCATGGATTGAACTTCGGGGCAACTGGCTCCATCGCATATACATCCCTATGTGCACGCTTTCGTTCCCTCTTGGGTATGTGGGTTGCGTATATCATGTTTACCGTCCACACTTGTGGGGGGAAACCCTTCTGTTCTCTATTGTTCGGCGTCCGGGTCTCTTCCTCGTCATCGCTATGCAGCCCCTTGTCATTGTTTTTGGCGATTAACTTGCTTGCCTGCGTGAATACCCAACAATCCCTGTTGGTGTGATTGGCTGGCTTTTCGGGGGTGCCGTGTATCTGGCACGAGCGGTCGAGTATTCGGTCCAAATTGGACGGACCCAGAGTAGTTCTTTTGAATGGCTTTTTCCGCTGACCGGGTTTAGAGCCTCTGAATCCAGCGTTGACTGCCGTATCGTCACTATTATCGCCGTTAACGCGGAGTTTGTTTTTGTTTCGATGCGACCTGCCATTGCGGTCCTTGGTATCCGGACTGCCAGAATTTTTGTTGAGGTTGTTACTGTGGGCTAGCCAGCTATCCTCCCCCGCACAGAAGCGGGTCATGAGTGATGTGAGGGCTGCCATGGATTTCGGCTTTTCCTGTCCTAGGTGCCGGGCCAGCCACTCGTCGCGGATGTTATGTTTGAAGGCTGCGAGGGCCTCTGCATCCGGACAGTCGACGATTTGATTTTTCTTTGTTAAGAACCATGTCCAGAACTGTCTGGCCGATTCATCTGGCTGCTGAATTATGTGGCTTAGGTCATCGGCGTCTGGTGGTTGCACATATGTGCCCTGGAAGTTGTCAAGGAATGCGGCTTCCAGGTCCACCCAACACCCAATTGACTCTGCTGGCAAGCTGTTAAGCCAATGCCGAGCTAGTCCTTTAAGTCCCTCCCTGGTGTCTATATAAACCGGAGGGTTTTAGTCCGTAGGACAACACAACCATTACAACAATCATACCATAGGCTAGCTTCTAGGGTTTAGCCTCCTTGATCTCGTGGTAGATCCACTCTTGTACTACCCATATCATCAATATCAATCAAGCAGGAGTAGGGTTTTACCTCCATCGAGAGGGCCCGAACCTGGGTAAAAACATCGTGTCCCTTGTCTCCTGTTACCATCCGCCTAGACACACAGTTCGGGACCCCCTACCCGAGATCCGCCAGTTTTGACACCGACATTGGTGCTTTCATTGAGAGTTCCTCTGTGCCGTCACCGATAGGAAGGATGCCTCTTCTCGTCTTCAAAGACGGTATCTTCGCCAAAGGAGCCTTGGCTGCCGGCAAAACTATCCGGCTGGGTAGTTTTCTCATGACCGCCTGTTCAGCCACCGCTTCGACGATGACCTCTCAGATCATCAAAAGCAATCTTCATGTCAACTCGGAATTTGCCGAGCAGTTGGATCCAATGGAGCTCTCGTCCGTAAACGAGCTCTTGGATCATATCGCCGCCCTGGGAGTCGCTACAGACTACAATCAGATTGGGCTTAAAACCGATCTAAGAGAGATTAACTCCCCCCAGGCTACCCACCACGTGGGGTGGTGGAGGAACAATGCGGCAACTATTCTCCTGTAGTAAAAACTAGCCATGTCCGGACTTCCGAACCCTCCATGCTGGATTCCCATGGAGGGACGGACTTCGGTCAAGCACTGAACCTAAAGTCAGGCATCGGACCGGACTTGTTGGACAACGTCCAACAATCCAAGCTTCCAAATTCGGAAACTCCTCGACTTTTGAGCCTCAAGATGGGTAGGGTTCCGGACTCAACTCCACCCACCCACACAGACATATGCGATCTATCTCAAATCCGGCAAGAGCCCGCTGAGACAGTACATCATTACTGGGCCAGATTCCTCCTGGTTATGGACAGGATAAAGGACTGCCGAGAGGAAAACACAATTTCAATTTTTTGCAATAATTGCACGGACGAGGGAATTTTTAACGCCGTCAGTCGTTGCGAAATTACACGCTTCGCCGATCTGGCGTCCATAGTACGAAAGTACTATGCGATGGAGAGTTTCCGTAAAACCAAAACTAAGTTTTGGGACAATCCGGCCCCGAATACAACCCTAGTCCGAAGTAAAAGAGTGCATCGCACTCAGGCAACAGGCATTAAAGCCAAAAAGCCAAAACCCCATAAAGGGCAAGGAACCGTACTGGAAGGATGGCTCAGCGGACCCTGTAAAATTCACAATACAGAAGGCGCCACTCCAACACATAGCCTTCGAGCATGTTGGATATTGCGGCAGGTGGCCAAAAGTGGCGAAGAGCTTCTAGCCTCGGACAGCCACTCCAATAATACCAGTACGGTGTCAACAGTCTTCGAGACTTTCGCATCGAATAATATGCGGAAACGTACAATCCGCAGCCTCGCCGAAGTCTACCAAGTAGAAACAACAAATCCATGGAGCGACACGGCCATCACCTTCAACGCCAGCGACGAACCTAAGTTCAGAACAGCCCGAGCACCAGCCGCATTGGTTCTCAGTCCAATAGTGGATGGCTTTCGCCTTACCAAGGTACTCATGGATGGAGGCAGCGGACTAAACCTCATCTACGAGGAAACTCTTCAAAAAATGGAAATAGACTGGAGCCGCATTGAGCGAAGCAGCACAACCTTTAGAGGAATAATGCCCAGTCGGGAAGCGCGCTGCACAGGAAAAATCACACTCGATGTAGTGTTCGGCTCGCCGGACAATTACAGGTCCGAAGAGGTCACGTTCCAAGTGGCCCCGTTCAGTAGCGGATATCACGCTATATTAGGACGAGAGGCATTCACAATTTTTCAAGCCATACCCCATTATGGGTACATGAAGCTCAAGATGCCTGGGCCCGGCAGAATAATCACTCTCGTTAGTGATCCAGACATAGCACTCTGCGCCGAAAACAAGACAGCCGCATTAGCCCTAGAGGCACTATCCGAAGCCCTAGCGGCGGAGGAACTTACTGCGCTGCGCTCTACGGTGAATAGGGACGATGTGATACTTGATAAGAGACCCAAGTCCACGTCTTTTAAACCAGCGGATGAAATAGTCAAATTCCTGGTCCATCCAACGGACCCAACAAAGACGGCCTCCATCGGGGCGCAGTTGAACCCCGATATAGATGCCGCACTGCAAGAATTCCTTCGGGAAAATTGGGACATCTTTGCCCATCACCCTTCAGATATGCCAGGAATCCCATGCAGATTGGCAGAACACAGCCTAAACATCCTAAAAGGATTCAAGCCAGTCAAACAGGCTCTTCGGCGTTTTTCCGAACCCAAAAGACAGGCAATGGGAGAAGAACTAGCCAAACTACTAGAAGCCAGATTCATTAGAGACATCAAACATCCGGACTGGCTAGCAAACCTGGTAATGGTACCAAAGAAGGATAAATCCTGGCGCCTATGTGTCGATTTTAAAGACCTCAACAAGGCCTGCCCAAAGGACCCCTTCCCTCTTCCCCGCATCGACCAAATAATCGATGCTACTGCAGGGCACGATTCATTGTGCTTCCTTGAAGCATACTCCGGTTACCACCAAATTAAGATGGCGGAGGCAGACCAAGCCGCAACGGCATTCATTACTCCATATGGACCATTCTACTTCAACACAATGCCCTTCGGGCTCAAAAAAGCCGGCGCAACATATCAGCGCATGATTCAGACATGTCTGGGTACCCAGATCGGAAAAACAGTAGAGCCATACGTAGACGACGTAGTCGTCAAAAACAAACATGTCGAAACCTTAGTAGACGATCTGAGGCTCACATTCGACAACCTCCGAGCATACGTCATCAAGCTGAATCCGGAAAAATGCGTTTTCGGCGTACCAGCCGGAAAGCTCCTGGCCTTCATCGTATCCAGTAGAGGAATTGAAGCAAACCCAGCTAAGATCCGAGCTCTGTCACAGCTCGACATTCCAAAAGACCTCAAACAAATACAAAAATTGACTGGATGCATGGCGGCTCTAAGCCGCTTCATCTCCCGTTTGGGAGAAAAGGCATTGCCCCTCTATCGCCTCCTCAGGCGCACCGAACACTTCGAGTGGATGGATGCTGCCACTGCCAGACTAGAAGAAATAAAAGCCATATTGGCAACAAATCCGGTCCTGGCTGCGCCTAACTTCGGTGAACCAATGTTGCTATATATCGCAGCAACACATCAAGTCGTAAGCGCGGTGCTCGTCGTCGAACAAGAAACAGAAGGGCATAAATTCCCTCTTCAAAAACCAGTGTACTATGTATCCACTGTCCTAACCCCCTGCAAGTCCCGCTACCCGCACTATCAAAAGATAGCCTACGCAGTGTTCATGGCATCCCGGAAGCTTCGACACTACTTTCAAGAGTGTTCGATAACAGTGGCCTCCGAAGTGCCCCTCAACGACATTATAAATAATCGCGATGCAACGGGCAGGATTGCAAAATGGGCCATTGAGCTCTTCCATTTGATATAACTTACAAACCTCGGCGAGCTACAAAGTCGCAAGTCTTGGCCGACTTTGTCGTCGAATGGACCGAAGCCGAACTCCCTAAAGAGTACGGCGCATACTCCAATTGGACTATGCATTTCGACGGCTCCAAAATGTTGGCCGGCTTGGGGGCTGGCGTCGTATTGACATCCCCAACCGGTGACACAGTCCAATACGTACTTCAGATAATGTACACGGACTCCAACAATGCAGCCGAATATGAGGCCCTCCTACATGGCCTCCGGATGGCAATCTCCATGGGCATTCAACGCCTAGAGGTGCGCGGGGATTCAAACCTTGCAATATCCCAAGTAAATGGAGACTTCGACGCCAAAGATCCGAAAATGGCAGCCTATCATAACGTTGTCCTAAAAATGTCAGCTCGGTTCGAAGGACTCGAATTCCACCACGTAGCCCGGGATAATAACCAAGCAGCCGACGTACTGGCACGCATCGGCGCGAAACGCGATGCTGTCCCCCCAAACATCTTTCTGGAATGGCTCTTTAAGCCATCCGTACTATGGGAAGAGGAGTCCGGAAATAACAACCCGGATGCAGCCGCATTACCCAACATAGAGCAGTCTGACATAATCGGCGGCTCAGCCGACGAAATAACACCTTCAGCCCACGAAATAATGGCAGTAATTGCCCCGTGGACAGAGCCATTCCTAGCCTACTTAATCAGGCAGGAACTTCCCGAGGACCCAAATGAGGCCCGCTGCATAGTTCGGCGATCTAAAGCCTACAAGGTACAAGGGGGAGAACTATATAACAAAAGCACAACCGGAGTCCTTCAAAGGTGTATCTCTGAAGATGAAGGGCAAAACCTTCTGGCTGAAATTCATGCCAGACTAGGCGGACACCACGCCGCAGCTCGGGCCCTTGTAGGAAAGGCCTTCCATACAGGATTTTATTGGCCGACGGCCCGGGCAGATGCTCAAGACTTAGTCCAAAGATGCGTCGGTTGTCAGCTCTTTGCTAATCAGAGCCATATGCCACCCACCGCCCTCAAAACTATACCCATTACCTGGCCGTTCGCGGTCTGGGGGCTTGACATGGTTGGACCCCTCAAAGGGGGAACCCACAAGCAAAGGTACCTATTGGTCATGGTGGACAAATTCACCAAATGGATAGAGGCCAAGCCAGTTAAAACGGCAGAGTCCGGACCAGTGATAGACTTTATATCCGGGGTAGTACACCGTTATGGCGTCCCCCATAGCATCATTACTGATAACGGCACGAACTTCACGGCCGACGAGGTTAAATCATGGTGCAAAAACATGGGCATTAAGCTCGACTACGCTTCAGTCTATCATCCTCAAACCAACGGTCAAGTGGAATGAGCAAATGGTCTAATAATGAGCGCCATCAAACCCAGACTAGTGTGGTCCCTTACAAAATCTGACACGCACTGGGTAGAGGAGCTCGACTCCATACTCTGGGGGCTGCGGACAACGCCCAACCGTACTACCGGATTCACACCATTCTTTATGGTATACGGCGCAGAGGCAGTTTTGCCCTGCGACATCATTCATGACTCACCTCGAGTGTGCATGTACGAGGAAAGAGAAGCCGAGCTGGATCGGCAGGACAGCTTGGACGCATTGGAGGAAGAACGTGATGTCGCCAAGGCTCGTTCCGCATTCTATCAACAGCAGGCTCGAAGATACCAAAGCAGAGAAGTACGGGCTAAGACTTACAATGTTGGCGAACTAGTTCTACGCCTGCCGGACAAGAAAAAGGACAAGCTCAAGCCCAAATGGGAGGGCCCCTTCATCATCGATCAAGTCCTGACCGGCGGAGCGTACCGTCTGCGAAATGCATCGGATAACCGACTCGAGCCGAACCCATGGAACGCAGCCCGCCTCCGACGATTCTACGCCTAGCGCCGGACTAAGAGTTTGTCTCCTTCCCCCGTCCAAATTTTTTACATTTCAGCTGTCTTTCTGTTCTCTCTTTTCTCTCACCCTTTTCATAAAAGCCCTTGAAGGCCTGCTTGCGCATTGTTCGCACACACTTGATGTGCTATCCGCACTCATTATACCTGGGGGCTTCTTTTACCAGAAGCTTACTTATAAGGGCTTCATGCCCAGCACATGTGTCACACTTCCACATGTACCTTTTATTCACCATTATATGCATTGATATGACTTAAGTTTTGGTGTCGGGGGTTGGGTGCGACATATGCCAAAGGATGGCTTATCATGGTGGGGGCGAGTAGAACGTCGCCGGTGCCTGGAAACGGGATGAGGCGAAGGCATGCACGCCGGCGAATCTTACCCAGCTTCGGGGCTCTCCGGGGAGATAACACCCCTACTGCTGCTCTGTGGGGTCTCCGCATGGTCACTAAAGCAACATGGCTACAAGGGTGCTCCTGCAGCTGTATCTGGAGGCAGGAGAGAGCAAGGCTAGTTCTCTCCTTCCTATGCTATCTGTTCTATCTCTCTCAAGGTCCGAACCCTTTGCATGGGTGCCCCGGGGGGTTTATATAGGCCTACCCCCCAGGGGTACAATGGTAATCCGGCTAGGCGCGGGTCCCAGCCGTCTGTCTCTCAGGCCGCCGTCCTTCCTGCTGGCTTCTGGGGCCCGCTGACTGGTGGGTACCGCGGACAGGCTTGACACTGTGCGGCACCCCTGATGACGCAGGCTTGGTCATTGGGTCGTGGCAAAAGTGCCGCCGTCTATCGGGCGATCACTGTCGCCATTCCCCATCCTATCTGGTTAATGGCTCATGGGGCCCTAGAGAGGGGTCGGCCGACTCCAGGGAGGCCGACTCCCACAAGGCCGTCTTCGGGGCACTCAGGCCGCCTTCGGTCCATCCTCTGACAGGCGGCCCCGCGGTCTTCGGGCCGTACAGGCCGGTGTCGTGGGCACAGTACGTTGCGCACTGTGGCTGAGGTCAGGGCAGGCATGGCAACAGTGTCGCTCCTCGTCGGAGATCTTTCGGCGATACGGCTCACTGTAGCCACGCCGGCCCCTCGTAGGCAGGAGGGAACAGCCATGTCGCGACCGTACCCTGCCTCGGGCTTCAGGAGGAGTCATGGGCCGACTCTCCATAGTCGGCCTCTCTGGAGGTCGCCAGCTTGGTGTCGGCTTATCTTGGAGTCGTCGTCTGGGACTCGGCTCATCTTGGAGTCGCCGTCTGGGACTCGGCTTCTTAGACTCAGCCTGAGGGGCGCGGCCTGCCCCGATGTCTTGAAAGATCCTGGGACCCGGGTTAGCCTACCCGTGGCCCATTACTCCGACAGTAGTCCCTGAAGCTGGTGAAGCCCCGCGGACACCACCTTGTGGGGCTTCAACAGTTTCAATCTCCCCGTACGGACTCTGGAACTTGGCTGCCGTCTTCCCTTTGGCCGACTGTCAAAGTCGGGTTTTCTTGCGAGGGGCCGCGGCTAAAAAAGCCGCGGCGGGAAACCAGGCGGCGTGCCTGATACGCTTCCCCGCTGCCATCGAGGCAGCCCTATTACGCGGCGCCACGTGGAGAGGACAGTCTGCCCACCCATGCGCGCGACGGGACGGGCCGTTAGGCGGGGCCCGCCACTACCGCGCCTCGGCATATGAACGGATCCGTTGCGGCCGCGGACGGTTGGTTTCCCCATGTTGTTACTACGCGCAGTAACTTCGTGCGGTAGATCGTGGGGCGGCGTGGGGCATCGTGCGCAGTTAATCCCACGCCCGCCCCCTCGGATCCTCAGCCCATAGGGCTATAAATAGGCGGGGGAAGCGGGGTAGCACCGCACGTGCACCCCTCTCCCCCATTCTCCTGCCTTCTCTTATTCCTGCCCCCGCCATCGAGCGAGAGCTTCTCCACACCACGGCGATGAGCTCTTCCTCCGCCGCGGCCCCCGCCTGCGCTCCGGCGTATGGAACGGCTCGGAGGTGGAGGAGGAACACATCAAGTTCCTCCGCCAGACCCACCGTCTCCCTAGCGCGGACCTCGTGCGCACCCGCCCCGCGCTGGTGGGAGAGACCCGACCGGCGCCGGAGGAGGGCGAGCGGGTCATCTTCCGCTCGCACCTCATGCGCGGCCTGGGGCTGCCGGCGAGCGGTTTCTTCCGCTCGTTCTTGGAGTTTCACAGCCTTCAACCACACCACCTTACTCCAAATACTGTGGTGTTGCTCTCCGCCTTCGCCACTCTATGCGAAGGTTTCCTCGGCGTTCTCCCCACCCTCGAGCTGTGGGGAGAATTCTTCTCTTCGAAGCTCGGCACGCAAGTCGCCGGCATTCCGACTCAGTGCGGCACCTACATCGCAGTGCGGCGCTCGACAGCCGACAACCCCTTTCCTCCCATCTTGCTGATAAAGTCGGTGAAGATGTGGCAGCGCTCATACTTCTACGTGAAGAACCTCTCCACCGACGGCGACTGGGTCAACTTGCCGCCCTTCAATGTCGCCCCCCTAACTGGGAGGCTCCCCAGCTGGTCTCACCGAGCCAGGTCGCTGACTCCCTCCGGAGCCGCCGCCGTAGCACGACTCCGAGTCTTGCTGCAGTCGGAGGGCCTCGTCGGATCCGACCTTCTGGCCGCCTTCGTGGCGCGCCGAGTCCTCCCGCTCCAAGGCCGGCCTCACCTGATCTGTCAGATGAGCGGCCTCCGAGACCCAAGTCAGATGAGCACCAAGGAGATGCCCCGCAAGGAGGTGGCGAACTTGGTGAACCACATCGCACACTGCGAGTTCACGGAGGACTGGCAGTTCGGCAAGGAGCCGTACTCGCGTGACAACCCCCCTCCAGTGGTAAGTCGCGTCCCCCTGTTGCTTTGTCCTCTTTTGCAGCCGACTCCGGCTTCTGACTCTCATCGGTTTTTTCTGGGCAGAACCCCCTCATGGAGCCTGCAGCCGGCGCCACGAGACAGCCCCGCGAGTATGTCCCTGATCGCACAGATAGCGACGTCGACAACCCCGACTTGGGGGCGGCGGCGATGGAAGCCGACGCTGAAGGCGGCGGAGAAGGGGCAGACGGCGGCTTCAAGCCCTCGGCCACCTTCGCCGACTGGCCTGATGATGATGCCGACGGGGAAGTCGCCCCGCGCCACCAGCCAAGGGCCGGCCTGGCTGGCCAAGGCGGCGTGAAGAGGCGTCACGCCGGGCCGAGTGCGCCTGGCGGCAAATTGAAGAAGCTCAAAGGGGCGGCCGCCGCGACCAAACGGGAGGAGGCGGCCGCGAAGGCCAACCGCTTCCGAAGGGAAGTGAGAAGGCCGCCGCTAGTCTCCGCGTAAGTCTTTACGCTCTTGATTTTCCTTTGTTGAATCTTGTCTGAGTCTTCTTTAATTTTCCCTTTGTTCTTCTTCAGGCCCCCCCTCTCCCTTGAGAGAGTCGCCGTCCCCTCCGTCATGGGGTCGGCAGAGACGTCCGCCAATACTCGGCGGGCCGATCCCGCCGCCGACCTCCGGGAGGCGACGGAACGAAATGCGCGGGAGAAGCGCGACGAGGAGGAGGCCGAACGCCTGGAGAAGGCGCAGACCGAGAAGGCGGCCGCCAACGCCAGAAAAAGCTGGAGGACGCCGAAGCCGCCCTTGCGGCGAAATGGCGTGCCGAGGAGGCCATGCGTCGCCGATTGGCGATGCTCGTCCCTCCATTGTCGTCTCCACCGCCGCCTCCGGAGTTCACGGGGCAGACCGGAGAGGCCGGCGCCGAAAACCCCCTCGCGGAGAAGGAGGGCGGCGAGGCTTCTAGCTCGGACACTCTTGTGCCGCCACCGCCGCCTCCACCACCGTCTGGGAGACCGCACGGCAAACAGCCGGTGGGTCAGTCGGAGCCGCCGATCACGGACGAGGCCGAGGCGCGACTGCTTCTCCAAGTCGTCTCGCCGGTGCGCCGCCGTCTTGAGAGGGCGATCTCGGCACCGCGACCTCGGGAGACCGGCGCTGACAGCTCGGCCACCCTAGACGCCGAGGCCTCGAGCGCCGCACCCACCGGGTGGTTGCGCGGAGGCGACACCGGGCCGCTGAACCAAGCGCTCCTGGACGTCCAGGCGAAGCTGCGCGCCAAAGGCGACGCCCTTCAGGTCTGCACCAGGGCGCACCTGGCCGCGCGGACATCCATCCGGGTATGTTTCCTTCTTCTTTTTGATTCTTGTTTTGCTCTGTGGGGGCGCGCCAGCGCACCCACTGGGTGTAGTCCTTGAGTTCTGGGCCGGCTGCTGAGCAGGCGGTTCGGAACTCCCTCTGGCGAGTTCCAAATACTAACTTTGTCTCCATTGAATTATTGCATGAGTATCATAACCTTCGCGCCGCTGCCTTCAACCACAAGGTCGAGGAGTTGAACAAGCGGACCGCCGACTTGACGGAAAGCCGGAGTAAGCTCATTTTCCTTTTCTTCGCGGGGGCGCGGCCGACTGCTCAGCAGTCGGGCCGGATCTTCCCGGCGATCTACTTGCTGACAACTTATTTGTCTTCTTTTTTCGCTCTTCAGGCGCCAACGCCGCTCTTCAGGAGCAGCTGGGCGAGGCCAACACCGCGCGGCGGGCCAAGGAGGGGGAGTGCGGCAAGCTCGCGAAGGAGCGTGACCTGCTGGCGGCGTAGCTGGCCGAGCAGAAGGAGTTGCTCAAGAAGGCGCAGGACAAGGCCGAGAGGAGGGAGACTGCCCTCCTGGCCGAGTTTGAAAGCGAGCGCTCCGCCTGGACCGACAGGGAGGCGATGCTGACCTCCGGCTACCACGAAATCGAGGATATCGTTGATGGTAAGTTTCTTTTGTTTCTTCGGGCTTTCAACTATGCGTCAGGCCGACTTCTGATTTTTTGACTTGTTTCTTTTTTGTCTTGGCAGACTTCTTCCCTGGTCACTCACAGGCAGTCCTTCTGGCCATCGAGGCTGCTCAGGAGGCGCGAAGGGCTGCCGGTGAGGAGATCGCCGCTAACGCCCCCCGAACCATCGATGAGCAGCTTCTGAGCATCGAAGCCTGTCTTCTTCCGGCTCACCGGCTGCTGCGCCGGCTTCAGCGCGCCGGTGCCCAGGCGGTTGCCGCCCTGTGGCCAGACATGCCGGCTTTGCGCACCGCCAGTCGGACCGCCGACTGGCTAGAAGTCGCCGCCGGCCGTCTGGAGGCTTGGAAGGGCTCCTCGGCCCGGGCCGGAGCGCGCCGGGCCTTGGAGTTCGTCAAGGCGTTGTATCCGGGGCTGGACCTAGACCGTCTGGCCGCATTCCGGTCAGAGGCCCAGGCCGAGCTGGAGGCCGTGGAGGGTGCCATTATCGAGCGCGCGGCGGCCATCACCGAGTACACGGACACCAGTGTCTTTATGCCCGAGCGGGCTGAAGGCGGCGAGGAGGTGCCTCCAGAGTGGTTCGGGATGAACCCGGAGTATGGCGAGGATTCGGCGGAGGTGATCGGCTCCAGCACCAAGGGGGAGGACAAGGCGGAGGACGGAGGCGAGGCGGAGGTGCCAGAAGACGGAGCAGGCGGCCAGCCTCAGCTCGACCGCGCCTCCAGCAACGAGCCGCATGGAGATAAAGCGACTGCCGCCGGGGGCGACCAAACCGAGACTGCCCAGCCGACTGCCTTGGCGCCTGACACCGTCGTCTCCTCCGACCCTCCGGCTCCGGATGCCACCGCCTAGGCTGCCTTCTTGTCCTTACTTTATCTGTATCTCATAGTCTTTGAAGAACTTGTTAATTTGCACAATTCCACCCGCGGGGTGTATTTTAAACTCGATCAGAGGCCTTTGGTTATTTAAATATCTATTCGCCTTCTATCTTTCCTTGCTTATTGCTCTTTTTGACTTTTTCCTTTGCCGCCTTCCCCTAGTTGCCGCTTTGGCAGACGGACAGCCGCTCCGCGGACTGCCGTAAGTCAAATGCTTGGCTACCTTAGGGAAGGCAAGTACTTCACCGTTTAGAGTTTCTTTAGCAAGTCGGATATAAAGCGACAGGCCGACTACCCAAGAGTCGACCGTCTTTGATAGAAGCTAAGACGGCAAGCCGACTGCTCATGAGTCCGCTCTATAAAAAGAGGCTGGGAGCCGGCTTGAGCTATGCGTATGCTTTAGGTCCTTAGCCATTTTTTCGTGTGTGCGCTCGTTCTTGCTTGTTCTCCGCCTACCAACAGTCGCTCTGCGAGCTGCGGCTTTCGACTAGGAGAAGGCTTGAGCGCAATGCACTACTTGTCCGACTGCAGGAAGCATTTCGTAGCGCAAGACGGCAAGTCCCCGGGCCGACTAGTCTGGCCCGCTGCCAAGCGGCTTGTTTTGAAAGTAATGTACTCGAAGGCATAATTCTTATATCATACAGATGACACAAGAGGGGCAGTCCCCGAGCTCGTCTCGGGGGGCCCAAGGTCTTAGTACTTTAATACAAAAGGGGGTAGTGCGATACATACTGCATCAACTATAAAATCTTCGAAGAAGATTTGCATTCCACGGGCGCTTTGTTTCTTTGCCGGAGTCGTCCCTCTTGCGTACTCGGGGCTTCTGAGCGTCAATCAGATAGTAGGCGTTGTTCCCTAGCACCTTGTTGATGATGAAGGGGCCTTCCCAAGGTGCCGACAGCTTGTGCTGGTCAGCTGTTCTCTGAATCAGTCGGAGCACAAGGTCGCCCTCTTGAAACGATCTCGGCTTGACCTTTCGGTTGTAGTATCGATGCAGACTCTGCTGGTAGATGCCGGACTGGCTGAGTGCCAACAGCAGGCCCTCTTCCAGCAGGTCGACACCGTCTTGGCATGCTTCTTCAGCTTCCTCTTTGGTGTACATGGTGACTTGTGGAGAGTCGAACTCTATATCCGTCGGGATGACAGCTTCGGCACCGTAGACGAGGAAGAAAGGCGTGAAGCTGGTTGACTTGTTCGGAGTCGTGCGCAGACTCCAGAGGACGGCTGGTAGCTCCTCAACCCAGCAGCCGGCCGAACGCTCGAGTGGTTCGACCAGTCGAGGCTTGAGGCCTGACAGGATGAGGCCGTTTGCTCGTTCCACCTGGCCGTTTGACTGCGGATGGGAAACAGACGCTAAGTCCAGTCGGATGGCCTGCGTCGCGCAGAAACGGGCCAAGGCGCCTTTGGCAAAGTTTGTGCCATTGTCGGTGATGATGCTGTGCGGTATGCCATACCACACCGTGATGTCTGCGATGAAAGTCACTACAGTCGAACCATTCAACTTCTTGATGGGCTTTGCTTCTATCCATTTGGTGAACTTGTCCACCGCGACAAGCAGATGAGTTAGGCTGCCTCGGGCTGTCTTGAATGGTCCCACCATGTCCAGGCCCCAAACTGCGAAGGGCCAGGCAATGGGGATTGTATTCAGCGCGGAAGCCGGCTGAAGTGGCTTGGAGCGAAATATCTGGCACCCCTTGCACTTTTGGACTAATTCTTTAGCCTCTTCCAGGGCGGTCGGCCAAAAGAAACCGTGCCGAAAAGCTATTGCGACGAGTGCTCTTGAAGCTGCATGGTGGCCGCACTCGCCCTGATGAATGTCTCTGAGGATTGCTTGGCCTTGTTCTGGCTCTACGCAGCGCTGGTAGACACTAGTGACACTGCGCCTGACCAGTTCTCTGTTGACTATGGTGTATGCTTCCGCTCGGCGCTGCACTTGCCGAGCCAGGATCTCATCTGTCGGCAGCTCTCTGTTCACTAGAAACTTGAGGATGGGCTGCACCCATGAGGGTGCTGCTATCTCCTCAACTGCTACCACAATGACTTGGACAAGGGTGGCCGGGCTGGGGGGCGGCGGGCTAGAGTCCGCGGCCGTTTGCTGGATTGACAGAGTCCCTGGGCCGACTGGCACAGTCCCCGGGCCGTCTGGCGCAGTCCCTGGGCCGGGTTCTGAAGTCCTCGGGCCGGCTTCAACTAAGATTTTCTTGGGGCCGACTGTTGGGGCTCTGGAGTCGGATCCGACTTCTTCTGGAGGAGCCGGCACAAAGATGGAGTCTGACTCTAGTGAAGGCTTGATATACGGCTTGAGGAGACGCTGAAGAGCGATGCCAGAAGGTATTGCTTGGCGGGTGGAGCCGACTCGTGCCAAGGCGTCTGCTTGATCATTGTCATTCCTTGGTACGTGAAAGAACTCGCACCCTTCGAAGTATCCGCTGAGTTGCTGCACCAGGAAACAGTAGCTTGCCATGTTCGCATCCTTGGCATCCCAGTCGCCAGATGACTGCTGGACCACCAAGTCAGAGTCGCCATAGCACAGGATCCGGCGAATGCCGAGCTCTTTGGCAAGCCAGAGCCCGTGAATGAGCGCCTCGTATTCAGCGATGTTGTTGGAGGCGGCGAAGTGGATCTGCAGCACATACTTGAGTTTGTCGCCTTTAGGGGAGGTGAGGACGGCGCCGGTCCCAGGCCGGTGCGCATCTTAGAGCCATCAAAATGCATCCGCCAATGGGTGGAGTCGGGCGCTGGCGGCAGGTACTGGGTCTCGGCCCAGTCGACGAGGAAGTCGGCCAGCGCTTGTGACTTGATGGCGGTGCGGGGCTGGTAGTAGATGGTGTAAGGAGCCAGATCTATAGCCCATTTGGCTACTCGGCCTGAGGCGTCTCGGCTTCCAATGATCTCGGCCAGTGGAGCAGTGCAAACCACGGTGATGGGATGCTCTTGAAAGTAAGGCTTCAGCTTCTTGGCGGCGAAATGCACACTGTAGCACATCTTCTGGTAGTGAGGGTAGTTCTGCTTGGAGGTCGACAGTACCTCGCTCAGGTAATATACCGGTCTCTGGACAGGGAGCGCCTTGCCTTCCTCTTTGCGTTCGACTACGATGACTGTGCTGACTACCCGGCTGGTGGTGGCAATGTATAGGAGCATGGGCTCTTTTGGAGTCGGAGCCGCCAGCACAGGGGGAGTAGTCAACATCTTCTTCAGTTGGAGAAAGGCCTCATCCGCCTTGTGATTCCACTCAAAAAAGGTGGTCTTCTTCATCAATTGATACAAGGGCAGGGCTTTCTCGCCCAGCCGACTGATGAATCGGCTGATGGACGCCAAGCAGCCGGTGAACTTCTCCACGTCTAACAGTCGGCTGGGTACCTCCATTCTCTCGATGGCCTTGATCTTCACAGGGTTGCACTCGATGCCGCATTCGGAGACCAGGAAGCCGAGGAGCTGGCCGGCTGGTACTCCAAAAACGCACTTCTTTGGGTTGAGCTTGATCTGGAATCGGCGCAGGTTCTCAAAGGTCTCCTTGAGGTCTTCTAGCAGCGTCCCACGCTTCTCCGTCTTCACCACCACATCATCCACGTAAACGTGGGCATTCCTGCCGAGTTGCTTGAGGAGGCATTTCTGCATGCAACGCTGAAAGGTGGTGCCGGCATTCCTCAAGCCGAACGTCATCGTCAGGTAGCAGAAAGCTCCAAACGGCGTGATGAAGGCGGTCTTTAGTCTATCTGTCGGGTTCAGCTTGATCTGGTGATAGCCTGAATATGCATCTAAGAAACTCAGCAGCTCGCATCCGGCTGTAGAGTCTATCACCTGATCGATTCTTGGCAAGGCAAACGGATCCTTTGGGCATGCTTTGTTGAGGCTTGTGTAGTCAATACACATCCGCCACTGTTTGTTCTTCTTCAACACCAGAACTGGGTTAGCTAGCCACTCTGGGAAAAATACTTCCATGATGAAGCCGGCTGCTAGGAGCCGGGCTATTTCTTCCCCAACAACTCTTCTTTTCTCTTCTGACAGGCAGCACAAGGGCTGCCTGACGGGTTTTACATCTGGCCTGACGTGTAGCTTGTGCTCGGCGAATTCCGTTGGGACACCAGGCATGTCCTTGGGGGACCATGCGAAGATGTCGCGATTCTCACGGAGGAAATCGACGAGCTCGCCTTCCTATTTGCTGTCAAGGCCTGTGCCTACGACAGCGTGCCTCTTTGGGTGCTCCGGGTCCAAGGGTATCTTCTTGGTCTCTTTGGCCGGCTTGAATGATCCTTCTGCCTCCGACTCCTTGGGGTCGGGCGATAACTCGGGTTGCTTTCCTGCCATCGCCACGACCCGGTCAAGGAGCCGCTTCTCAGCCGCGATCACCAGGGACTCGGCCCGCCGACTGCTTTCGGCCGCGCAGGCGGACGACTTCCTGTAGTCGCCGGCTACGGTCAGAATTCCCTTGGAACTCCGCATCTTCATCTTCAGATAGGCGTAGTGAGGGACCGCCATGAACTTGGCCAAGGCAGGTCGGCCAAGCAGAGCGTGGTACGGGCTTTCCAGGTCCACTACTTGAAACCAGACTGGCTCTCGGCAGAAATGATCTTTGTCTCCAAAGAGGACGTCTATCAGGATCTTGTCGATTGGCGAACAGGAAAGGCCAAGTACAATACCATGGAACACAGTCCGACTGCTCTGAAGTTGTCTCCGCTTGATTCCTAGTTTCTCCATTGTATCCTTGTACAGGATCTTGATGCTGCTGCCTCCGTCTATCAGTACTCGCGAGAAGCGGGCGGCCCGCCTATCAGTGGCCAAGAAGGCACCTAGGACCAGGGCATAGGAACCTGGATTCGGCATCACCTCTAGGTGATCCGCTCTACTCCAACTGATAGGCTTCTCGGACCAATGCATGAACTCTGGAGTACTTGACGCGACTGCATTCACTTCTTGCTGCTGTTGGCGCCTGCCGTGCCGGTCATCTGCTACACTGGTGAACACCACATAGGCTCCGTGCTCGTCCGGGAACTCGTCCTGCACTGCACCGACTGGCCGAGCAGCCGGCTGCTGGGGCGATGGCGGAGGCGGCGGCCCAACAGGTGGCGGAGGAGCGAGGCCGTCTCCCTTGGCGATTCTGGTGAGCCAGTGGCACTTTCTGGTGGTATGGTTTGACGTCTTCGCGCCACTGTGGAACTTGCAAGGACCATCCAAAGTCTGCTCATAAGAGAAGGCTGGCAACCAATTGGATTTGCCGCCCTTCTGCCGCTTGGCCGGAGGCTACCCCTCCGGCTGTTGATCTTCAACTGTTGCGACCTGCCGACTGTTGGAAGTCGGCTGTTGGGCCTTGCATTTGTTGTCGTTCTGTTGTTGGCGCCGACTGGTGTCTCCAGCCGGAGCTCTGGGAGCCTGAGGAGTCACCTTGCCAGCCGCATTGACTTGAACCTCCGTCTTCATGGATGAGTCGGCCGTGGCGTACTTGTCTGCTATGACTAGCAGTTCGTCCAGGGTCTCTGGCTCGTTGCAGAGGAGTCTGTGCTTGAGGAGGGTGCCTTCTCGGCACCCGGCAGTGAAGTACTCAATGGCCTGCACCTCGTGCACGCCCTCGTAGGAGTTTCGAAGCTCGCCCCAGCGCGTGAGGTAGTCGCGTGTTGACTCGTCAGGGCCTTGTACGCACAGGGAAAGCTGGCACGGCTTGGGAGGTCGCTTGTACGTGCTCGTGAAGTTGCAGATGAAGGCCTCGGTGAAGTCGACCCAGCTGTTGATGCTGCGGGGCTTCAGACTGTTCAACCATGTCCGGGCCGTGCCCTGGAGCATGAGTGGGACGTACTTCACGGCAACCCGCTTGTTGCCGTTCGCTATGCTGACAGCTATGGAGTAGTCTATCAGCCAGTCCTCCGGCTTCACGGAGCCGGTGTACTTGGGTGTGTCTCGGGGGAGTGTGAACCCTTTGGGGAAGGGCTCGTCTCGGATGCGGGGCCCGAAGCAAGGCGAACCCAGCTCGTCCTCTTCTTCCAGCGCCAGGGACCGGTGGAGTCGGTCGATCCGGTGGCGGGCGTCATTCTCTCCGACTCCCTCTCGACGACCGAGGCGGCCGCCGAGAGACGGATGTTCAACAGGCGGTGGGGACACGCCCCGCTCTCTTCTTGGCGGGGGAGGCAGGTAGTCGTCCCGCCGCTCTACTGCTCTTGGGCGGCCGTCTTGGTTGGTGATGTGAGTCCGACTGCGACTCGCAGCCGGCTCCTTATCTTTCCTTCCGCGGACTCCGCCAGTCGGCGTCCGAGAGGTCGTGCCTTGATCTCGGCGAAGAGGCAAGTCGCCGTTTGGTTGCTGCAGCGCGTCTGCGCGACCACCGGCCGTGTTTTGCGCAGCAACCGCGTCAAGGAGTTGCTGGACTCGCTCCGTCATCACACGGCGTTCTTCGCCCTCGAAGTTCTTCAGCTCATCAGTCGCTGCTTGGGCGGCGCGGATGTTCTCCGCAGGGGTGGCGTACACGGGGCGTTTTGCCCCGAGCAAGTCGGCGATGGCCACGCCGCGTTGCCGGACCGCGCCTAGATGGCTCGGCCTAGTCGGAGCCGGCAAGCCGCCCACGGCGCGATCCATCTCACACTGGTACGCTTCTGACAGGCGCTTCATGCTCGCCAGCCTCTTGGCTCCTTCGATGATCTGAAGGCGGCGTGTCTCGAGCGTCTCGGCGTCGGCGTCCTCTAGAATGGGCGCCGTTAGGTCTTGCAGGGCCGCAGCGAGCGGGTCCTGAACTTCTTCACCGGAGCGCTCGTCGTGGCTGATGACGAGCACCTCGTTGACGGCGCTTCCGCCACTCTCCTCGTGAGGAAGCGGCTCGTCGTAGACCACCACCTTGGTGGGGAAAGTGTCAAGCGACACGGCGTCGGAGTCGACCAGCATCGGGTCGGTGGAGCCTACGGACTCCAGGTCCACGGCGGGCTCGCCGGTGACGTGGAGTTGGTCGAGGAGGCCCGTGAGAAGACCCTCGGGGCCACCCGTGCCTGCATCGGATGCAGGCTCGTCGGAGAGGCGCACCTCGCCGACAAGTTCGGCGAGGCTGCTCACCGCGCAGGCGGCCTTAGCGCCGCGCAGCGCGTCGATGCAGACTCCATCTGGCGAGCCTGGCTGGCTGCGCTCGCCGGGGAGGAAGAAGGTTCCCGTCCAGAACAGATCTCCGGACGACGGTGCACCTCGCCCCACGATGGGCGCCAAATGTCGGGGGTTGGGTGTGACATATGCCAAAGGATGCCTTATCATGGTGGGGGCGAGTAGAACGTCGCCGGTGCCTGGAAACGGGATGAGGCGAAGGCATGCACGCCGGCGAATCTTACCCAGCTTCGGGGCTCTCCGGGGAGATAACACCCCTACTGCTGCTCTGTGGGGTCTCCGCATGGTCACTAAAGCAACGTGGCTACAAGGGTGCTCCTGCAGATGTATCTGGAGGCAGGAGAGAGCAAGGCTAGTTCTCTCCTTCCTATGCTATCTGGTCTATCTCTCTCAAGGTCCGAACCCTTTGCATGGGTGCCCCGGGGGGTTTATATAGGCCTACCCCCTGGGGGTACAATGGTAATCCGGCTGGGCGCGGGTCCCAGCCGTCTGTCTCTCAGGCAGCCGTCCTTCCCGCCGGCTTCTAGGGCCCACCGACTGGTGTGTCCCGCGGACATGCTAGACACTGTGCGGCACCCCTGATGACACAGGCTTGGTCATTGGGTCGTGGCAACAGTGCCGCCGTCTATCGGGCAATCACTGTCGCCATTCCCCATCCTATCTGGTTAATGGCTCGTGGGGCCCTGGAGAGGGGTCGGCCGACTCCAGGGAGGCCGACTCCCACAAGGCCGTCTTTGGGGCACTCAGGCCGCCTTCGGTCCATCCTCTGACAGGCAGCCCCGCGGTCTTCGGGCCGTACAAGCCGGCGTCGTGGGCACAGTATGTTGCGCACTGTGGCTGAGGTCAGGGCAGGCATGGCAACAGTGCCGCGCCTCGCCGGAGATCTTCCGGCGATACGGCTCACTGTAGCCACGCCGGCCCCTCGTAGGCAGGGGGAACGGCCATGCCGCGACCGTACCCTGCCTCGCGCTTCGGGAGGAGTCATGGGCCGACTCTCCATAGTCGGCCTCTCTGGAGGTCGCCAGCTTGGAGTCGGCTTATCTTGGAGTCGCCGTCTGGGACTCGGCTCATCTTGGAGTCGTCGTCTGGGACTCGGCTCCTTAGACTCAGCCTGAGGGGCGCGGCCTACCCCGATGTCTTGAAAGATCCTGGGACCCGGGTTAGCCTACCCGTGGCCCATTACTCCGACATTTGGCCAAGCTGGGTTGCCTGGCTCCTATGCTTACCCCTACGTTCCCGATTGTTCGGCTAGGAGGTAAAGGGAGCACCTCTGCGATTGTTACTGCCGGGTCAGCCGGATGTGTACCACGGACTGGGTGAAGCCGAAAGCTAGCGTTCTTAAGCGAATATTCGGTCGGTGACTTGAAAGATGATTTTTTACCTATTTATTTATCTGCCCCCAGATGTTTTCCTGCTTTTTTTCGTAGTTCGGACATGCACTTTAGGGCATGCCTCCCAGGGAAAGGAAACCTTAACGGAACTATTCTCCCTGGAAGATGTTTCTTACTAACCATGTAATATAACATAACTAGTTGGGCACTTGTCTGATAAAGCACTAATGACCCCTATGCCTTGTCTCCATGCATGCCCCGGTTGTTTCTTAACGGAGAAGGTATTCGGACACACTCCGGACTCTAGGGTCCCGAGGTTGACGCGAAAAGGTCGGCAAAGACAAACGATCTACAATCCGGCTAGACGGCATTTTACATGTCATTTTAAATACATTGTCAAATCGACTGACTGTATTCATCCTCAATCCCGTCTAACAGGCTGTCTAATTTACAGTCCCGTTGGGAATATTTAGCGGCCAACTCTACTTGGCCGTACACTAAGCTCACAGGGATCTCCTTCCCATCGGGCCCCACTGGTCCGACCTCGGCCATGTGGTTTGGATCCACCTTCTTGTACCGCGTCTTCACCATGGCCCAGGCCTCCCTGGCACCTTGACGGCAGGCAGATACCTTCCATAAGAGGAAGCGCTGCCGCGCTCCTTGAAGCTTCTCCGCAAGCTCTCCAAGGCCCTCGGGTAGGGAGAGGGACGGCCATAAAGCCTGGACGACACCGCTCATCGCCTGCCGAACTCGTTCGAGCAGTTGCACCAGCTCGGGAAGTTGGTCACCCGTTGATACGGGCATCTCCTCCGAAGGGCGACCTGTCAGCACACCTACAGACATATTTATGTCAATTGACTTCCTCGCCGAATTCTTCTTTTCAAAGGAGTTCGCTCAAGCACTTACTATAGATGCCGCGACGAAGCCGCTGATTCTCCTTCACGGAGCCAGACTGCTCGGCCTGAACACCTTTTAGCTCCTCTCCAAGCTGGGTGTGGGCATCCTGGAGTTTATTCCTCTCCTGCTGCACCTTCATCAGCACCCTCTCGCTGGCCTTTAGCTGGCGTAGTAGGTGTTGCTTGTCCGGATCCAGTCCGGCAACATCTGCAATATCAGTGTCAGATTTACACACACGCCGTACACCACTTATCTTTTTGAAATAATGTGTTACCAGGAGGGGTCTCTGTGTCTCCCCCTGCGGCAGCAAGTGCGGCCTCAAGTTGGGCCTTGCACTCTTGCAACTCCTGGGACAACTGGGCATTCTTATCTGTAAGATCCTGCAAATTATATGATCCTTAAATCAGTTACTTTAACTATTTTAAGTCTCGGGGGCTGCTGGCATATATAACCATTAAAACCTCTTACCCGTATGTCCCTCACATACTGCTCCGTGGCTCTGGTCAAACCATCTCGAGCAGCACGGAGGTGTGTGTCCCCCGCGTTAAAGGCATTCAACGCCTCGGGGGAGAAGCATGCGTCACGAAGAACTGTCCGGCGGCGCCTATGGTTCATGGCGCTCTCCACCTCAGACCTGGTGGCGGACAGTCTGTCGGTATCCTCTGTTGGAGGAGTATCCGGCTCGCGCCTTGTGCTCGCCTCCCCCTCCAGACCAGGTGTTGGAGCCTGGCTCGCAGAGGCCGGGTTGGCAACCTCTACGCCCACAGTCCGGCGGGCGCTCTTTCTCCTGCAAAGGTCATGAGCATTCAAACACTTCCTAGGAACTTTGTCCTAAAACACAACCGCGAGCCATACCGTTGCGGCGACGTTTCGATCCGCGCCGCACTCCTCTTCCGCCTGCTGGGCCGGACTGACCCTTGTTGGCCAGCCGCCGCGGGTTCGGCTTCCTGCCTTGAAGGTACCTCCTGTGAGAAACCATTGTATACGGTGATCAGAAATACGCAAGGACGAAAATAATGGTGTCGCGACTTCGGTCACAATCACCTGGGGAGCCGGAGATAGGACGGGGTAGTCAGCCGTAATGGCGACTAGAGCATTATCCATGCTGAGCTGGTGAAACACCCCATCAATTAGCTCCACCTTTATATCCGGATCCTCTTCGGAGGACGGATCAAGGGATCTTTTTGGATCCTCGGGCTGTGGAGCCGGACTATGTATGCTCTCCACAGTCCGGCGTAGATCCTGCGTAAAAACCATAAAGTAAGGTACTTAATTTTGGAAGTGTGGGTCGGATAAATAAACGTCCACTTACCCAGCTTCGAGGGTTGTTCATGGAGAACCCATTCAATGGGCTCATCTGGAGGAAGTCCTCCTTCTCCCCCTTGTACAGGCCGGACAGAATCTTTACCAGGTCTTCGGCCGATCCCGGCCCTTGGCGGCCATGACGAGTGGCATCATTCTCTCCGTTGAACTCCCACATGGGGTGGCCCCTGTACTGCAGCGGCTGCACCCCCCGCATGATGCACATGGCCATGACCCCAATCATGGTCAGTCCGGAATGGGCCAGTAACCTTATCCGGCCCATCAAATAATGGACGCTCTTGTCCTCCTCTAGCTCGGGGCTCCGCGGATGCCAACTCAGACGTTTCTTCAGAGGAGCATTGCTAAACTCCGGGAGGCCGATCCGAACAGGGTCCGGCAGCGGAGCGTCTTCTACATAAAACCATTCGGAAGGCCAGTCTTCAGACGCCTTCTTGGGGGTTCCGGATGGATATCCAGTCCCGGCGATGCGCCATATTTCGGCACCGCCCACTTGATATATGGACCCCTTGTGAGAGCGTGGTACGAGGCAAAATAACCTCTTCCACAGCGCAAAATGGGGCTCGATGCCCAGAAATAGCTCGCAAAGAGCTACGAAGCCCGCAATATGAAGAATTGAGGCCGGCGTGAGGTGATGGAGCTGGAGTCCGTAGAACTCCAGAAGCCCGCGGAGGAACGAATGTACAGGAAATCCGAGCCCCCTTATCAGATAGGGGACGAAGCATACCCGCTCCCCTTTGTTGGGACTTGGGGTAGCCTCCGCTTGCTTCCCACCTTTGTAGGTGGCCAGCCCGGCTCGAACCGGAACCATAAAGGCCGGAGGAAGATATCCCTCCGCTTGGAGCGTCACTAGCTCGCTGTGAGGGACAGAACATCTCCTCCAATCTCCTGGCAGAGGGCTGGGAGCGCGAGAGGAGGATCCGCGTCGACGGTCCATGGTGGAATGGATTTTTTGTCAGAGGCGCTCCGATGAGTACTCGCGGAAGGAAGATGGTGTGATTTGGATCTGGATTCTTGCCTCTCTTATAGGCAGATTATTTGCGCAGCTAGGGGGTAAAACATAAAAGACACCCTGGCTTTTCCCATTCGTGCGACGCGTGGAAGAAGGCCATTATTGGGCGTGGAAGCCAAGGAGCGCAACGTTTACAAAAGAGCCGGACACTGTTCGGCAGGTACATGGAACTTAAAGGAGAACCCTCCTTGCAACGCCGAAGACTATATACGCGCTGGACTTATCGTCATTGAAGCCTGGTTCGGGGGCTACTGAGGGAGTCCTGGACTAAGGGGTGTCCGGACAGCCGGACTATCATTGTCAGCCGGACTCCAAGACTATGAAGATACAAGATTGAAGACTTCGTCCCGTGTCCGGATGGGACTTTCCTTGGCGTGGAAGGCAAGCTTGGCAATACGGATATGTAGATCTCCTACCATTGTAACCGACTCTGTGTAACCCTAGCCCTCCCCGGTGTCTATATAAACCGGAGGGTTTTAGTCCGTAGGACAACACGACCATTACAACAATCATACCATAGGCTAGCTTCTAGGGTTTAGCCTCCTTGATCTCGTGGTAGATCCACTCTTGTACTACCCATATCATCAATATCAATCAAGCAGGAGTAGGGTTTTACCTCCATCGAGATGGCCCGAACCTGGGTAAAAACATCGTGTCCCTTGTCTCCTGTTACCATCCGCCTAGACGCACAGTTCGGGACCCCCTACCCGAGATCCGCCGGTTTTGACACCGACACTCCTCCTCTAATCGGGGGAGCAACTTGCATTTTGGTTAGCTTTTGGAGGGGCGTTCGACTTCATACTCTTTGGCCGCAAGGACTTCAGTCCATCTGTCGGCTAGCAGGTCTTGATCAGCTCGGAGCTGTTGCTGCTTTTTCTTTAGGCTGTTTGCCGTGGCCATAAGCCTGCGTTTAAAACGCTCTTGTTTGACGGGATCCTCGGGCACGACGAATTCGTCGTCGTTGAGGCTTGCCTCGTCTCCAGAGCGAGGCATGTAATTATAATCCTCTACCTCTTCGTCTGCCGCTCTCTCGTGAGGGCTGGCTTCTCCGTCCTCCTATGCTGAATCTTGCTGAGGGGGTTGTCTTCGGCACTCTCTGGGGTGTTATTATCTCCGGTGCCGGAATCTCCATTCTTGCTGTGGCGGGATTTAGAGCGGCGCCGCTGTCATCGGCGCTTGGGCTATTTCTTAGAGGAATCTGCCTCCGCTTCTTCTTCGCCGTTCCCATCCTTTGGGATGTCCACCATGTATATGTCATATGACGAGGTGGTCTTCCAGTGCCCCGTAGGCGCTGGTTCTTGGTCGTCTCCGACATCGTCGTACATACCGTCGATGTCTTCGGAGTCTTAGTCTAGCATGTCGGTTAGATCGTCGACAGTGGCTACAAAGTGGGTGGTGGGTGGGCTTTGAATTTCGTCATCGTCCGCATCCCAACCGTCCTGACCGCAGTTCGGCCAGGGCTCTCCTGATAATGAGAGATACTTTAGCGAATTCAGGATGTCGCCAATGGGTGAGTGTTGAAAGATGTCCGTGGCGGTGAACTCCATGATCGGCGCACAATCGGATTCGATTGGTAGGGGCGTAGGAGGTTCGGAGTCCGGCGAGGAGTCCGCCACCTCAGAGTCACGAGCTTTACAAGGGACAAGGTCGGTATTCGGCTCCATCGCCATAGAAGTTGCAGCCCCCGAGGCGGTGTCTAGCCACCCGTCCTCGATCTGCGCGGTCGGCTCCGAACTGAGGGTCGGAGCGGACTCATGTGCGGCCTCCAGGGCACTGTCCGGCAGCAGAGCTAAATCATGCCCATCGTGACAGTGCGGCGCGCTCGGCTGTGGCTCGAATCCGTCGAAGATCAAGTCTCTGCGGATGTCAGCCGTGAAGTTTAGGCTTCCAAATCTGACCTGATGGCCAGGGGCGTAGCTTTCGATCTGCTCCAGATGGCCAAGTGAATTGGCCCGCAGTGCAAAGCCGCTGAACACGAAGATCTATCCGGGGAGAAAGTCTCACCCTGGACTGCGTTGTTGTTGATGATTGAAGGAGCCATCAAGCCTATCGGTGACGACACAGAGGAACTCTCAATGAAAGCACCAATGTCAGTGTCAAAACCGGCGGATCTCGGGTAGGGGGTCCCAAACTGTGCGTCTAGGCGGATGGTAACAGGAGACAAGGGACACGATGTTTTTACCCAGGTTCGGGCCCTCTCGATGGAGGTAAAACCCTACTCCTGCTTGATTAATATTGATGATATGGGTAATACAAGAGTGGATCTACCACGAGATCAAGGAGGCTAAACCCTAGAAGCTAGCCTATGGTATGATTGTTGTAATGGTTGTCCTCCCTACGGACTAAAACCCTCCGGTTTATATAGACACCGAAGAGGGCTAGGGTTACACAGAGTCGGTTACAATGGTAGGAGATCTACATATCCGTATTGCCAAGCTTGCCTTCCACGCCAAGGAAAGTCCCATCCGGACACGGAACGAAGTCTTCAATCTTGTATCTTCATAGTCTTGGAGTCCGGTCGATAATGATAGTTTGGCTATCCGGACACCCCCTAGTCCAGGACTCCCTCAGTATCCAAAAAAGATTCTTGGAGAAGGGGTGGTTTACAAAAAAAATTGCTCACGAACTCAACATAGCGGTCAGGTGATGACCTGGTGAACTTCCGAGAAGATATTCGGAAATTCATGAGCCAGCGATATGTTACTAAGCTCGAGAACAATCTTGCTTTTCAGGGCAAGACGATATGATCAGATAAGCAAGGATTGGCACTATCCTAACTCATTGATCGGAGAGTGCACTGGGAATAAGGACTAGGTAGCACGATCAACCTTAGGATGGTGATTCAATAACCAACATGCTAAGAATGAAATTATTGTCCTTTAAATACCAAGCAACATTTTTGCCAGGAGTATTGATTTCACACATCATAGTTCACCTGTCGGCATTCCGGTTGCAACAACACGGGTACCGAGAAGTGAACAATGATAGCAAGAAGCATCACTGCATCAAGAATTCAATAGGTTCAACTAAAATATTTTTAGTGAACCCAAAGTGGCTTTCAAAAATTTTCATCATTTTTGGAAAATGGTTGACACAGTAACCAGAGATGATGCACATTTTTCTAGGACATTTTGGATTTTTGAACTAACACATATTGTATTTGAGTTGGAGCAAATATATATTGTAAATATATTTAATGCTTCAATAATTCTGTTATTTTATGAGGGTCTCTAGACTATTCCTTTCAGTCCCTGCAAAAATTATCAGAAGAAACAAAAATGGTTTAGTGCTTGAACTAAATCAAAACAGATTGAAATAAATAGAAAACAGTAATTAAAATAGCAAACAAAGAAGGAGGGAGTACCTATAACTTACCTGGCCCAGGAGAGAAGCCAGCCCACCAGGCCCATGTGCCAATCATCCTCCTCCTTGCGCTACAAGGACGCGGGCGCGTGCCCGACGCGCGGCGCGCCACCTCCAGGCTGCCTGCCTGTGCCCCGACTCTTCTGAAGATGCCATGCAGCCGCTGGAGCCGTCTGGCTCTTCCTCTCTCTCCCTGGAGCTCTTCCCCCTCCTCTGGTTCTCTCTCCCTCGTTGTTCCCCCACCACACCGAACCGCGCCGACGCCACCGATGAGCTCCACCACGGCCACAGCTCCTCCCTCGCTCCCTCTCCACGTCCCCGAGCTCCGCCACAACCCCATGGAGCAACACACCTGACGCACGCGACCAGAAGAGGCCCCAGTCGATCGGAACATCGTCGTCTTCACCTTCGATGCCTGGAGATCGACTTCGTCAATTCGCCTCGTCCAGAGCGTCCCCGAGGCCGCTGACCTACCCTGCCGCATCGCCGTGACCTCCTCTTTCTCCTCCCCTAACCACGTTGCTCTTCTCGTCCTCTAGCTAGAGCTGCTACCATGGCCGAAGCTTCGCCGCCGCTTGCCATGTGGCCGCCATTGTCTTAGCTCGCTCTAGCCACATACGAGCACGCCTTCGCGCTCTTGGTTCCTCCAGGAGGCTGCCTAGCCCCCTACGCGCTCGCCTGCTTGCTCTAGGGCCATGCTCGCACGGAGCCGAGCTCCGGCCACTGCCTCGCTCACCGCCGTTGCAGTTTCCGACCACCACGGCACCTCTCGTTGCTACCAAACGACGCGCCTTGTCGCACCGCGTCGGTAGAGCCCAGCCACGCGACCTCCCATCGCCAGAGCTGGTCGGACGAGCAACCTCGCCGTGCCCTGTTTACACTGGCGATTAGTCGCCGGAGTTGATGACGTGGCCCGGGCTTAATTAGCGCTAACCACCGGTTAGTTAACCACAGGGTCATTGACAGACGGGCCCCATCCCCTTGATTAACCATAGGGTTTTTCCCTGATAAATTAAACAAATGCCTGTGGTCCCAGAGGTCAGTTTGACCTTGCCACCTCAGCATTGACCTGGCCCAAGTGGTCAGCCTCTACTGCTGACGCTGTTACACTGACACGCGGGACCAACAGGTTAGGTTTGACCTGAGTCGGGTTAGGTTTGACCAGAGTCAGCGATGTTGCCTCGCTGACGTCATGTTGGCGCGGTCCTGACGCAGTAATAGATTTTCTGGATTTTAATTAAACCAGGAAATTCCACAAAATGTCCAAAACTTCTAAAAATCATAGAAATTAATCTGTAACTCCAAATGCAAAGATTTGTATATGAAAAATGATCAGAAAAATCCAATCTATCCATATGTACTGGTTTCATGCAAGTTTATATAACTTAACCTTGATTTTTAGTGCAAAACATGATAAGGCACTATTTGAATTCATAATTTGAGTTTGGGGATGAACCTTTGGTTCAAAATGACTCAAACCCCTCTGGTTGTAGTTGCATTAGCCCAACACACTCATTTTTCCATGTCATGGTCATGCATCATATTGTGCATTGCATTGATTGCGTTTCCTTCTCTGCTGCCGGTATTTGTCCCCTCTCGATAGACGTGGTCCTGGGGATGAGTTCGATGACACCGATGAAGAGCTATACTATCTTCAGAAGTGTCAGGCAAGCAAAACCCCCTTGTTCACTCCGATATAATCCCACTCTCTCGCTTCTCCTCTCTTTTACTACATTAGGACAACAACGATTCATCTATTACTTGTTGCGGTAGTTGAACCCCCTTTCCTCTGCATGACATGTTATTCCCACAGTAAATAGATGAAACCCACTAGCATGAGTAGGAATTGTTTGAGCCCTGATGTGCCTACTCATTCATGCTGATCATTTTTCATATATAGTTTATTTCATTTGGAGCTATAGATAATTTTCTATGAACTTTAGAAGTTTAGAGCATTTTCTGCAATTTCCTGAATTAAGTTTAATCCACAAAAAGACTTATTGCGTCAGCATTAGGTAATGCTGACCTCAGCAGGTCAATACGCACCATCCAGGTCAAACCTGACCAGTGGGGCCCACTAGTCAGTGACTCAGTTAGCTAACTGGGTAAATTAGAGTTAAACTAATCCTAACTAAATGTCAGCAGGGCTGGGCCCACATGTCAGTGGCTTAACAAATTAAATAAATTAATTAGCACTAACTAATATAACACCTAAATAAACAGGGGCATGGCCCACATGTCAGTGTCACTGGGGGGTCAAACCCCAGGTCAAACGAGGTCAAACCCGCCAGTGTTGAGTCACCGATGAAGCCAGAAGCGGCAGAGCGCGTCGGAAATCCTTCGACGATGACCAAATGGCCAGCGGAGGGCATCTATGTGCTGCTAGCAAACTCGCGCATCGAGTGGAGCAAGCGGTGTGCACGGGGGTGGCCGGATATGTCGGGCGCCCGTTTGGTGTCGCGGAACCCTGTACACATCGTTCGGGGCCGTATGTGGAAACCTCGGCCGGACTCCCTATGGATGGAACCTGAATAGGCGATAAACCTGGACTAGAGACTTGAGTGTTTAGGTAGGCCGTGGCCAACACCCTCATTGGGTTTCCGCTTGAAGGTTGCCGAGTACATGTCGTGTAAACGGCGGTAAGTGGTGAGATTGTGTGTGAAGAAGTACACCCCTGCAGGGTTAACATCATCTATTCGAATAGCCGCGTCCGCGGTAAAGGACCTCTGGGTTGCCTATACAGTTCATAGACAAGTGAAAGTGGATACTCTAAAATAGCAAGATAAGCGCGAGTGCTATGGATGGCATTCTTGTAGGAAGACGGGAGCGGATCCATACTGGTGTATTGATATGGTGGAATATGTGGACTCGTGTGCGCCACCTCAAAAGAGTTACTTGCCGTCATAGTTCAGGATAGCCACCGAGTCAAAGCTGGCTTGCTGCAGTTAAACCCCACCATCCCCTTTGTTGATAATGATGCATATGTAGTTAGTTCTGATGTAAGTCTTGTTGGGTACATTTGTACTCACATTTGCCTATTTTATGTTTTTGCAGAGAGACTTCCGTCTCGCTAGTAGTTCCGCGTGGATTTCGATGTTTATCTTGATACCTCAGCTACAATCTTGTGCCCTCGGCAGGATCTGGTAGATACTCAGGCTTCTCAGCCCTTTTTCATTTCTAGATGTCTGTACTCAGACATGTTAAGCTTCCGCATGTGCTTTGACTTGTATGCTCTGAATGTTGGGTCAGGAGACCCATGTTTGTAATATGTCGCTCCTCGGAGCCTATTGAATAAAATAGTTGAGTTGTAGAGTCAAGTTGTGATGCCATGTTGTATTTGCACATATCGAGCATATTGTGTCTATGTTATTGAAATACTTGGTATGTGTGGGATCTGACTATCTAGTTGTTCATCCTTGGTGGCCTCTCTTACCGGGAAATGTCTCCTAGTGCTTCCGCTGATCCCTGGTAGCTTGCTACTGCTCCGGAACACTTAGGCTGGCCGGCATGTGTCCTTCTTCGTTCCTATGTCTGTCCCTTCACAAAAATGTCACGCGGTGTCTACTGGAGTCCTGTTAGCCTACTACAGCCCGGTTTACCGGAGTCCTGCTAGCCCAGTTGCTACATCCCGGATTCACTCGCTGATGACTGACACGTTCGTTGTTGGGTCATGTATGCCTATCCCTATAAGTTAGTGCCACTTTGGGTTCACGGCTAGCCATGTCAGCCCGGGCTCCTTGCCATATGGATGCTCGCGACACTATTATATACATGTGCCAAAAGGCGCAAATGGTCCTGGGCCCGGTAAGGCGACACCCGTGGGGATACCGTGCGTGAGGCTGCAAAGTGATATGAGGTGTTACATGCTAGATCAGTGGGCATTGAGTCGGGGTCCTGACAGCTTTGGTTTCTATGAATTTTAGAAGTTTAGGGCATTTTCTAGAATTTCTTGAATAAGAATAAATCTAGAAAAATATTAACTATGTCAGCATGACGTCGGGGTGACATCATCAGGTCAAAGGCGCCAACCCAGGTCAAACCTGACGGCTGGGACCCACATGTCAGTGTAACAACTAACTAACAGAGTTAGTTAGTGTTACGTTAGCACTAACCTAGGTTAATTAGGGCCTGGGCCCACTGGTCAGTGTCTAAACTAACTGTCAGGGTTAATTAGCACTAATCTAAATCTAACTGAAGGTTAACAGGGACGGGCCCGCACGTCAGTGACCCTGGGGGGGTCAAACCCCAGGTCAAACGAGTCAACCTCGCCGGACTTGGTCCACGGCTCATCGCCGGCGATGCAAGAGATGGCAGAGGTGCTCGGAATCGCAGCTCAGGCGACCAAATGAGCGGCGGAGAGGCTCTACGAGGAGCTGGCGCTCGCGCACATCTAACGGGGCAAACGGTAGCAGCTGGGGTCGACCGAGCTCGTCGGAAGCAAACTCACGACGGTGGCCGGAGTTCGGCCAATGGCGGTTTGCATGTTGCGGGGCATGTCCGGAGCCGTGGATGGTCGTGATCGACTCGTGGGAGTGCAACGATTGCAGCGGTGGGCTCGGACGCATGCTTGCACGGCCGTAGTCGCGGTAGCGACATGACCGGCGGTGAGGAGCTGTCTGCTCCGACGGCCATGGTGGTTAGAAGGCGTGGACGATCACGGGGAGAGAGGGGAAAGGGGCAGGGGCTCACGGTGAATCCAGCAGAGGCAACGAGGCTGGGGAGGGGCTCGAGCTCGTGAATCCCCGGTGAGTTCGCCGGCGGTCAGAGGTTGAAGACGAGGTCGGGGACGACGCTGCAGGGCTTCCGGCGGGGAGTGGCTCGGTGGGGAGGAAGAGGGGGTCGAGGCGGAGCTTCTGAGCGCTTCGGCGAGGCGAGGCAGTGGTTGTGGCCACGGCAATAGCGAGCGGCGGTGAGGACGGTGCTTGGGCACGGGAGGAAAGAGAGCAGAGGAGGGGGAAGCTCGGGGAGAGTGAGAGAGAGGTCGGGGGCCTGCGTGGCGTCACCCGAAGAGGCCAGGGCGAAGCGGCAAGAAGGAGGTGGTCGAGCGTGTGCCGGTGTGCGTCAGCCATGCGCTTGTCCTCCTGGCAAGGAGGAAGACGGCAGGGGAGGGGGACAGGTGGGCGATGCTCAAGTTCTTGATAGCACGCACAAGCACTAGGTTTTATCACCGGCACCAACTAGGATTGCTCTCAGTTCCCTCGGTTATACTATAACTTTTTGAACATGGACCCACTCTCTATTGTTGAGCTTCTCCCCAGTTACTAGAATCATTCCCAGCATTTGCTTTTTGTTCCCAGCTTGCTCCGTCATCATGCCACCCTACCCTGGACTACCCTTATCAGTAATTACTGATCAGGATCATCCTCAAAGTCGTCCTACCATGGGTCCCATCCATTCATGATGATAAGCAAAATCATCCATCGCGTTGTCTTCAACAAGGTAATCCACATCATCCATTCTTGTCCAAGAATACCATTCTTCCCAACTCCTTTAAACGATCATTTTTATTTGCCTTAGGCTGGTATAAAGAGTCTCAATGATCTCTATATTGAAAGTAATTCTTTTTGCCACTTAAGGTAATAACTCTACGAGTCGCCTTCTCTAAGATGTTTCGTTATAGTATCATGGCAACTCAACTCCTCGCCATGTTGACAACCGTTCACCACCTTCTTCAGCATGAAATTTTTGTCTACCTAGTGAACCTTCGTCATCTTCTTCACTCCATCCTTTTGGATGTGTGCTTCGTGTCTCACCTCGAGAGATGTTACTATGTCTCATTCTGTGAGTTGATCCTGAGTTGTTTGATCTTCGAGAAGATCGATCCTTCTAGAGTTGTTCCTTTCCTCTTGTTTTCATGTTAGTTTGAGTTCTCAGAGCAAGACATCGACACAAAGATGGTGATCGACTCAACGTCCTTATGAAGTGCAACCTGGATCGTAAAGATTATGATAGTTTGTGTTCCCCCTTCAACTTACCATATGCTTGAATCTCGGGACGAGATACTTGTTTAGTGGGGGTGAGTTGTCACATCCCTAGCTTGTGGCAATGCACTAGGCTAGCCTCATGAGTGTCATCATGTTTAAGTTTCAAATGAACTTGAAATGGGGGATGATAAACCCTAGCGGCAAATGAAACTCAACTAGGGTCCAAATAAAAATCATTTTCACTGAACCCAAAATGCCCTTCTAAAATGTTCATCATCTTTGCCTTGCTCTAGAACCTCTGACAAAAATGGTGCACACTTTTCTAGGACAACAGAGGTCACTGAATTAAATCATATGGTATTTGCATTTGGGCATTTAAATGCTATAAAATATTTTAAATGATCAAATAATCATAAACTAAAATCTTTACTGTTGGATATATTCTAAATAGTAGCCATGATTACTTTCATGATTTTTGGAAATGCCCTGACATTTTTAATAAAGCCCAAAACAGTATAACAAAATAGAAAAACAAAAGAATGAGAAGAGAAAGGGAGAAGGACTTACCTGGTGCCACCCACCGGCCCAGCTCCTGAGCTGGCCCACCTGCGGCCCAGCCCACCTGGCCCCTCCCCTGTCGTCTTCCTCCTGCTAGGAGGACGGAGGCACGTGCCTGCCCCGAGCCGGCCACCTTGTCGCTCCCTGCCTGCCTGGCTCCTCCCCGGTGCGCCTAGACGATGCCACGGAGACGCCACGCAACCCCCTGACCCCTCAAACTCTTCCCCGTGGCCCCTCTCCCCTCTGCCCCTCTCTCTCACCCGCGCCGAGCGTAGCCGTCGCCGCCGACGAGCACCGCTGTGGCTGTCGGTGTCAAAACCGGCGGATCTCGGGTAGGGGGTCCATATCTGTGCGTCTAAGGCTAATGGTAACAGGAGGCAAGGGACACGATGTTTTACCCAGGTTTGGGCCCTCCCGATGGAGGTAAAACCCTACTTCCTGCTTGATTGATCTTGATGATATGAGTATTACAAGAGTTGATCTACCACGAGATCGTAGAGGCTAAACCCTAGAAGCTAGCCTATGATGATTATGATTGTCCCTATACAGATCAAACCCTTCGGTTTATATAGACACCGGAGGGGGCTAGGGTTTACACAGAGTCGGTTACAAAGAAGGAGATCTAATATCCGGATCGCCGAGCTTGTCTTCCATGCAAAGGAGAGTCCCATCCGGACACGAGACAAAGTCTTGAGTCTTGTATCTTCACGGTCCAACAGTCCGGCCAAAGTATATAGTCTAGTTGTCTGGATACCTTTCTGCGCATCCGAATACGGGTGCGTGTGTACATGACTGGGAAACGGTCCTTCGTTAATGCGGAGGAATCCTAAAGATTCCGATGAGTCCTCAAGTGGTTGACCAGTCTCTCGCTATATCATGACAGTCAGTTTTCGGCTTTCTCTACTGAGGTGCTCATCCAGAATAACCAGGCACAATCGCAGTAGTTCTCCTTTGGCTGCCTTAGCCGATAAGAATGGAACGTAAGGAGGCAAACCCAGGAGCCGGGCAAACCCAACATATGACCAAAGACATGATTCGGAGCTGATGCATATAAGGCCAAACTCGCGACGCCGAACACTCCCGAAGGTACTCGGACTTCAGAACATATACTGGGCCGAAGAATGCCCTTTATTATGAACCCTGTATTTCCAGGTACGTGCATTAGTCTGCCATGGCGAAATGCCAATAACGGCAGTATCCCCTGTGGGTGTAGTACCCATGGGATGTGTAGGCAACAAGAGACAATAAAGAAGGTTTACACCGGGGCTTAATCTAAAGAGAAACCTTTGAGCGGGGCCCTGCTGCACGTCTGCGCCTTTGTCTCTGTTGTGCCGTGTCCTGGGAGGGTATCGCACGCATGGTGTCTGTAAAAAAGAAAACTCATGTAGAAGAGTATGACATAAGTGTGCAAAGAGTTGACTATTATCAATGGATAGTAGAAGTGTAAGACATTGGCTTGTTAATAAGGTCAAGCCAAAAGGTGGGCTTTATTGAATATTTGAAGCCCCTGGTGTCCTCGATGGGATTACATGTATAGCACCCAGCTCAGGTTTATCTGGGCTGCCGGACTTGTCTAATCGTGTCCGTGGTCTTAACGACCGATCATGCGTTCTAATATTAGACGCCGGTTAGGGTCCGGCTGCTGGAGCCGTCGCGTACTCTTCCGTGCGTAAGGAACACTCTGTTTTTCCGTTAATGGTGATGATGCCACGTGGACCGGGCATCTTGAGTTTAAGGTAGAATTAGTGCGGTACTGCGTTGAAGCAGGCGAAGGCCGTTCTCCCGAGCAATGCATGATAACCACTTTGGAGGGGGGCGATGGTGAGGAGTAGTTCTTCGCTTCTGAAGTTGGCTGGGGAACCGAATGTCACCTCTATTACGAGGGAGCCCCTGCAGCGGGCTTCAACGCCTGGTATCACCCCTTCAAAGGTGGTGTTACTTTGGCTGATTCTGGATGGGTCTATCCCCATCCTGCAGACAGTGACCTGGTATATTAGATTGAGACTACTGCCGCCGTCCATGAGGACGCGAGTGAGATGGTATCCATCGATTATTGGGTCGAGCACCAAGGCAGCTGATCCTCGATGTCGCATACTAGTCGAGTAGTCCCTGTGACCGAAGGTGATCGGGCAGGCCGACCAGTGGTTAAGTTTGGGGGCGACTGGCTCTATAGTGTATGCGTCTCTGAGCATGCGTTTGCGCCTTCTCTTGGGTATGTGAGCCGCGTGGATCATGTTTACTGTTTTTACCTCTGGTGGGAATTTTTTCTGTTCCCCAGTGTTCAGCTGGCGACGCTCATCCTCATCTTCACTTGGTGTTTCCCTTCCCTTGTGTTCGGCATTTAATTTGCCGGCCTGCTTAAAGACCCAGCATTCTCTATGACGGTGGTTCGCAGGCTTTTCGAGGGTGCCATGGATTTGGCACAGTCTGTCCAGGACTTTATCCAGGCCGGACGGTCCCTCTTTGCTGCCTTTAAATGGCTTCTTTTGTTGACCGGGTCGAGAGACCCTGAATCCGGCATTGACCATTGTGTTGTGCAGACTTTATTCCTTGTTTCGACGTTTGTTTTTATTGCACCATGGCTTCCCGTTGCCATCCCTGATTTCGGATGTGCCTGGCTCGCTGGTGCCTCTACGGGACAACCAGCTGTCTTCACCCGCGCAAAAGCGGGTCATAAGGCTTGTTAAGGCTGCCATTGTCCTCGGCTTTTCTTGGCCGAGGTGTCTGGCGAGCCACTCATCCCGGATACTGTGTTTGAAGGCCGCTAGGGCTTCGGCATCCGGACAATCGACAATTTGATTCTTCTTAGTGAGGAATCTATTCCAAAGCTTGTGGGCGGACTCTCCGGGCTGTTGAATTATGTGACATAAATCGTCAGCGTCCGGAGGTCGGACATAGGTTCCTTGAAAATTGGCCCTGAAAGCATCCTCAAGTTCCTCCGAACTTCCAATTGATTTTTTGGGGAGGCTTTGCAAGCAGTGCCGAGCTGGTCGCTTCAACTTGAGGGGAAGGTATTTTATGGCATGGAGGTCGTCCCCATGAGCCATGTGGATGTGAAGGATAAAATCCTCAATCCAAACCCCGGGGTCTGTCGTTCCATCATATGCCTCTATGTTCACGGGTTTGAAACCCTGTGGAAATTCGTGGTCCAGTACCTCTTCGGTGAAGCACAGAGGGTGAGCGGCCCCTCTGTATCTGGACATGTTGTGACGTGCTGTCAAGTGTTGTTGTGTACGGTGCTGATTCCGAACTGGTACTCGATCAGTCTGATCGTTTTGGTGACCATAATCCTGCACCGGAGCGTGTCCTCTAGATCCATAGATGGACCTGGTCGCGCCGGCCTTTTTATCCAGGAGCTCACGTAAATCGTGTGTGGCGTCAGTGGCTGCTCTATTGTGGTTATGAAGTGGTTGGTCCGGTCTACTGGCCGTATTGTTCTTCGGTGGAACAGCCTCATCGTCGAATTCTGGCAGCAGCTTGCGCTTTGGATAGCTCTTTGTGTGGTGATCATCGCTGTATTTTTCTTTAGTGTCTAGCACTTTATTCCATCTACGATTGAGCGTTTCTTGTGCAGCCTTAAGCCTTTGCTTCTGCTTCTTTAGACTTCTCGTAGTTGCCATAAGCCTTCTGTGGAGGTTATCTCATTCCAAACGTGTTTCCGGGATGATGAATGCGTCGTCGTCCGGGCTGTGCTCCTATCCCGGGGCAGTTTGATGAGTTCGGCCCTCGGGATCACTGTGATCGGGCGTCTGCTCCGGCCTGTGTTCGGCGTGACCTGGCTCATCCTGCTCCATCATTGGGTCCATATGGTCGTTGTTGCCTTCGGAGTTGACTGGGGTGTCGATCTTTCTAGCGCTGTTATCGCTGTTTTTACTGTGGCTGGACTTAGAGTGGCGTCTGCGCCGTTGTTTTGGCTTTTGTCCGGGGGTTTTATCCTCCGTTTTGTCGCCATCGTCCTCCTTAGGCGTGTCCACCATGTATATATCATATGATGAGGTGGCAGTCCAGCGCCCCGTGGGCGGTGGCTCAGAATCGTCCCCTACGCCAACGTCCGTACCGTTGGTGTCATTGGAGTCAAAGTCAAGCATGTCTGTAACATTGTCGACAGTGGCTATGAAGTGGGTGGTGGGTGGGGAACGAATTTCTTCGTCGCCTTATTCCCTCTCAAGCCGGACATAGTTTGCTCAAGCATCTCCTGACAAAGAGAGAGACTTTAATGAATTGAGCATGTCACCGAGGGGCGAGTGCTGGAAGATATCCGCGGCGGTGAATTCCATTACTGGAGCCCAACCAGAATCGGCAGGCTCAGGGGCGCACGGTCTAGAACCTACAGTCGGACACAAGTCCGGGGGTCCGGAGACACAGGCTTCCTTGGGGGTGAAGTCTGTGTTCGGCTCTACCACCGATGAGGGTTTGGCCTCCGGGGCAGGGTCCATCCACCCGTCCTCGGACGACGCAATCTGCCCCGGATTTAGGTCCGGAGCCCCTGCAGGTGCGATATCGTGAGTATTGTCTGACAATAGGTCTAAGCCGTGCTCGTGTGACTATTCGGCGCTCCTGGCGTAGGCCCGAATCCGTCGAAGATCAAGTCCCCGCGGATATCGGTCGTGTAGTTCAAGTTTCCGAACCTGACCTGCTGGCCTGGGGCATAGCTGTCAATCTGCTCCAGATGGCCAAGCGAATTGGCCCGCAGTGCAAAGCCGCCGAACACGAAGATCTGTCCGGGGAGAAGAGTCTCACCCTAGACCGCGTTGTTGTTGATGATTGAAGGAGGCATCAAGCCTTGCAGTGACGACATAGAGGAACTCTCAATGAAAGGACCAATGTCGGTGTCAAAACCGGCGGATCTCGGGTAGGGGGTCCCGATCTATGTGTCTAAGGCTACTGCTAACAGGAGGCAAGGGACACGATGTTTTACCCAGGTTCGGGCCCTCTGGATGGAGGTAAAACCCTACTTCCTGCTTGATTGATCTTGATGATATGAGTATTACAAGAGTTGATCTACCACGAGATCATAGAGGCTAAACCCTAGAAGCTAGCCTATGATGATTATGATTGTCCCTATACGGATCAAACACTCCGTTTTATACAGACACCGGAGGGGGTTAGGGTTTACATAGAGTCGGTTACAAAGAAGGAGATCTAATATCCGGATTGTCGAGCTTGTCTTCCACGCAAAGGAGAGTCCCATCCGGACATGGGACAAAGTCTTGAGTCTTGTATCTTCACGGTCCAACAGTCCGGCCAAAGTATATAGTCCAGCTGTCCGGATACCCCCTAATCCAGGACTCCCTCAGTGGCCACAGCCACTGCCTCGCCTCGTCGATGCGCTCAGAGGCTCCGCCTCGACCCCCTCTTCCTCTCCACCGATCCACGCCCCGTCGGTGGCCCTATAGCGTCGTCCCCGACATTGTCTTCAACCTCTGGCTGCCGACAAACTCACCGGGGATTCACGAGCTCCAGCTCCTCCCCAGCCTCGCCGTTGCCTCTGCTGGATTCACCGTGAGCCCCTGCCCCTTTCCCCTCTCTCCCTGTGCTCGTCCGCGCCTTCTAGCCACCGTAGCCATCGGAGCCGACAGCTCCTCGCCGCCGGTCATGTCGCCACCGCGACTACGACTGTGCAAGCACGCATCTGAGCCCACCGCTGCACTCAGAGCACTCCCAGGAGCCGAGCACACCCACCAGATCTTCACGCCGTGCTCCGTAGCCCGTTTCGGTGCACGCCCGAACTCCGGCCGCCGCCTGGCTCGACGTCGGTGTCATCTCCGGCCACCCCCGTGCACACCGCTCACTCCACTCAATGCGCGAGTTCGCCAGCAGCACGTAGATGCCCTTCGCCGGCCATTTGGTCGCCGGAGGAGGATTTCCGACGCGCTTCACCGCGTCTGGCCTCGCCGGCGACTCAACGCCGGCGGGTTTGAACTCGTTTGACCTAGGGTTTGAACCCCCAGTGTCACTGACGTGTGGACCATGCCCCTGTTTAGTTAGGTGTTAGATTAGTTAGCGCTAATTAATTTAGTTAATTTGTTAATCCACTGACATGTGGGCCCAGCCCTGCTGACATTTAGTTAGGATTAGTTTAACTCTAATTAACTCAGTTAGCTAACTAAGTCACTGACCAGTGGGCCCCACTGGTCAGGTTTGACCTGGACGGTGCCTATTGACCTGCTGGGGTCAGCATGACCTAATGCTCACGCAATAAGTCTTTTTTCTGGATTAAACTTAATTCAGGAAATTGCAGAAAATGCTCTAAACTTCTAAAATTCATAGAAAATTATCTATAGCTCCAAATGAAATAAATTATATATGTAAAATGATCAGAAAAATCCAAAGAATCTGTTTATGGCATTATCATGCATGTTTGAACAACTTAAAGCTGTTGTATACAACAATCTGAATTAATGGCATTTGAAATGTCATATATAGAGTTTGAATTTGAATCTTAGATTCAAACCAACTCCATTTAACCTGGTGGTAGTTGCATTAGCTCAAACCACAGCATATTGCCATGTCATGATCATGCATCATATTGTGCATTGCATTGATTGTGTTCTTCCTTGTTTGCCGGTGTTTGTCCCCTCTCGATAGACGTGGTTCCGACGATGAGTTCGTTGACACCGATGAAGAACTATACAATCTTTAGAAGTGCCAGGCAAGCAAAACCCCCTTGTTCATTCCGATACAATCCCACTCTCTTGCCCCTGCTCTCTTTTACTACACTATGACAACAACGACTAATGTATTACTTGTTGCGGTAGTTGAACCCCTTTTCCTCTGCATGACATGTCATTGCCACAGTAAATAGATGAAACCCACTAGCATGAGTAGGAGTTGTTTGAGCCCTGATGTGCCTACTCATTCAAGCTTGTTGTCATGCCTGCTACTGCTTACAATTGAATCAGGTCTGATTCATCGGGGATGAGTTGGAATGGTGTGAACATGTCCTACTATGTGTGAGCTAAGTGTGTGAACACGATTTGGAAAAGGTAGCGGTGAGAGGCCATGTAGGAGTACATGGTGGGTTGTCTCATTGAAGCCATCCTGAGGAACTGAGTTCTGTGTTTGTGATCCATGAACAGCTACTACCACTCATTGGGATCCTTAATTGACCCTCTCGGCTTCTTAACCACCCTTGTCCTCTTTCCAGGAGTTGCAAGTAGTTTCTGGTGTTTGTAGTATGCTGGAGGCCGTGCACAGCGCTGACCGAGGGGTGGGCTGTGATGCGGTAGGCGCGTGGCCGGGTATGCCGAGCGCCCGTTTGGTGTCGCGGAACCCTGTACACATTGTTCGGGGCCGTATGTGGAAACCTTGGCCAGACTCCCTGCGGATGGAACCTGAATAGGCGATTAACCTGGACTAGAGACTTGAGTGTTTAGGTAGGCCGTGGCCGACACCCTCTTCGGGCTTCCGCTTGAAGGTTGCCGAGTACATGTCATGTAAACGGCGGTAAGTGGTGAGAGCGTGTGTGAAGAAGTACACCCCTACAGAGTTAACATCATCTATTCGAATAGCCGCGTCTGTGGTAAAGGACCTCTGGGTTGCCTATACAGTTCATAGACAAGTGAAAGTGGATACTCTAAAATACGCAAGATAAGCGTGAGTGCTATGGATGGCGTTCTCGTAGGGAGACGGGAGCGGATCCATGGTGGTGTATTGATATCGTGAATATGTGGACTCATATGCGCCACCTCAAAAGAGTTACTTGCAGTCATAGTTCAGGATAGCCACCGAGTCAAAGTTGGCTTGCTGCAGTTAAACCCCACCATCCCCTTTGTTGATACTGATGCATATGTAGTTAGTTCTGATGTAAGTCTTGCTGGGTACATTTGTACTCACGTTTTCCTATTTTATGTTTTTGCAGAGAGACTTCAGTCTCACTAGTAGTTCCGCGTGGACCTTGACGTTTAGCTTGATACCTCAGCTACAATCTTGTGCCCTCGGCAGGATCTGGTAGATAGTCAGGCTTCTCATCCCTTTTTCATTTGTAGATGTCTGTACTCAAACATGTTAAGCTTCCGCATGTGCTTTGACTTGTATGCTCTGAATGTTGGGTCATGTGACCCATGTTTGTAATATTTCGCTCCTTGGAGCCTATTGAATAAAATACTTGAGTTGTAGAGTCAAGTTGTGATGCCATGTTGTATTTGCACATATCGAGCATATTGTGTGTATGTTATTGAAATGCTTGGTATGTGTGGGATCTGACTATCTAGTTGTTTATCCTTGGTAGCCTCTCTTACCGGGAAATGTCTCCTAGTGCTTCCACTGAGCCCTGGTAGCTTGCTACTGCTCCGAAGCACTTAGGCTGGCCGGCATGTGTCCTTCTTCGTTCATGCGTCTGTCCCTTCAGGGAAATGTCACGCGGTGTTTATCGGAGTCCTGCTAGCCTAGTTGCTACAGCATGGATTCACTCGCTGATGACCGACACGTTCGTTGTTGGGTCATGTATGCCTGTCCCTATAAGTTAGTGCCACTTTGGGTTCACGACTAGCTATGTCAGCCCGGTCTCCTTATCATATGGATGCTAGCGACACTATCATATACGTGTGCCAAAAGGCGCAAACGGTCCCGGGCCTGGTAAGGCGACACCCGTGGGGATACCGTGCATGTGGCGGCAAAGTGATATGAGGTGTTACATGCTAGATCGGTGTGGCATTGAGTCGGGGTCCTGACAAGAACCTCCATTGCCATTTCCATTCTTCGCTTTCGGACATTCAATAGCATAATGTCCGGTCTTCTGGCACTTGAAACAGGTAATGTGGCTCATATCCCTCTTGGCTAGCATTGAAGGGTTGGAACGGTTCTGGCTGCTGCTTCCTCCATTCCCATTGCCATTCTTGGTGCTACTATGGTTGTGCGAACTTTATCCGTTGTGCGTGTGTCCTCCATGGTTATGGCCTCCATGGTTGTGGGTATATCCTCCCGAGTACGGGGAATAGCGGGGCTTCTGTTGGGCTCCTGAAGTGTACCTCCCCTGTCCATACTTCCTCTTGCGGTTATCAATCTGTTGTTGCTTGCCTTCAATCATAAGAGCCTTGTCTACCAACTCCTGGTAGTTGTTGAATGTTGCCACCATCAACTGCATGCTCAGCTCATCATTCAATCCTTCCAGAAACTTCTCCTGCTTAGCGGCATCTGTAGCTACGTCATCAAGGGCATAGCGTTCTAACTTGCTAAACTCATCCACATACTGACCTACTATACGTCCTCCTTGGTGAAAGTTGCGAAACTCACGCTTCTTCATACTCATAGCTCCTGCTGAAACATGGGCAGTGCGGAAAGCCTGCTGAAACTGATCCCATGTAGCAGTGTCAATGGGGTAAGTGGTTGTGAAATTCTCCCACCATTATGTTGTGGGTCCATCAAGCTGATGTGCGGCGAAACGCACTCTCTCTGCATCTGTGCATCCTGTAGTTGTCAGCTCTCTTCCAATCTTGCGGAGCCAATCATCTGCAACAATCGGCTCGGTGCTACTAGAGAACACCGGCGGATTCAACCTTAGAAAACGGGCTAGGTGATCAACAGGGGGTGGTGGTGGTGGGTTGTTGTTGTTGTTGCCTTGGTTCTGATTCTGAACTAATAGCTGCATCAAGGTATTCTGCTGCTGGATCAACTGAGTGAGCTCCAGGGGAAAGGCAAATCCATTGTCACGTCTCGGAGGCAGCTGATGGGTTTAGAAGGGGTGAGAAAACAGAATAGAATTGGGGTCTAAGAGAGATTCACTACCCATAATGCTCATGAGTCAAACACAATCAATTTCACTTCAATCAATAGCACACAAGGTCACACAAAACGGTCTAACCTATGATTACAAACTCGATCGTTGCAACTACTTGGAGGGAAAGTACTACTAATTACAATGGTGGTCGTCTAGAAATTTTCATCAGAAGAAGACTCCATGGTATCTGCTCCAGCTTCATCAACGTAGTCATCATCGCTATCAGGGTCGGAGTTGGTGTCGTTGAGGATGATGTAGTCTCCTAGGTGGTTGTCCTTCTTTGGCGCAGGGTCTCCCATGAATACTCCTAGCTTCTTCGTCAAGTCTTCATTCTTCTCCAGTAGTATAGCCATCTCTTCCTCGTATCCATCACGTGTAGACTTGATCTCCTCCTCCAGCTCATTGTTTCTCCTCGCCAGTTTCTTGATCTTCTTCATGTGGATAATATGTTGATTCTCCTGTCAACGAATATGATCTCCCATCTCTTGAATGTAAGCTGCAACTGATCCATCCCTTCGGGTGTGAATCATCTCCCATTTGTCATCTCGGTAGCCACATATCTGGTAAACGGTATTCTCCAGCTCCTTGTGATACACCTCACATATGCGCCCAAAGGTGATATGTGCGGCCATGCTCTTTCCAATACTCCAGCTTGGTGCATCCAAGTAGAAATCAATAGGCTCCGTTGTTGGCTAAAAGGTCCTCCCAGATATCCAGACTTTGATCTTCCAGCGCTCCTCTTCCGGTACAGATGTAGAGAAAGTCCCCGTGAAGCTTGGTAATCCGATGTTCAGATACTTAGTGACTGATGACCCACAAGTGTAGGGGATCTATCGTAGTCCTTTCGATAAGTAAGAGTGTCGAACCCAACGAGGAGCAGAAGGAATTGATAAGCGGTTTTCAGTAAGGTTTTCTCTTCAAGCACTGAAATTTTAGGCAATAGATAGTTTTGTTATAAGATAAATTGTAACGAGTAACAAGTAAATAAAGTAAATAAAGTGCAGCAAGGTGTCCCAATCCTTTTTGTAGCAAAGGATAAGCCTGGACAATTTCTTATAATGAGAAAAGAGCTCCCGAGGACACATGGGAATTATCGTCAAGCTAGTTTTCATCACGCTCATATGATTCGCGTTTGGTACTTTGATAATTTGATATGTGGGTGGACCGGTGCTTGGGTACTTCCCTTACTTGGACAAGCATCCCACTTATGATTAACCCCTATTGCAAGCATCTGCAACTACAAAATAAGTATTAAGGTAAACCTAACCACAACATTAAACATATGGATCCAAATCAGCCCCTAACGAAGCAACGCATAAAGTAGGGTTTAAGCTTCTGTCACTCTAGCAACCCATCATCTACTTATTACTTCCCAATGCCTTCCTCTAGGCCCAAATAATGGTGAAGCAACATGTAGTCGACGTTCACATAACACCACTAGAGGAAAGACAACATACATATCATCAAAATATCGAACGAATACCAAATTCACATGACTACTAATAGCAATACTTCACCCATGTCCTCAGGAACAAACGTAACTACTCACAAATGTCACGACCGGTTTTCCAATAAAAATAGTTATTGATAAACCAGTATTTTGAGTCCAGTATGAGAGAAATCCTCCTCACTGGTAGACAATTTCTTGATACAATAAGCCAGTAGCATAAAATATATATTACAGGGTTGAACTGCGGTCGCTCAACCAAATTATTACAAGCACGCCAATAATCATACATAATGGCGGACAGGACACAGTGGTGTGGAGACATACTACTGACTCATGGATAGGTTGGTGGTGGAAAAACACAGCGGGAAGGGAAATACAAGACTCTAAGAATGTCATTTCATCGAACGTCGAGGTAAGGCTCGATAAATTTATTTGGTAGCGGAAGCGGATATAAAACAGTGACCAAATCCAGGGTCGCACGAGACTGACTGGGACTCCTCTAAGTGTCGGACTCGCTATCGAACTCTTCATCCATGAGATTGCCTTCGTCAGCATCTGGCCAAATCAACAAGCCAGTGAGTACTTTGAAAGTACTCGCAAGACAGTTCGGACGTAAGATATAACAAATGCGTGCATGGATGCAACATGATTAATTCCTTAATGCACAATAAATAAAATTGGCATAACGGGGTAAGTAAAAAGGGAAACGGCGGTAGTCCGCCTGAAATCCCACAGAGCATAAATACAGACCGATCGGGTGTCTGAAGCGACGCCTCGAAAGGTGAACAAATAAAAATAAGGAAAATGATGCCATAGTCGGGCATCTTAGCGACACCACATAAAGGGCTTTAAAAGAAATACCACAGTCGGGCGTCTGAGCGACGCCACATAAAGGGCTTTAAAAGAAATACCACAGTCGGGTGTCTAAGCGACGCCACATAAAGGGCTTTAAAAGAAATACCACAGTCGGGTGTCTAAGCGACGCCACATAAAGGGCTTTAAAAGAAATGTCACGGTCGGACGTCGGAGCGACATCGCAGAAAGGGCTTTAAAAGAAATGCCACAGTCGGACGTCTGAGCGACATCGCAGAAAGGGCTTTAAAAGAAATGCCACAGTCGGACGTCTGAGCGACATCGCGGAAAGGGCTTTAAATTCACCAGTAAATAATACTCATAATAAACATTCAATCCATGAGAATAAACGGGTAAGTCCATCCACAGGGATAATCATTCAACCGGACTTAGCACTCATGCGATTCACCGGAGTCTCTGTCATCAAAGCTGACAATTGATTAGGATAAGATGGAACGAAACTTGACATGGAATAGATGATTTGGAGGAATATATGACTCTACAGAGTTTGTACAAAATTTTTCCCACAGCCAACGGATTTCCGTAGTCACGAATGACTAGTTCCGTTTACGGTATTTCGGACGAAAACACAGCTAACCGGTACACACCCATCCTACCTCTCGATGCTAGGAATCACCCTAGTCATCGTCCAAGAAAAACTTTTGAGACGGGGAGATCACAATCTCGAATAGCATGGGATCAAATTTATATACGTGCGCTCTAAGGGGTGCCCCCCTCTCGGTCCCAACCGGAAACACCCATGCCCCCTGACCGGATGACTGGCTTTAATCCAGGGCCATGGAACCATCATCACGGCCTCTCCTCTTTGGTGTGTACCATGAAAGCGGTTTGCAACTTACTAAACCATATTCCTTGCGGAAAACATGTGGTAGTACAAGGAAGGAAATGATAGGTACTGGACCAATATGGTTTGACACTGAAGTCACATAGTCTGGCGTAAGACTGGCATGCTACAACACTGCCATCGTACCCATCCTCATGCCAACACATGGCCATTCATATTCACATTCATCCACGTATGGATCATCGAACTCACTTACCTCATTATCACATAAAATAACGTTCATCGGTATGCTCACCAACATGCCATGAAACTAACTAAATGCAAAACATGCCAAGACACTCATCATATCAAAAGTTCAAACATGCTTGCCTGGTTCAGAGTAGTCGGAGCCTAGCTCGGTGAAGTTCGCGGCTCCGTCACCTCCTTCGGTATCTACGGTTTAAAGAAAATATATGCGCTAACGTAAATACCAAGGAGTGCACAGAAGGTAAACCAAATATTTTTCAAATAAAGCTGATAAAAAACTAGACAAAATTTTAAAGAGAACAGAAAAAGAATCAATCAAAAATACTTTTCTGATTAAAAGTTATAAGGGTTTTTGTCCAGGGACTTATCTGTAATGAAACAGAAGATTTCCAGGGGCTAGTTTATAAAAACAGAAAACGCTTCGGTAGCGACTACGCCAGCCCAAAGAGAAAACGCATTCTGCCCGAAGGCGCTTCCAGAAAACGATTCGAAAGAGAGAGCAGAGAGGCTGATGGTGGGGTCCCACCCGTCAGGTTCAAATGTTCAAACGGGGCGGCAGAGTTCGCCGGCGCCCGAGAGCCGCGGTGGTCGCCGGCGGCGATCCACGGCGAGGCAGAGAGATCGGAGAGTACCTCCGTGCTCAGGGCACCCTTCCGCGTCAGTTGATGGTGGTGGAGTCGGTCGGCGAGCACCACGTCGACGGCGAGCTTTGCTCCGGCGGACGGCGGCTCAGGTGGTCGAGGGGCTCGTCGGAGAGGGCTGCAAAGGTTAAATTGAAGAGGGGGTTATGCTCCTGGCAGCTAGAGAGGGTAACGAACGGGGTTTGAGCGCCGGAGATGGCCTCACCAGAACGAATCGGGCTGGAGGCCGAGGCGGGGCGAGGCGGCCGGAGCTGGGGGAGGAGACCTCCTCGAGGTCCCCCTAGTGGCCTGGCGGGGTGTTGGCGAGTAGTGGAGGTGCTGCGTGCACGAGAGTGAGCTCGGGACCCCTTTATATAGGCGGTCCGAGGCGGTTGCCGTGAACGAGGATCACCGGCGAGTGATTACGGTGGCGCAGTGCTCGGTCGGGGTGGTTAGGGGGTCGAGCGTCATCACGGAGGTTCAATGGGTCCGTTTTGGTGTTAAACTGGCCGGGGTTTGGGTGTTAAGGGCGAGCTCGACGGAACGGGGATGGCGCGGGCCCGTCGGCGGTGGAGAGCGTGTTCCGTGCTTGCCGGCCATGGTGGCTGTACTACGGGCGTGCGCTGGCGTGCATGAGGCCACGCGGAGAGCCAGGGAGCGATGGGCGGCGCAGAACGGCATTCTGCCGTGGTGTGCCTCCTGTCGGCCGCCACGGGAGGTCCCGACGCCGCAGAAGACGCCGGCGAGGGCGGGCCAGCGCGCTACCGACGCCAGGAAGGCTCCACGCACGCGTGTGAAGCATCGGACAAGAGGAAGAGGCGGCGAGGAACGTGCCAAGGGCACTGTGGCCGCGTGACTGAAACTGACGGACGGAAGATGACACTGAAACTGAATTTTCTGAACTTTGAACAGTAACAGTGCCCACAAGGTGTTCGACCGAATGAAATTGGCCTCTGGTGATTTTTCCTTGAGCTGATTTTTGGTGGAGTGGCTTCTCCTTGCTCAAGTAGGCTGCATGATTTTTGGTGGAATTTTTGGAGCAGTGTGGATATGAATTTCACCAAATTTGGCAAATCTGGTCCAAACTTGCAGAGACTGTATTTTGAAAAATTTGAAAAGAGGAGGAGTGGATCAAGATGGTTCTGGGTTGTGGGTTCAAAGGACAATCCAGGAGAATTGGTTTGAGGTCAAAACTCAAATGAAAAAGTGTACTTGCTTTGAAAATCCCTCAGGCTCCAAATAATTTTCAGAATTGATTTGAGGGGGAAAAATAATTAGAATAAAATCCAAAACCAGTTTGGATTAGTTGGGACAGAGAACTTAGGTTGATCACAAGGGGGAGGGGAGGTTTTGGAGGGGTTTAATCTCATGGGCAAAAATACAAAGCCAAGGGTGGCTTCAAAGATAAGAAAATCCCAAATTTTCATAGGGCTTCACTTAAAAATAAAACAAATTAAAACTCCCAAAAAGATAAATTTTTAGAGGGAACTAACAGAGAAGAAGTTTGCAAAAGATCAACCACCAAAGTTTGAAAGAAATAAAATCCTTGCCAAGGCAAAAGGAGGTTTTTAAGAGGAAGGTTTTTCTGAAAAAGAAAAATTTTAAAAAGGTCTCTCCTCAAAACCACAAAGTTTTTGATAAAAACCAAATAAAATTTTGGAGTGTCACAACACCTACCCCCTTAGGAAAAATCTCGTCCCCGAGATTTCAGTTGATCCTTAAATAAGTGTGGATGCTCTGTCCGAAGAAAATCCTCGCTTTCCCAAGTTGCTTCACTGTCGGTGTGATTGCTCCACTGGACTTTGAAAAACTTGATGGTTTTCTGTCGGGTCCTCCTTTCAGACTCCTCTAATATTCTTATGGGACATTCTCGATAAGTGAGGTCTGGCTGTACGTCAATGTTCTCATGGGATACTTGTTTCTCTGGGTTGCTTACGCACTTCCTTAATTGAGAGACGTGGAACACGTCGTGAATGTCGGACAAGTCTTCGGGTAAGTCTAGCTGGTAGGCTACAGTGCCTCTTCGTGCCACTATGCAAAATGGTCCAATGAATCTTGGTGCTAATTTTCCTTTAATGTTAAACCGTTGCAATCCTCTCATCGGGGATACTCTCAAGTATACGAATTCACCGGGTTCGAAGCTGACCCTACGATGTTTCTGATCATAATAACTTTTCTGTCGACTTTGAGCGGTCTTAAGTCGGTCCCTGATTAGCTTGACTTTTTCCTCGGCTTCTCTGAGCATATCTGGTCCGAAGATGCGGCTGTCTCCGGTCTCTGACCAATTTAACGGGGTACGACATCTCCTTCCGTATAGGGCTTCGAAAGGAGCCATTTGCAGGCTGGCCTGGTAACTGTTGTTGTATGCTAACTCGGCATATGGCAGGCTGTCCTCCCAACTAGTTCCATAGGTGAGGACACATGCTCTCAGCATGTCTTCTAAAACCTGGTTTACGCGTTCTGTTTGTCCATCAGTCTGTGGATGGTATGCGGTACTGAAGGCTAGTTGGGTTCCCAGAGCCTGTTGTAAATGCTCCCAAAATCTTGAGACGAACTGAGTGCCTCTGTCGGAAATTATAGTCTTCGGGACACCGTGCAGACAGACTATGCGGGAAAGATAAATCCTGGCAAGCCTCTGAGTGGTGTAGGTTGTCTTCACTGGAATAAAGTGTGCCACTTTGGTCAACCTGTCAGTGATGACCCATATGGCATCATTCCCGTGTCGTGACCGAGGTAATCCGACAATAAAATCCATCCCTATTTCATCCCATTTCCACTCAGGTATTTTGTTAGGTTGCAGTAGTCCGGCTGGTCTCTGATGTTCAGCTTTTATGCGTTGACATGAGTCGCAACATGCAATGAAGGCGGCTATGTCCCTCTTCATACCGTGCCACCAAAATCTTTCCTGAATATCCTTATACATTTTGGTTCCTCCAGGGTGGATCAAATATGGAGTGGTGTGTGCTTCAGTTAAAACTTGCTGTTTAAGGTCTTCTATGTTTGGCACGCATAGCCTTTCTCCGTACCATAATATTCCTTCATTGTCTATGACAAATTCCGAGGCCTTTCCCATAATCAACTTCCTTTTAATTCCTTCAATGCTGGGGTGACCGGACTGAGCCTCTTTAATTTTCTCCACTAGGTGTGGTTGTATTTCCAAGTTTGATATGGTGCCTTCTGCTACCATTATCAAATTGAGCTTGACAAATTCTTGATGGAATTCGGGCCTCAAGCTGTGCAGATAGTTCCCGTCGGAGCTGGGGTTCCGACTCAGGGCATCGGCCACTACGTTTGCTTTCCCTGGATGGTAATGGATACCAACATCATAATCCTTTACCAATTCCAACCAGCGGCGTTGCCGTAAATTTAGTTCTGGCTGCGTAAAAATGTATTTGAGGCTTTTGTGATCCGTATATATCTCATATCGATTCCCAAGTAGGAAATGCCTCCATTCCTTGAGTGCATGAATAACTGCTGCCATTTCTAAATCATGAGTGGGATAATTTTCCTCGTGTTTGCGAAGTTGCCTTGAAGTGTAGGCGACAACCTTGCCTTCTTGCATCAACACGCATCCGAGACCCTTTCTGGATGCATCACAAAATACTTCAAAATTCTTGTGTATATCGGGTACAATTAATACCGGTGATGTTGTTAATTTCCGCTTTAGCTCTTGGAAACTTTTCTCGCAGGCTTCTGTCCATTCAAACTTCTTATCTTTCTTGAGTAACTGTGTCATAGGCTTGGATATGGTGGAAAATCCTTCAATAAATCTGCGGTAATATCCTGCCATTCCCAAGAAACTTCGTATGTCTGTTACGCTGGCTGGTAACTTCCAGTCAAGTACGGCCTTGACTTTCTCTGGGTCGACTGCTATACCGTCTTGAGTCAGCACGTGGCCTAGGAAACCTACTTGTCTTAGCCAAAATTCGCACTTTCTGAACTTGGCATACAATTGGTGTTTCCTTAGCTCTCCTAGTACAATCCTGAGATGTTCTGCGTGCTCTTCTGGTGTTTTGGAGTATACCAGAATATCGTCGATGAATACTACGACGAATTTGTCCATAAACTTCATAAATACTTTGTTCATGAGGTGAACAAAATATGTCGGGGCGTTAGTTAATCCAAATGGCATCACTGTGAACTCGTACAGTCCATATCTGGAGGTGAAGGCTGTTTTGGGGATATCTTCCGTTCGTACCTTCAATTGATGGTATCCTGACCTTAAGTCAATTTTTGAGAATACCTTGGCCTGAGCAAGTTGATCAAACAAATCGTTTATCCTTGGCATCGGGTATTTGTTTTTGACTGTGACCATGTTAAGTGCTCGATAGTCGATACACAATCTCAGCGTTCCATCCTTCTTCTTGGCAAATAAAATTGGTGATCCCCAAGGTGAGGAGTTGGCTCGAATGTATCCTTTATCCAGTAATTCCTTTATTTGCTTCTTCAATTCGATCAACTCGGATGGTGCCATTCTGTATGGTTTCTTGTATATGGGGGTGGTTCCTGGTGCTAGCTCAATGCGGAATTCTATTTCTCGGTCTGGTGGCATGCCTGGCACCTCTTCAGGGAATACATCTGGAAATTCACACACTACTGGAACCTTGTTTAGCTCAGAAATGTCCACCTTATTTAATCTCGGTTGCCGGGGTCTTTTTCCTTCCTTGGCTGATACTCTTATTGTCTTCCCTTGGTGGTGTGTGAGAATCACGGTCCTGTTGAAACAGTCGATAAAACCTTTATTGGTGGTTAGCCAATCCATCCCTAGGATGACATCCAGTCCTTTATTTTCCAATACAATAAGATTTGCGTAAAACTCCAATCCTTCAAACTCAATGACCACATTCTGACAGTAATTCTGAGAAACTTGCTGAATCCCGGGGGACTTGATTATTATGGATTTCTCCAAAGGAAGCATCGAAAAATTATTTTGAAAAGCAAAACTTTTCGAGATGAAAGAGTGAGAAGCTCCAGAATCAAACAAAACCATTGCAGGTATTGTGTTGACAGGAAACGTACCGAGTACGATATCCGGAGCATTTTGTGCCTCCTCTTTGGTTACGTGGTTCAGATGACCCTTCCTGTGGTTATTGTTGGGATTGAAATTGTTTTGCTTGGGCGCTGAATTATTGCCGCCGTTGTTCGGCTTTGGGGTTGAGTTCCTTGGCTTGGGGCACTGTTTGGCATAATGCCCTTCTTCTCCACAAGCGTAACAAGTAACACCGGGGCGATAGGTGAATTCCTTGTCCCTTGCATGAAAATTCTTGATTGGGCGTGAGACATTGGATGAGAATTTGGGTGTCCCACCCTTTTTAAAATCTATCTTGCTTCGGTGATTGCAAGTGTGATTAGTCTGGTCCCTTTTTCGCTTGCGGATATCTTCCAGACTGCGTCTCTCATTTTCCAGAGTAATGGCCTTGTCCACCAGCGTTTTAAAATCAGGAAAAGTGTGCACGACCAGTTGGCATTTAAGCGCGGGCGCCAGACCGTCAAGGAATTTCTCCATCTTCTTGATTTCAGTCATACGCTCCTCATTGGCGTAGCGGGATAATAGGGTAAATTGACTGTTGTAATCTGACACTGTCATGTTCCTTTGTTTGAGGTCATCGAATTCTCTCTTCTTGATTTTCATAATACTCTTAGGAATATGTGCACCACGGAAACCTTCCTTGAAATCATCCCAGGTTATGTCATTTTCGTTGGGATGCATGTGCAGAAAATTCTCCCACCACGATGCGGCTGCTCCTGTGAGATAGTGTGGAGCATATAGTACTTTCTCGAGATCTGAACACTTTGCAATAATTAATTTCCTCTCCATATCTCGAAGCCAGTCCTCGGCTTCAAGAGGCTTGTCAGTGTGAGAAAATGTTTGAGGACGTGTCTTCTGTAGCTCAGATAACTTGGAATGTTGCTGATACTGTCCATGATGATTCCCCATGTTGATGACTTGGTTCATCATCTCGCGATGTTGTTGCTGACTCTGTTCATAAAGGCGGCACATTTGTGAAAGTGCCGATTCACTGCCTTGTTGGCTTGACTGTCCCTGAGTGAACTCATTGTTGGGTTGAGTATCAAGAATTTCCTCTGGTGGAGTTGGCATGGAACGTGTCCAAGGACGAGACATTTTTCACTCTGGGAAAAAATATTTTTGTAAAACTCTTAAGAAAAGCGGAAAGAGTCGCAAAAATAAAACCATAAATGCATAAAGCTGGCAGATATAATTAAATACCCAAGCTTACTTAAGAAAAACAAATCGACTTGCGCACGGAGAAGGACTGCTCATTACATATCTTACACGCGGGCGGTAATTATACAGTACATCACTCAGGATATGCGTACATAATCCTGACATGTTATTAAGGCTAGTGCACTTCTCCAGATCCTACATGATGCGCAAACAGGCTACTTCTCACAACCTATGCACATATCTTACAAAGTGGTACAATACATGGCAGCTAAGCGTACTCAGGCAGAGATGATGACGACCTCCTTTGCCCTGCCGAGGGCGAGGCGTAGCGAGGTTGGGGACTCGACTTCCTCCTCGCTAATGGGCTCCATACGTGTAGTGTTGCGCAGAGCGGACGGAGCGGTTGCCAGGGGCGGAGCAACACGTACAGGAGTGGGCGCGAAGGTTGGTGTAGTGCGCGCTAGAGTGGGTGCAATGACTTGGTTAAATTCTTCGGTAGAAGGCAGGCGACGAGTAGGCGTAAAAGATGCTGATGACGAGACAAAAGTCGGTGGCGGAGCGATGGGTAGGAGCTCCCTCTTGTTGGCAGCACAGCCATGGACTGAGTCCATGCGGGTAGCTACGAAGTCGTCCACCAGGTTATCGAAGGCTGCCTCCAGGGCCCGGAGATACTCAATGAGCATCTCAAAAGCCTCGTCTCGTTCTCCTCTGGGGCAGGAGTATGCGTAGTGACAGGTGTAAGGCACATGGCACGGAAGATAACGGTAACGACGAGTCTTCATCACGGGAAGGACATCCCTGAGACGAGCTATCGCCTCGCGGGCTGCCATCTGCATAGCATGCCTCTCCGTAGGCATGGCTCTTCCCACGAACCGGAAGCGGCGTAACTCACCACGCCCTCCCCTGAACTGCACCGCGGCCTGGTGCATGGTCAGACTGTCGTTGACTCGGTGCTGGCAGAGTGTGAAGACTGGGCGCACGGATGGCCCCATCGCGACCTGAACGATGAAAGAAAGAAGCTTGACGAACCCATCGGGCACGTTGGCGAAGGTCTGAGACTCGCAGCTGTTGTCGGCCATCTACAAAAGTAGGCAAAAATTCTGCAGGGTCAGATCATAAACTTATGCTGACTGACAGAAAATGACTACAATTGCAAAAACATAAAATAGCTCTGTCATGCTGATAACTAATTAGCGATCGCACCTAGTGGCTTCCTACAGTCAGCCTGGCTCTGGTACCAAGCTTGTCACGACCGGTTTTCCAATAAAAATATTTATTGATAAACCAGTCTTTTGAGTCCAGTATGAGAGAAATCCTCCTCACTGGTAGACAATTTCTTGATACAATAAGCCAGTAGCATAAAATATATATTACAGGGTTGAACTGCGGTCGCTCAACCAAATTATTACAAGCACGCCAATAATCATACATAATGGCGGACAGGACACAGTGGTGTGGAGACATACTACTGACTCATGGATAGGTTGGTGGTGGAAAAACACAACGGGAAGGGAAATACAAGACTCTAAGAATATCATTTCATCGAACGTCGAGGTGAGGCTCGATAAATTTATTTGGTAACGGAAGCGGATATAAAACAGTGACCAAATCCAGGGTCGCACGAGACTGACTGGGACTCCTCTAAGTGTCGGACTCGCTATCGAACTCTTCATCCATGAGATCGCCTTCGTCAGCATCTGGCCAAATCAACAAGCCAGTGAGTACTTTGAAAGTACTCGCAAGACAGTTCGGACGTAAGATATAACAAATGCATGCATGGATGCAACATGATTAATTCCTTAATGCACAATAAATAAAATTGGCATAACGGGGTAAGTAAAAAGGGAAACGGCGGTAGTCCGCCTGAAATCCCACAGAGCATAAATAAAGACCGATCGGGTGTCTGAAGCGACGCCTCGAAAGGTGAACAAATAAAAATAAGGAAAATGATGCCACAGTCGGGCATCTTAGCGACACCACATAAAGGGCTTTAAAAGAAATACCACAGTCGGGCGTCTGAGCGACGCCACATAAAGGGCTTTAAAAGAAATACCACAGTCGGGTGTCTAAGCGACGCCACATAAAGGGCTTTAAAAGAAATACCACAGTCGGGTGTCTAAGCGACGCCACATAAAGGGCTTTAAAAGAAATGCCACGGTCGGACGTCGGAGCGACATCACAGAAAGGGCTTTAAAAGAAATGCCACAGTCGGACGTCTGAGCGACATCGCAGAAAGGGCTTTAAAAGAAATGCCACAGTCGGACGTCTGAGCGACATCGCGGAAAGGGCTTTAAATTCACCAATAAATAATACTCATAATAAACATTCAATCCATGAGAATAAACGGGTTAGTCCATCCACAGGGATAATCATTCAACCAGACTTAGCACTCATGCGATTCACCGGAGTCTCTGTCATCAAAGCTGACAATTGATTAGGATAAGATGGAACGAAACTTGACATGGAATAGATGATTTGGAGGAATATATGACTCTGCAGAGTTTGTACAAAATTTTTCCCACAGCCAACGGATTTCCGTAGTCACGAAGGACTAGTTCCGTTTACGGTATTTCGGAAGAAAACACAGCTAACCGGTACACACCCATCCTACCTCTCGATGCTAGGAATCACCCTAGTCATCGTCCAAGAAAAACTTTTGAGACGGGGAGATCACAATCTCGAATAGCATGGGATCAAATTTATATACGCGCGCTCTAAGGGGTGCCCCCCTCTCGGTCCCAACCGGAAACACCCATGCCCCCTGACCGGGTGACTGGCTTTAATCCAGGGCCATGGAACCATCATCACGGCCTCTCCTCTTTGGTGTGTACCATGAAAGCGGTTTGCAACTTACTAAACCATATTCCTTGCGGAAAACATGTGGTAGTACAAGGAAGGAAATGATAGGTACTGGACCGATATGGTTTGACACTGAAGTCACATAGTCGGGCGTAAGACTGGCATGCTACAACACTGCCATCGTACCCATCCTCATGCCAACACATGGCCATTCATATTCACATTCATCCACGTATGGATCATCGAACTCACTTACCTCATTATCACATAAAATAACGTTCATCGGTATGCTCACCAACATGCCATGAAACTAACTAAATGCAAAACATGCCAAGACACTCATCATATCAAAAGTTCAAACATGCTTCCCTGGTTCAGAGTAGTCGGAGCCTAGCTCGGTGAAGTTCGCGGCTCCGTCACCTCCTTCGGTATCTACGGTTTAAAGAAAATATATGCGCTAAGTAAATACCAAGGAGTGCACAGAAGGTAAACCAAATATTTTTCAAATAAATCTGATAAAAAACTAGACAAAATTTTAAAGAGAACAGAAAAAGAATCAATCAAAAATACTTTTCTGATTAAAAGTTATAAGGGTTTTTGTCCAGGGACTTATCTGTAATGAAACAGAAGATTTCCAGGGGCTAGTTTATAAAAACAGAAAACGCTTCGGTAGCGACTACGCCAACCCAAAGAGAAAACGCATTCTTCCCGAAGGCGCTTCCAGAAAACGATTCGAAAGAGAGAGCAGAGAGGCTGACGGTGGGGTCCCACCCGTCAGGTTCAAATGTTCAAACGGGGCGGCAGAGTTCGCCGGCGCCCGAGAGCCGCGGTGGTCGCCGGCGGCGATCCACGGCGAGGCAGAGAGATCGGAGAGTACCTCCATGCTCAGGGCACCCTTCCGCGTCAGTTGATGGTGGTGGAGTCGGTCGGCGAGCACCACGTCGACGGCGAGCTTTGCTCCGGCGAACGGCGGCTCGGGTGGTCGAGGGGCTCGTCGGAGAGGGCTGCAAAGGTTAAATTGAAGAGGGGGTTATGCTCCTGGCAGCTAGAGAGGGTAACGAACGGGGTTTGAGCGCCGGATATGGCCTCACCAGAACGAATCGGGCTGGAGGCCGAGGCGGGGCGAGGCGGCCGGAGCTGGGGGAGGAGACCTCCTCGAGGTCCCCCTAGTGGCCTGGCGGGGTGTTGGTGAGTAGTGGAGGTGCTGCGTGCACGAGAGTGAGCTCGGGACCCCTTTATATAGGCGGTCCGAGGCGGTTGCCGTGAACGAGGATCACCGGCGAGTGATTACGGTGGCGCAGTGCTCGGTCGGGGTGGTTAGGGGGTCGAGCGTCATCACGGAGGTTCAATGGGTCCGTTTTGGTGTTAAACTGGCTGGGGTTTGGGTGTTAAGGGCGAGCTCGACGGAACGGGGATGGCGCGGGCCTGTCGGCGGCGGAGAGCGTGTTCCGTGCTTGCCGGCCACGGTGGCTGTGCTACGGGCGTGCGCTGGCGTGCATGAGGCCACGCGGAGAGCCAGGGAGCGATGGGCGGCGCAGAACGGTGTTCTGCCGTGGTGTGCCTCCTGTCGGCCGCCACGGGAGGTCCCGACGCCGCAGAAGACGCCGGCGAGGGCGGGCCAGCGCGCTACCGACGCCGGGAAGGCTCCACGCACGTGTGTGAAGCTTCGGACAAGAGGAAGAGGCGGCGAGGAACGTGCCAAGGGCACTGTGGCCGCGTGACTGAAACTGACGGACGGAAGATGACACTGAAACTGAATTTTCTGAACTTTGAACAGTAACAGTGCCCACAAGGTGTTCGACCGAATGAAATTGGCCTCTGGTGATTTTTCCTTGAGCTGATTTTTGGTGGAGTGGCTTCTCCTTGCTCAAGTAGGCTGCATGATTTTTGGTGGAATTTTTGGAGCAGTGTGGATATGAATTTCACCAAATTTGGCAAATCTGGTCCAAACTTGCAGAGACTGTATTTTGAAAAATTTGAAAAGAGGAGGAGTGGATCAAGATGGTTCTGGGTTGTGGGTTCAAAGGACAATCCATGAGAATTGGTTTGAGGTCAAAACTCAAATGAAAAAGTGTACTTGCTTTGAAAATCCCTCAGGCTCCAAATAATTTTCAGAATTGATTTGAGGGGGAAAAATAATTAGAATAAAATCCATAACCAGTTTGGATTAGTTGGGACAGAGAACTTAGGTTGATCACAAGGGGGAGGGGAGGTTTTGGAGGGGTTTAATCTCATGGGCAAAAATACAAAGCCAAGGCTGGCTTCAAAGATAAGAAAATCCCAAATTTTCATAGGGCTTCACTTAAAAATAAAACAAATTAAAACTCCCAAAAAAATAAATTTTTAGAGGGAACTAACAGAGAAGAAGCTTGCAAAAGATCAACCACCAAAGTTTGAAAGAAATAAAATCCTTGCCAAGGCAAAAGGAGGTTTTTAAGAGGAAGGTTTTTCTGAAAAAGAAAAATTTTAAAAAGGTCTCTCCTCAAAACCACAAAGTTTTTGATAAAAACCAAATAAAAATTTTGGAGTGTCACAACAAAGCATATTCATATTCATAATAAGAGGAGTAATAATATGCATTAAGGATCTGAACATATGATCTTCCACCAGGGAAACCAATTAGCATCAACTACGAGGAGTAATCAACACTACTAGCAACCCACAGGTACCAATTTGTGGTTTTGATACAAGATTGGATACAAGAGATGAACTAGGGTTTTGAGAGGAGATGGTGCTGGTGAAGATGTTGATGGAGATTGACCCCCTCCCGATGGGAGGATCGTTGGTGATGACGATGGTGATGATTTCCCCCTCTCGGAGGGAAGTGTCCCTGGCAGAACAGCTCCGCCGGAGCCCTAGATTGGTTCCGCCAAGGTTCCGCCTCGTGGCGGCGGAGTTTCGTCCCGTAAGCTTGCCCACAATTTTTTCCAGGGTAAAAGCCTTCATATGGCAGAAGATGGACACCTGGGGGCACCAGGGGGCCCAGGAGACAGGGGGCGCGCCTAGTAGGGGTGGGCGCGCCCCCCACCCTCCTGGCCAGGGTGTGGGCCCCCTGAGGTGTATCTTCCGCTCAATAATTCTTATTAATTCCAAAATTAAGTTTTGTGGAGTTTCAGGATTTTTGGAGCAGTGCAGAATAGGTTTCCAATGTTTGCTCCTTTTCCAGCCAGAATTCCAGATGTCGGCATTCCCCCTCTTCATGGTAAACCTTGTAAAATAAGAGAGAATAGCCATAAGTATTGAGATATAATGTGTAATAACAGCCCATAATGCAATAAATATTGATATAAAACATTAACAAAATGGACGTATCAACTCCCCCAAGCTTAGACCTCGCTTGTCCTCAAGCGGAAGCCGAAATCGAAAAATATGTCCACATGTTTAGAGATAGAGGTGTCGATAAAAATAAAATACAGACATGAGGGCATCATGATCATTCTTATAACAGCAACATATATATAGATTTTATCATATGATTTCTTATACTCAAGTAACAATCAATTCACAATGTCAAGTATGGTTCAGAAACTTCATTGGGAACTAACAAACTATAATCTCAGTCATTGAAGCAATTGCAATTTATCATAACATCAGAAAGAGTCAAGAATAGAGCTTTTCAGCAAGTCCACACACTCAACTATCATGTAGTCTTCTACCATTGCTAACACTCACGCAATACTTGTGGTTATGGAGTTTCGACCGGACACTGAGAAAGATAGGGGCTTATTGTGTTGCCTCCCAACATATTCACCTTTAGGTGATGTCAACAATAATAGCCCATGCTAACTTACATCCAATTGGATATATATCATGATCTTTCAAACACGAGGACCTTGCCAAAGGATAAAATGAAAAAGGGAAAGGTGAAGATCACCTTGACTCAAGCATAAAGTAAAAACATAAAGTAAAAGATAGGCCCTTCGCAGAGGGAAGCAGAGGTTGTCATGTGCGTTTAGGGTTGGATGCACAAAATGTTAATGCAAAAGAACGTCACTTTATATTTCCCCTTGTATGTGGACCTTTATTATGTAGTCCGTCGCTTTTATTGCTTCCATAACAAGATCGTATAAAGCTTATTTTCTCTGCACTAATAAGTCATACATATTTAGATAGCAATTTTTATTGCCTGCAACATGACAACTTACTTGAAGGATCTTACTCAATCCATAGGTAGGTATGGTGGACTCTCATGGCAAAACTGGGTTTAAGGATATTTGGAAGCACAAGTAGTATCTCTACTTGGTGCAAGGAATTTGGCTAGCATGAGGGGGAAAGGCAAGCTCAACATGTTTGGAGGTCAATGACAATATACTTTAACTGAGATGTGCGAAAACATAAACCATTATGTTGTCTTCCTTGTCCAACGTCAACTCTTTTAGCATGTCATACTTAATGAGTGCTTCACAATCATAAAAGATGTCCAAGATAATATATTTGTATGTGAACCTCTCTTTCCTTATTACTTCCTATTAATTGCAACAATGACCAAAACTACGTTTATCAACTCTCAACAACTTTTATGCCTCATACTTTCTATGTGTGAAGTCATCACTAACCATAAGATCAATATGAACTCTTTTATTCTTTCTACTTTCTCAAGATCATTGCAACATAGCAAAGCCCTTGACTCAAAACTAATCTTTATTATAGATAGCTCACAAACTCGATTACATAAAGAGATCATAAAGCAAAACTCAAAACTACTTGATACCAAAACTTCAATCTACTAGATCAAGATACTACTAAAAGGATCGAACTAAATAAAACAGTAAAGATAGGAGTGTGATGGTGATACGATACCGGGGCACCTCCCCCAAGCTTGGCAGTTCCCAAGGGGAGTGCCCACACCCATGTGATTATGTCCTCGGAGGTGATGGAGGTGGTGATGATGATGGTGGATAATCGCACATCGAGCGTAAAAGCTCCTCCTACTTGCGGATAATGCCCTTGAGTCAGGCGATATGATCCTTCAACAAAATATTCTCCTGTGTGAGATACTTATTCTGAATGCGAGCCAATTCAATCATCTTGAAAGCTTCAATCTCTGTTGGAGTAAAGAGGTTAGGTAAGGGTTCAGGGATGTCTTCTTCTTCCACCGCCGGAGTTTGGACCTCCGTGGCCTTCTCGATCCCTTCCTCCTTGTTGATCTCTTCCGGTTCTTCTCTTTTCAGCTCTATCTTCAATAGCCAAGCATCCTTGTCTTCATTGTTGAAGGATGGCGACGTCATGGTGCTCTAGATCTGCAACAGAAACAGCTCGAAACAAAAACAGATGATATTTGCGTGATACGGTGGTCAAAACCTTCGGGAGTTTATATAATGAATCTTTACCGACCAAAATACGTAACGTGCAAGAAAACAGAGTCCGGGAGGCACACGAGGTATCCACGAGACAGGGGGCGCGCCCAGTAAGGGTGGGCGCGCCCTCCACCCTCGTGGAGGCCTCGTGTCCCTCTCAGACTACTTCTTTCTTCCTAAAATTCTTAAATATTCCAAAACTGATAAAAATTGCCATTAGAATTATTTTGGAGTCGGTTTACTTACCGTACTACATACCTATTCCTTTTTGGAGTCTGGAACATTCTGGAAAGTGTCCCTTATGTATTCCTCCGGGATTACGGTTTCAATAATGTTAGTTTCAACATTGATAGGATTACCTGAGATATAATGTTTAATTCTTTGACCGTTCACCACCCTAGGACTTGTGCCTTCGAAGTTGTTGATTTGTATGGCACCAGAACGATAGACCTCCTCGATAACGTAAGGACCTTCCCATTTAGAGAGAAGTTTTCCTGCAAAAAATCTTAAACGAGAGTTGAATAATAACACATAATCACCTATGTTAAACTCACGCTTTTGTATCCTTTTGTCATGCCAGCGTTTGACTTTTTCTTTGAATAGCTTGGCATTCTCATAGGCTTGGGTTCCCATTCATCAAGTGAGCTGATATCAAACAACCTCTTCTCACCGGCAAGTTTGAAGTCATAGTTAAGCTCTTTAATAGCCCAATATGCTTTATGTTCAAGTTCAAGAGGTAAATGACAAGCTTTTCCATAAACCATCTTATAAGGAGACATACCCATAGGATTTTTGTATGCAGTTCTATAGGCCCATAATGCATCATCAAGTTTTTTGGACCAATTCTTTCTAGATCTATTGACAGTCTTTTGCAAAATTAATTTGAGCTCTCTATTGCTCAACTCTACTTGACCACTAGATTGTGGATGATAAGCAGATGTGATTCTATGATTAACTGTCACATCCCTAGCTTCAGGCATTGCTCTAGGTTAGCTTCATGTGTGCATCATGTCTATATTTTTGAAACTTGAATTGAGGAATATTGGAAGCCTCAAAACCCTAAATAAAAGAGGGGCAAAAACCCTAGAAATCTTATTCATTGCTCCAAAAGGCTCTTCTTAAATGTTTGATAATTTTCGGTAAGGGTTCTGGTCCCAACCAAAATATTGAACATTTTTAAGGATTTATTTTTGGGACTTTGAATTTAAATCATAGCCATTTGAATTGGACTTATATCTACTGTTAAATAAATATAGGTCCAATAATTCTGAAATATTTTGTGGAGCATTGTTTTAATTCTTTTAGCTCCTAAAAATATTGTCAGAAGCAAAATAAATTGAATTGGTTTCAAAACCAAATTCAAAACAAACAGAACAAAAATAGAAAACAGTAAATAAAAAGAAAAGAGAAGAAGTACCTGGCGCTCACCTGTGCTGGCCCAGCCTCCCCTGTGCAGCCCACCTGCGTGGCCCAGCCCACCTCCTTCCCCCCCCCCCTTGTCCTCTTCTTCCTCTGCCAGTAGGCAGAGGCGAGGCGTGGCACGCGCCCGAAGAGCGCCGGCCACCTCCTGCTTCGCCGTGGCAGCCTCCCCGACCCCCTCGCGACCCACGGAGACGGCCT
>NC_041389.1:361371795-361376796 GCF_002162155.2 Triticum dicoccoides
CCGGCGTATCTGACGTGGCGTCGTCATTAGCACTAATGACCCCACTAACTAACCCCCAGAGCCACTGACAGCCGGGCCCCACGGCCTAACTAACCGGCTAACTAAAATAGATTAAGTTTAATCTAATTGCAGTGGCCCCACGCGTCGGCGTTGACCTCGCTGACGTGGCCTTTGACCGGCCCCACATGTCTGTGACTCCAGCCAGCACTGTGTCACTGACGTGTGGCCCCCACACGTCAGGTTTGACCCGAGCCAGCCCAGTTGACTGCTGACGTCACAGTGACGTGGTGCTGACGCCATAATTCATTTTCTGGAATTATTTTAATTCTAAATATTCAGGAAATTTCAGAAAATGCCCTAAACTTCAATAATTCATAGAAATTCAACCGTAACTCCAAATTAAATAAATTATATATGAAAAATTATAAAAATTCAAGGAATCCATCTGTACCATTTTCATGCATGTTAGAACAACTTATAGCTGCTGTTTAGCACAAATCAATTACATGGCTTTTGAATAATCACATATGGAGTTTGAATTTGAATCTTGGATTCAAACCAACTTCATTTAATCTGGTTTTAGTTGCATTAGCCCAAAACACATTCATTTTGCCATGTCATGATCATGCATCATATTGTGCATTGCACTGATCGTGTTTTTCTGTATTTGCCGGTAATTGTCCCCTCTCGATAGACGTGTACCGATGATGTGATCGTTGACACTGATGAAGACTCAATGTTATCTTCAGAAGTGCCAGGCAAGCAAAACCCCCTTGTTCATTCCGATAAAATCCCACTCTCTCGCTCCTGCTCTCTTTTACTGCATTAGGGCAACATCGATTCATCTGTTACTTGCTGCGGTAGCTGAACCCCTTTATCCTTTGCATGACCTGTCATTCCACAGTAAATAGATGAAACCCACTAGCATGAGTAGGAGTTGTTTGAGCCCTGTTGTGCCTACTCATTCATGTTTGCTTGTCATGCCTGCTACTGCTTAGAGTTGAGTCAGGTCTGATTCATCGGGGATGAATCAGAGGTGTGTGAACATGTCCTACTGTGTGTGAGCTAAGTGTGTGAACACGATTTGGTAAAGGTAGCGGTGAGAGGCCATGTAGGAGTACATGGTGGGTTGTCTCATTGCAGCCGTCCTCAGGAACTGAGTTCTGTGTTTGTGATCCATGATTCAGCTACTACCACGCATTGGGCCCGAAACCAATGGACCCTCTCGGCTTCTTGATCACCCTTGTCCTCTGTCCAGGAGTTGCAAGTAGTTTCTGGTGTTTGTAGTATGCTGGAGGCCGTGCGCAGCGCTGACCGTAGGGGTGGGCTGTGATGCGGTAGGCACGTGGCACGGTGTACCGGGCGCCCGTTTGGTGTCTCGGGAACCCTGTTCACATCGTTTGGGGCTGTGAGCGAAACCCCGGCCGGATCTCCTCATGGATGGAACCCGAATAGGCGATAAACCTGGACTAGAGACTTGAGTGTTTAGGTAGGCCGTGGCCGACACCCACGTTGGGCTTCCGCTTGAAGGTTGCCGAGTACATGTCGTGTAAACGGCGGTAAGTGGTGAGAGCGTGTGTGAAGGAGTACACCCCTGCAGGGTTAATATCATCTATTCGAATAGCCGTGTCCGCGGTAAAGGACTTCTGGGTTGCTTATATCAGTTCATAGACAAGTGAAAGTGGATACTCTAAAATACGCAAGATAAGCGTGAGTGCTATGGATGGCGTTCTCGTAGGGAGACGGGAGCGGTTCCATAGTGGTGTATTGGTTGGTGAATATGTGGACTCGTGTGCGCCACCTCAAAAGAGTTACTTGCAGTCGTAGTTCAGGATAGCCATCGAGTCAAAGCTGGCTTGCTGCAGTTAAACCCCACCATCGCCTTTGTTGAAAATGATGCATATGTAGATAGATCTGATGTAAGTCTTGCTGGGTACATTTGTACTCACGTTTGCCTATTTTATGTTTTTGCAGAGAGACTTCAGTCTCACTAGTAGTTCCGCTTGGACTTCGACGTTTAGCTTGATACCTCAGCTACGATCTTGTGCCCTCGGCAGGATCTGATAGATAGTCAGGCTTCTCGGCCTTTTTCATTTATAGATGTCTGTACCCAGACATGATAGCTTCCGCTTGTGCTTGGACTTGTATACTCTGAATGTTGGGTCATGAGACCTATGTTTGTAATATCTCGCTCCTCGGAGCCTATTGAATAAATTATTTGAGTCGTAGAGTCATGTTGTGATGCCATGTTGTATTTGCACATATCGAGCATATTGTGTGTATGCTATTGAAATGCTTGGTATGTGTGGGATCTGACCATCTAGTTGTTTATCTTTAGTAGCCTCTCTTACCGGGAAATGTCTCCTAGTGTTTCCACCGAGCCATGGTAGCTTGCTACTGCTCCGGAACACTTAGGCTGGCCGGCATGTGTCCTTCTTCGTTCCTGTGTCTGTCCCTACGGGGAAATGTCACGCGATGAATACCGGAGTCCTGTTAGCCCGCTACAGCCCGGTTCACCGGAGTCCTGCTAGCCCAGTGCTACAGCCTGGATTCACTCGCTGATGACCGACACGTTCGATGATGGGTCATGGATGCCTGTCCCTGTAAGTTTGTGCCACTTTGGGTTTACGACTAGCCATGTCAGCCCGGGCTCCTTATCATATGGATGCTAGCGACACTGTCATATACGTGTGCCAAAAGGCGCAAACGGTCCCGGGTAAAGGTAAGGCGACACCCGTGGGAATACCGTGCGTGAGGCCGCAAAGTGATATGAAGTGTTACATGCTAGATCTATGTGGCATTGAGTCGGGGTCCTGACAGCGTTGCCTTAAAAATGTTCAATATTTTGGTTGGGACCAGAACCCTTACCAAAAATTATCAAACATTTAAGAAGAGCCTTTTGGAGTAATGAATAAGATTTCTAGGGTTTTTGCCCCTCTTTTATTTAGGGTTTTGAGGCTTCCAATATTCCTCAATTCAAGTTTCAAAAATATAGACATGATGCACACATGAAGCTAACCTAGAGCAATGCCTGAAGCTAGGGATGTGACACTCCAGCATACTACAAACACCAGAAACTACTTGCAACTCCTGGACAGAGGACAAGGGTGATCAAGAAGCCGAGAGGGTCCATTGGTTTCGGGCCCAATGCATGGTAGTAGCTGAATCATGGATCACAAACACAGAACTCAGTTCCTGAGGACGGCTGCAATGAGACAACCCACCATGTACTCCTACATGGCCTCTCACCGCTACCTTTACCAAATCGTGTTCACACACTTAGCTCACACACAGTAGGACATGTTCACACACCTCTGATTCATCCCCGATGAATCAGACCTGACTCAACTCTAAGCAGTAGCAGGCATGACAAACAAACATGAATGAGTAGGCACAACAGGGCTCAAACAACTCCTACTCATGCTAGTGGGTTTCATCTATTTACTGTGGAATGACAGGTCATGCAAAGGATAAAGGGGTTCAGCTACCGCAGCAAGTAACAGATGAATCGATGTTGTCCTAATGCAGTAAAAGAGAGCAGGAGCGGGAGAGTGGGATTTTATCGGAATGAACAAGGGGGTTTTGCTTGCTTGGCACTTCTGAAGATAACATTGAGTCTTCATCAGTGTCAACGATCACATCATCGGTACACGTCTATCGAGAGGGGACAATTACCGGCAAATACAGAAAAACACGATCAGTGCAATGCACAATATGATGCATGATCATGACATGGCAAAATGAATGTGTTTTGGGCTAATGCAACTAAAACCAGATTAAATGAAGTTGGTTTGAATCCAAGATTCAAATTCAAACTCCATATGTGATTATTCAAAAGCCATGTAATTGATTTGTGCTAAACAGCAGCTATAAGTTGTTCTAACATGCATGAAAATGGTACAGATGGATTCCTTGAATTTTTCTGATAATTTTTCATATATAATTTATTTAATTTGGAGTTACGGTTGAATTTCTATGAATTATTGAAGTTTAGGGCATTTTCTGAAATTTCCTGAATATTTAGAATTAAAATAATTCCAGAAAATGAATTATGGCGTCAGCACCACGTCACTGTGACGTCAGCAGTCAACTGGGCTGGCTCGGGTCAAACCTGACGTGTGGGGGCCACACGTCAGTGACACAGTGCTGGCTGGAGTCACAGACATGTGGGGCCGGTCAAAGGCCACGTCAGCGAGGTCAACGCCGACGCGTGGGGCCACTGCAATTAGATTAAACTTAATCTATTTTAGTTAGCCGGTTAGTTAGGCCGTGGGGCCCGGCTGTCAGTGGCTCTGGGGGTTAGTTAGTGGGGTCATTAGTGCTAATGACGACGCCACGTCAGATACGCCGGCGATGAGTCGCCGGTGACCACAGAACACGGCGGGGCACGCCGGACTTGCGCTAGAGGCGTCAGTTTGGCGCGCTGAGGGCACCAGGGGATGGCCCTTGATCCCGCGCATCCAGAGGACCGAGTGGGAGGTCGTGGGGCCGACGGAGCTCGTCGGAACGGAGCTCGCGGCGGCGCCGGAGTTCGGACCTCGGCGAAAACGGCGTTGTGGAGCACGGGAGGGCGAGTTAGGATATGCGTTAGGCTCCTGGTGGCTTCCTGAGTGCGGTGACACGCTCCGAAACGAGCTCAAGCGGCTGCAGTGACGGCGGTGACGAGGTCAGCGGCGGCCGGAGTTTGGCCGCGGCGGAGCTATGGCCTAGAGCTCGCAAACGCGAGGGGAGAGAGAGGGGTTCTGCATGAAGGCTCACCGCGGAGCTGTAGGGAGGGTTAGTGGGCTCGGGGGAGCGCCGGAGTGGCCGAATTCGACGGAGACGGCACCGGGGCCGAAGCTCGGAGATGATGACGATGGCGGCTGCTCGGGGCCTTTCCGGTCACGTGGCTCGGTGAGGGGGTTGGCGACGAGGTGCAGGAGCTCGGGAGCACGCCGGAGAGGGGAGGGGGTGGCCGTGGTCATGGCTACGGCGAGCGGCGCTCCCAGGTGCGTTCGGTGA
>NC_041389.1:361382759-361431652 GCF_002162155.2 Triticum dicoccoides
CCAGCCGGAAGACCTGTTATTATAATATCTTGATTGAGGAAGTTGGCCACCTCCCCATAGGGATTTCGTAGGATTTACTCCCTAGTTGCCCCTATGGATTTTGAGATCCCGAAGTCCGACCTTTTACTTGATGTCCTAGATACCAGACCATTTCTATGAATGGGTTACACTAGCACATCAAGGAGAACATTAGAAGCGGAGTGCTAAATGTTTCTCGGTCGATCATCCAGATTTTGTTTCCTTGGCCTCGCTAAGATGAAATCTGAGAAGGTGTTATCTTTCTTTGCATCTACATCCTCCATCATCATTCATCATGGTAGCAAGTTGTGTTGCCGGACCCTTGACACGGATGTTGGTAAAACCTTGATGAATATGGAAATGCTCAAGTTCTTGAGAGCACGCACAAGCGTTATGTGTTATCATCGGCTCTAACTCGGATTCCTCTCAGTTTCCTCGGCAATGCTATGACCTTTTCAACCAGTGAATTCACTCCCTATTGTTGGGTTCTTCCCCAGTTACCAGAATCATTCCCAGCATTTGCATTTTGTTCCTAGCTTGCACCGCCAATGTGTCATTCTACCATGGGTCTCTTCCATTTCCGGTGATAACCAAAATCATCCATTACGTTGTCTTCAACAAGGTAATCCACATCATCCAAGTCTGAGTATGCCATTCTACCGACCCCCTCCAAACGATCGTTGTGAATTGCCTTAGGCTGGTATGAAGAGTTTCAATGATCTCTGAATCAAAGGTAATTCTTTTTGCCACTTAAGATAATAATCTACGAATCACCCTTCTCCAGGATGTTTCGTCGTGGTATCATGGCAATTCAACTCCTCGCTATGTTGACAACCGTTCACCACCTTCTTAGGTGTGGAATTATTGTCCACCTAGTGAACCTTCGTCATCCGTTTCTTTCCACCCCTCTTGATGTGTATCTCGTGTCTCAACCCGGGAGATGGTCCTATGTCTCATTCCGTGAGTTGTCCGATCTTCAAGAAGATCGACCCTTCTAGAGTCTCCTTCTTCCCTCCATGTCATGTTGGCAGGATTTCTCAGAACAAGACATCAAGACAATGATGGTGAATGAATCAACGTTCAACTGAAGTGCACCCTGGATCGTGAAGATTGTACTAGTTTGCGTTTCCCCTTCATCCTACCCTACGCTTGAATCTCGAGACGAGATTCTTGTTTAGTGGGGGTGAGTTGTCACATCCCTAGCTTCAGGCATTGCTCTAGGTTAGCTTCATGTGTGCATCATGTCTATATTTTTGAAACTTGAATTGAGGAATATTGGAAGCCTCAAAACCGTAAATAAAAGAGGGGCAAAAACCCTAGAAATCTTATTCATTGCTCCAAAAGGCTCTTCTTAAATGTTTGATAATTTTTGGTAAGGGTTCTGGTCCCAACCAAAATATTGAACATTTTTAAGGAGTTATTTTTGGGACTTTGAATTTAAATCATAGCCATTTGAATTGGACTTATATCTACTGTTAAATAAATATAGGTCCAATAATTCTGAAATATTTTGTGGAGCATTGTTTTAATTCTTTTAGCTCCTAAAAATATTGTCAGAAGCAAAATAAATTGAATTGGTTTCAAAACCAAATTCAAAACAAACAGAACAAAAATAGAAAACAGTAAATAAAAAGAAAAGAGAAGAAGTACCTGGCGCTCACCTGTGCTGGCCCAGCCTCCCCTGTGCAGCCCACCTGCGTGGCCCAGCCCACCTCCTTCCCCCCCCTTGTCCTCTTCTTCCTCTGCCAGTAGGCAGAGGCGAGGCGTGGCACGCGCCCGAAGAGCGCCGGCCACCTCCTGCTTCGCCGTGGCAGCCTCCCCGACCCCCTCGCGACGCCACGGAGACGGCCTCGACCCCCCTCGACCGTCTCTCTCTCTCTGGACCCCCTCCTCCTCCTCTGTTCTCCCTCCCTCTCGTCACCGAACGCACCTGGGAGCGCCGCTCGCCGTAGCCATGACCACGGCCACCCCCTCCCCTCTCCGGCGTGCTCCCGAGCTCCTGCACCTCGTCGCCAACCCCCTCACCGAGCCACGTGACCGGAAAGGCCCCGAGCAGCCGCCATCGTCATCATCTCCGAGCTTCGGCCCCGGTGCCGTCTCCGTCGAATTCGGCCACTCCGGCGCGCCCCCGAGCCCACTAACCCTCCCTACAGCTCCGCGGTGAGCCTTCATGCAGAACCCCTCTCTCTCCCCTCGCGTTTGCGAGCTCTAGGCCATAGCTCCGCCGCGGCCAAACTCCGGCCGCCGCTGACCTCGTCACCGCCGTCACTGCAGCCGCTTGAGCTCGTTTCGGAGCGTGTCACCGCACTCAGGAAGCCACCAGGAGCCTAACGCATATCCTAACTCGCCCTCCCGTGCTCCACAACGCCGTTTTCGCCGAGGTCCGAACTCCGGCGCCGCCGCGAGCTCCGTTCCGACGAGCTCCGTCGGCCCCACGACCTCCCACTCGGTCCTCTGGATGCGCGGGAGCAAGGGCCATCCCCTGGTGCCCTCAGCGCGCCAAACTGACGCCTCTAGCGCAAGTCCGGCGTCCCCCGCCGTGTTCTGTGGTCACCGGCGACTCATCGCCGGCGTATCTGACGTGGCGTCGTCATTAGCACTAATGACCCCACTAACTAACCCCCAGAGCCACTGACAGCCGGGCCCCACGGCCTAACTAACCGGCTAACTAAAATAGATTAAGTTTAATCTAATTGCAGTGGCCCCACGCGTCGGCGTTGACCTCGCTGACGTGGCCTTTGACCGGCCCCACATGTCTGTGACTCCAGCCAGCACTGTGTCACTGACGTGTGGCCCCCACACGTCAGGTTTGACCCGAGCCAGCCCAGTTGACTGCTGACGTCACAGTGACGTGGTGCTGACGCCATAATTCATTTTCTGGAATTATTTTAATTCTAAATATTCAGGAAATTTCAGAAAATGCCCTAAACTTCAATAATTCATAGAAATTCAACCGTAACTCCAAATTAAATAAATTATATATGAAAAATTATCAGAAAAATTCAAGGAATCCATCTGTACCATTTTCATGCATGTTAGAACAACTTATAGCTGCTGTTTAGCACAAATCAATTACATGGCTTTTGAATAATCACATATGGAGTTTGAATTTGAATCTTGGATTCAAACCAACTTCATTTAATCTGGTTTTAGTTGCATTATCCCAAAACACATTCATTTTGCCATGTCATGATCATGCATCATATTGTGCGTTGCACTGATCGTGTTTTTCTGTATTTGCCGGTAATTGTCCCCTCTCGATAGACGTGTACCGATGATGTGATCGTTGACACTGATGAAGACTCAATGTTATCTTCAGAAGTGCCAGGCAAGCAAAAACCCCTTGTTCATTCCGATAAAATCCCACTCTCTCGCTCCTGCTCTCTTTTACTGCATTAGGACAACATCGATTCATCTGTTACTTGCTGCGGTAGCTGAACCCCTTTATCCTTTGCATGACCTGTCATTCCACAGTAAATAGATGAAACCCACTAGCATGAGTAGGAGTTGTTTGAGCCCTGTTGTGCCTACTCATTCATGTTTGTTTGTCATGCCTGCTACTGCTTAGAGTTGAGTCAGGTCTGATTCATCGGGGATGAATCAGAGGTGTGTGAACATGTCCTACTGTGTGTGAGCTAAGTGTGTGAACACGATTTGGTAAAGGTAGCGGTGAGAGGCCATGTAGGAGTACATGGTGGGTTGTCTCATTGCAGCCGTCCTCAGGAACTGAGTTCTGTGTTTGTGATCCATGATTCAGTTACTACCATACATTGGGCCCTGAAATATGACCCCGCTCGACTTCTTATTCACCCTAGTCCTCTGTCCAGGAGTTGCAAGTAGTTTCTGGTGTTTGTAGTATGCTGGAGGCCGTGGACAGCGCTGACCGTAGGGGTGGGCTGTGATGCGGTAGGCACGTGGCCGGGTATACCGGGCGCCCGTTTGGTGTCACGGAACCCTGTTCACATCGTTTGGGGCTGTGAGCGAAACTCCGGCCGGATCTCCTCATGGATGGAACCCGAATAGGCGATAAACCTGGACTAGAGACTTGAGTGTTTAGGTAGGTCGTGGTCTACACCCACATCGGCTTTCGCTTGAAGTCTGCCGAGCACATGTCGTGTGCAGACGCTAAGTGGTGGAAACATGTATGAAGAAGTACACCCCTGCAGGGTTAACATCATCTATTCGAATAGCCGTGTCCGCGGAAAAGGACTTCTGGGTTGCTTATATCAGTTCATAGACAAGTGAAAGTGGATACCCTAAAATACGCAAGATAAGCGTGAGTGCTATGGATGGCGTTCTCGTAGGGAGACGGGAGCGGATCCATAGTGGTGTATTGATATGGTGAATATGTGGACTCGTGTGCGCCACCTCAAAAGAGTTACTTGCAGTCGTAGTTCAGGATAGCCACCGAGTCAAAGCTGGCTTGCTGCAGTTAAACTCCACCACCCCCTTGTTGATAATGATGCATATGTAGATAGATCTGATGTAAGTCTTGCTGGGTACATTTGTACTCACGTTTGCCTATTTTATGTTTTGCAGAGAGACTTCAGTCTCACTAGTAGTTCCGCTTGGACTTCGACGTTTAGCTTGTTACCTCAGCTACGATCTTGTGCCCTCGGCAGGATCTGGTAGATAGTCAGGCTTCTCAGCCTTTTTTTCATTTATAGATGTCTGTACTCAGACATGATAGTTTCCGCTTGTGCTTTGACTTGTATGCTCTGAATGTTGGGTCGTGAGACCCCTGTTTGTAATATCTCGCTCCTCGGAGCCTATTGAATAAATTATTTGAGTCGTAGAGTCATGTTGTGATGCCATGTTGTATTTGCACATATCGAGCATATTGTGTGTATGCTATTGAAATGCTTGGTATGTGTGGGATCTGACCATCTAGTTGTTTGTCCTTAGTAGCCTCTCTTACCGGGAAATGTCTCCTAGTGTTTCCACCGAGCCATGGTAGCTTGCTACTGCTCCGGAACACTTAGGCTGGCCGGCATGTGTCCTTCTTCGTTCCTGTGTCTGTCCCTACGGGGAAATGTCACGCGATGAATACCGGAGTCCTGTTAGCCCGCTACAGCCCGGTTCACCGGAGTCCTGCTAGCCCAGTGCTACAGCCTGGATTCACTCGCTGATGACCGACACGTTCGATGCTGGGTCATGGATGCCTGTCCCTGTAAGTTTGTGCCACTTTGGGTTTACGACTAGCCATGTCAGCCCGGGCTCCTTATCATATGGATGCTAGCGACACTGTCATATACGTGTGCCAAAAGGCGCAAACGGTCCCGGGTAAAGGTAAGGCGACACCCGTGGGAATACCGTGCGTGAGGCCGCAAAGTGATATGAAGTGTTACATGCTAGATCTATGTGGCATTGAGTCGGGGTCCTGACATTAACATCATACTTAGCAAGCATCTTACGGAAAGCACCATGAATAAAATGTGAACCACCATCAGTCATGAGATATCTAGGGACTCCAAACCTCAGAAAAATAACTTCCTTAAGCATTTTAATAGAAGTGTTATGATCAGCACTACTAGTTGGAATAGCTTATACCCACTTAGTAATGTAATCAACGGCAACTAAAATATGAGTATAACCATTAGAGGTAGGAAAAGGTCCCATATAATCAAAACCCCAAACATCAAACGGTTCAATAACAAGCGAATAATTCATAGGAATTTCTTGATGTCTACTGATATTACCAATTCTTTGACATTCATCACAAGATAAGACAAACTTACGAGCATCTTTGAAGAGAGTAGGCCAATAAAAACCAGATTGCAATACCTTGTGTGCAGTTCTATCTCCAGCGTGGTGTCCTCCATAGGATTCAGAGTGACACTTGTGTAGGATCTGTTCCTGTTCATGCTCAGGTACACAACGTCTAATAACACCATCTACTCCTTCTTTATAAAGGTGTGGGTCATCCCAGAAGTAATGTCTTAAATCATAGAAGAACTTTTTCTTTTGCTGGTATGTGTAACTAGGAGGTATAAATTTTGCAACAATGTAATTAGCATAATCAGCATACTAAGGAGCAGTATGAGAAGCATTAACGACCGCTAATTGTTCATCAGGAAAGCTGTCATCAATAGGCAGTGGGTCATCAAGAACATTCTCTAACCTAGACAAGTTGTCTGCAACAGGGTTCTCAGCTCCCTTTCTTTCAATAATATGCAAATCAAATTCTTGGAGCAGGAGAACCCATCTAATGAGTCTAGTCTTAGCATCTTTCTTTTCCATAAGATATTTAATAGCTTCATGATCAGTGTGAATAGTAACTTTGGAATCAACAATATAAGGTCTAAACTTATCACATGCAAACACAACTGCTAAGAATTCTTTTTCAGTAGTAGCATAATTTCTCTGGGCAGTATCAAGAGTCTTACTAGCATACTGGATAACATTCAATTTCTTATCAACTCTTTGCCCTAGAACAACACCTACAGCATAATCACTAGCATTGCACATAATTTCAAAGGGTAAATTCCAATCAGGTGGCTGAACAATAGGTGCAGTGATCAAAGCTTTCTTCGGTATTTCAAATGCTTCTACACAATCATCATCAAAGACAAAAGGAATATCTTTTTGCAATAAATTAGTCAGAGGCCTAGAGATTTTAGAGAAGTCCTTAATGAACCTCCTATAAAAACCGGCATGACCAAGGAAACTTCTTATACCTTTTATGTCCTTGGGACATGGCATCTTTTCAATAGCATCAACTTTAGCCTTATCAACTTCAATACCTCTCTCGGAAATCTTATGCCCCAAGACAATGCCTTCATTAACCATAAAGTGGCACTTTTCCCAATTCAAGACGAGACTAGTGTCTTTGCATCTCTGCAAAACTCGATCAAGGTTGCTCAAGCAATCATCAAAAGAGGAACCATAAACGGAGAAATCATCCATGAATACCTCACAAATCTTTTCACAAAAGTCAGAGAATATAGCCATCATACATCTTTGAAAGGTAGCAGGTGCATTACATAAACCAAAAGGCATACGTCTATAAGCAAAAGTACCAAAAGGGCAAGTAAAAGTAGTCTTAGATTGATCCTTTGCTGACACAGGTATTTGAGAGAAACCAGAATAACCATCTAGAAAGCAGAAATGAGTGTGTTTGGATAGTCTTTCTAGCATTTGATCAATAAAAGGTAAAGGGTAATGATCTTTCTTAGTAGCTTTATTTAATTTACAGAAATCAATTACCATCCTATAACCTGTAATAATTCTTTGCGGGATCAATTCATATTTATCATTAGGAAGGACAGTAATACCTCCCTTTTTAGGAACACAATGGACAGGGCTTACCCAATCACTATCAGCAACGGGATAAATTATACCTGCCTCAAGGAGCTTTAGTATCTCCTTTCTTACCACTTCTTTCATCTTAGGATCCAATCGTCGTTGAGGATCTCTAACTGGTTTAGCATTGGCCTCCAAATTAATTTTGTCTTGGCATAACATGGGACTAATGCCCTTAAGATCATCCAGAGTATATCCAATAGTAGCGCGATGCTTCTTCAGAGTTTTCAATAATCTTTCTTCTTCTTGCTCTGAAAGGTTAGCACTAATAATAACAGGATATATTTTCTTTTCATCAAGATAAGCATACTTAAGATTATCAGGTAATGGTTTGAGTTCAAACACGGGATCACCCTTGGGGGGAGGGGGATCCCCAAGAATTTCAATGGGAAGGTTGTGTTTCAGCATAGGTTCCTTTTTAAGGAATACTTCATCTATTTCCCTTCTTTCCTTCATAAACATTTCGTTTTCATGGTCTAGCAAATATTGTTCTAACGGATCAGTAGGAGGCACGGCAATAGAAGCAAGACCAATAATCTCATCCTTACTAGGTGATTCTCTATCACGAGGTTGTCTATGAAACTTAGCAAAATTAAACTCATGAGACATACCCTCTAAGCCAATTGTAACAGTATCCTTTTCACAATCAATCTTAGCATTAACTGTATTTAAGAAGGGTCTACCAGAAATAATGGGACAAAAGTCATCTTGTGGGGAACCAAGAACAAGAAAATCAGCAGTATATTTAACCTTCCCACACAAGACTTCAACATCTCTAACTATCCCAACTGGTTTAATGGTATCCCTATTAGCCAGCTTAATAGTAACATCAATGTCTTCCAATTCAACGGGTGCAATGTCATGCATAATTTCTTTATATAAGTCATAAGGTATTGCACTAGCACTAGCACTAGCACCCATATCACATAAACCATGATAACAATGATCTCCTATTTTAACAAAAATAACAGGCATGCCTATAACAGGTCTATGTATCTTAGTATCTGGTCTAGCAATATTAGCAGTCTCACCACAGAAATAAATAACATGCCCATCTAAATCATCATCCAAGAGATCTTTAACCATAGCAATACTAGGTTCAACTTTGATTTGGTCAGGAGGTGTATAAGTCCTATTATTACTCTTACGAACAACAACCAAAGTTTTAGCATGATCCTTTATCCTAACAGGAAAAGGAGGTTTCTCAACATAAGTAGTAGGAACAATAGGATCACTATAAGTGACAGTCTTTTCATCAACTGTAATAGGTGCAACTACTTTTACTTCAATGGGAGGATTATATTTAAACCATTTCTCCTTAGGGAGATCAACGTGAGTAGCAAAATATTCACAGAAAGAAGCTACTATCTCAGAGTCAAGTCCATACTTAGCGCTAAATCCACGAAAAGCATCGGTATCCATAAAAGATTTAACACAATCAAACTTAGGTGTCATACCTGACTCCTTACCATCGTCGGAACCCCAATCTTCAGAGTTGCATTTAATTCTTTCCAATAAGTCCCATTTGAAATCAATAGTCTTCAGCATATAAGAACTAGCACAGGAAGTATCGAGCAGGTTGCGATCATTGAGAGAAAGCCGAGCATAAAAATTTTGAATAATCATTTCTCTGGAGAGCTCATGATTGGGGCATGAATATAACATTGACTTAAGACTCCCCCAAGCTTGAGCGATGTTTTCTCCTTCGCGAGGCCAGAAATTACATATGTAATTACGATCACGATGAACAAGATGCATAGGATAGAATTTCTGGTGAAATTCCAACTTCAATCGTTTATAATTCCAAGATCTCGTATCATCACATAGCCTATACCATGTCAATGCATCTCCCTTCAAAGATAAAGGGAAGACCTTCCTTTTGACAACATCATCGGGAATACCTGCAAGCTTAAATAATCCACAAACTTCATCCACAATGATAAGGTGTAAGTCGGGATGCAATGTTCCATCTCATGAAAATGGATTAGCTAGCAATTTCTCTATCATACCCGAAGGAATCTCAAAGTAAATATTTTCAAAAAGTTTAGTAGGTTGAGGAGCAACTCTTTGCTCTTCTGGTCGGGGTGAAGATACCCCGAACAAGCCCCTCAAGGGATTAGTTTCCATAGTGACAAGTAACAGAAAATTTCAGCACACTATATAAATGTTTCCTTACCAAGTTCCAGTGACCAAAAGCGCTACACTCCCCAGAAACGGCACCAGAAAAGAGACTTGATGACCCACAAGTGTAGGGGATCTATCGTAGTGTTGGGGAACGTAGCAGAAATTCAAAAAAATTCCTACGAGTCACCAAGATCTATCTATGGAGAGACTAGCAACGAGGGGAAGGAGAGTGCATCTACTACCCTTGTAGATTGCTAAGCGGAAGCGTTCAAGAGAACGGGGTTGAAGGAGTCATACTCGTCGTGATCCAAATCACCGGAGATCCTAGTGCCGAACGGACGACACCTCCGCGTTCAACACACGTGCAGCCCGGTGACGTCTCCCATGCCTTGATCCAGCAAGGAGAGAGGGAGAGGTTGAGGAAGACTCCGTCCAGCAGTAGAACAACGGCATGGTGATGATGGAGGAGCGTGGCAATCCTGCAGGGCTTTGCCAAGCACCGCGGGAGAAGAGGAGAAAGAGAGGTAGGGCTGCGCCAGGGAGAGGTCAAAACTCTGATGTATGCAGCCCCAAATACCTCAAGTATATATAGGGGAGAGGGAGGGGGCTGCGCCCCCTCTAGGGTTCCCACCCCAAGGGGTGCGGCAGCCCCAAACCCATCTAGGGTGGCTGCCAAGGGGGGAGAGGGGGGAACTTGCCCCCCAAGCAAGGTGGAGGCGCCCCCTCCCCAAACCCTAGGCGCCTTGGGCCCTTATGGGGGGGTGCACCAGCCCACCTGGGGCTGGTCCCCTCCCACACTTGGCCCATGCAGCCCTTTGGGGCCGGTGGCCCCACTTGGTGGACCCCCAGGACCCTCCCGGTGGTCCCGGTACATTACCGATAAAACCCTAAACTTTTCCGGTGACCAAAACAGGACTTCCCATATATAAATCTTTACCTCCGGAACTCCTCGTGACGTCCGGGATCTCATCCGGTACTCCGAACAACATTCGGTAACCACGTATATCTATTCCCTATAACCCTAGCGTTATCGAACCTTAAGTGTGTAGACCCTACGGGTTCGGGAACCATGCAGACATGACCGAGACGTTCTCCGGCCAATAACCAACAACGGGATCTGGATACCCATGTTGGCTCCCACATGTTCCACGATGATCTCATCGGATGAACCACGATGTCAAGGACTCAATCGATCCCGTATACAATTCCCTTTGTCTAGCGGTATTGTACTTGCCCGAGATTCGATCGTCGGTATCCCGATACCTTGTTCAATCTCGTTACCGGCAAGTCTCTTTACTCGTTCCGTAACACATCATCCCGTGATCAACCCCTTGGTCACATTGTGCACATTATGATGATGTCCTACCGAGTGGGCCCAGAGATACCTCTCCGTCACACGGAGTGACAAATCCCAGTCTCGATTCATGCTAACCCAACAGACACTTTCGGAGATACCCGTAGTGCACCTTTATAGCCACCCAGTTATGTTGTGACGTTTGGTACACCCAAAGCATTCCTACGGTATTCGGGAGTTTCACAATCTCATGGTCTAAAGAAATGATACTTGACATTAGAAAAGCTTTAGCATACGAACTACACGATCTTTTGTGCTAGGCTTAGGATTGGGTCTTGTCCATCACATCATTCTCCTAATGATGTGATCCCGTTATCAACAACATCCAATGTCCATGGTCAGGAAACCGTAACCATCTATTGATCAACGAGCTAGTCTACTAGAGGCTTACTAGGGACATGGTGTTGTCTATGTATCCACACATGTATCTGAGTTTCCTATCAATACAATTATAGCATGGATAATGAACGATTATCATGAACAAGGAAATATAATAATAATAACTAATTTATTATTGCCTTTAGGGCATATTTCCAAGAGTCTCCCACTTGCACTAGAGTCAATAATCTAGTTCACATCGCCATGTGATTAACACTCACAGGTCACATCGCCATTTGACCAACATCCAAAGAGTTTACTAGTGTCACCAAACTAGTTCACATCATCATGTGATTAAGACTCAATGAATTCTGGGGTTTGTTCATGTTTTGCTTGTGAGAGAGGTTTTAGTCAACAGGTCTACAACATTCAGATCCATATGTACTTCGCAAATCTCTAGGTCATATTGTAAATGCTGCTTCCACGCTCCACTTGGAGCTATTCCAAATGGTCGCTCCACTATACGTATCCGGTTTGCTACTCAGAGTCATTCGGATAGGTGTTAAAGCTTGCATCAACGCAACTCTTTACGTCGACCTCTTTATCACCTCCATAACCGAGAGACATATCCTTATTCCTCTAAGGATAATTTTGACCGCTATCTGGTGATCCACTCCTTGATCACCTTTGTACCCTCTTGCCAGACATGTGGCAAGGCACACATCAGGTTTGGTACTCAGCATAGCATACTGTAGAGCCTATGTCTAAAGCATAGGGGACAACCTTCGTCCTTTCTCTCTCTTCTGCCGTGGTCGAGCTTTAAGTCTTAACTTCATACCTTACAACTCAGGCAAGAACTCCTTCTTTGACTGATCCATCTTGAACACCTTCAAGATCATGTCAAGGTATGTGCTCATTTGAAAGTACCATTAAGCGTTTTTTATCCATCCTCATAGATCTTGATGCTCAATGTTCAAGTAGCTTAATCCAGGTTTTCCGTTGAAAAACACTATTCAAATAACCCTATATGCTTTCCAGAAATTCTACATCATTTCTGATCCACAATATGTCAACAACATATACTCATCAGAAATTCTATAGTGCTTCCTCTCACTTCTTTGGAGATACAAGTTTCTCATAAACTTTGTATAAACCCAAAATCTTTGATCATCTCATCAAAGCGCATATTCTGACTCCGAGATGCTTGCTCTAGTCCATGGAAGGATCGCTGGAGCTAGCATACCTTTTAGCATCCTTAGGATCGACCAAACCTTTCTGATTGTATCACATACAACCTTTCCTTACGAAAACTGGTAAGGAAACTTGTTTTGATATCCATCTGCCAGATTTCATAAATGCAGGTAATGCTAACATGATTCCGACGGACTTAAGCATCGCTACGTATGAGAAAATCTCATCGTAGTCAACTCCTTGAACTTGTGAAAAACTCTTCGCCACAAGTCGAGCTTCATAGACGGTGACATTACCGTCCACGTCCGTCTTCTTCTTAAAGATCCATTTATCTCAATGGCTTGCCGATCATCGGGCAAGTTCACCAAAGTCTATTCTTTGTTCTGATACATGGATCCTATCTCGGATTTCATGGCTTCTAACCATTTGTCAGAATATGGGCCCACCATCGCTTCTCCATAGCTCGTAGGTTCATTGTTGTCTAGCAACATGACCTTCAAGACAGGATTACTATACCACTCTGAAGTAGTACGCATCCTTGTCACCCTATGAGGTATGGTAGTGACTTGATCTGAAACTTCATGATCACTAACATAAGCTTCTCCTTCAATTGGTGTGGGCGCCACAGGAACAATTTCCTGTGCCCTGCTACACACTAGTTGAAGTGACGGTTCAATAACCTCATCAAGTCTCCACCATGCTCCCACTCAACTTTTCGAGACAAACTTTTCCTCGAGAAAGGACCCGATTCAAGAAACAATCCCTATTGCTTTCGGATCTGAATTAGGAGGTATACCCAACTGTTTTGGGTGTCCTATGAAGATGCATTTTATCCGCTTTGGGTTCGAGCTTATCAACCTGAAACCTTTTCACATAAGCGTCGCAGCCCCAAACTTTTATGGAACGACAGCTTAGGTTTCTCCAAACCATAGTTCATACGGTGTTGTCTCAATGGAATTACGTGGTGCCCTATTAAAGTGAGTGCGGTTGTCTCTAATGCCTAACCCATGAACGATAGTGGTAATTCGATAAGAGACATCATGGTACGCACCATATCCAATAGGGTGCAACTATGATGTTCGGACACACCATCACACTATGGTGTTCCAGGCGGTATTAATTGTGAAACAATTTCCACAATGTCTTAATTGCGTGCCAAAGCTCGTAACTCAGATACTCATCTCTATGATCATATCATAGACATTTTATCCTCTTGTCACGATGATCTTCAACTTCACTCTGAAATTACTTGAACCATTCAATAATTCAGACTTGTGTTTCATCAAGTAAATATACTCAGTATCTACTCAAATCATCTGTGAAGTAAGAACATAACGATATCCACTGCATGCCTCAGCACTCATTGGACTGCACACATCAAAATGTATTACTTCCAACAAGTTGCTTTCTTGTTCTATTTTACTGAAAACGAGGCTTTCAGTCATCTTGCCCATGTGGTATGATTTGCATGTCTCAAGTGATTCAAAATCAAGTGAGTCCAAACGGTCCATTTGCATGGAGTTTCTTCATGCATATACACCAATAGACATGGTTCGCATGTCTCAAGCTTTTCAAAAACGAGTGAGTCCAAAGATCCATCAACATGGAGCTTCTTCATGCGTTTTATACCAATATGACTTACATGGCAGTGCCACAAGTAGGTGGTACTATCATCACTATCTTATATCTTTTGGCATGAACATGTGTATCACTACGATCGAGATTCAATAAACCATTCATTTTAGGTGCAACACCATTTAAGGTATTATTCAAATAAATAGAGTAACCATTATTCTCCTTAAATGAATAACCGTATTGCGATAGACATAATCCAATCATGTCTATGCTCAATGCAAACACCAAATAACAATTATTTAGGTTTAACAACAATCTCGATGGTAGAGGGAGCATGCGATGCTTGATCACATCAAGCTTGGAAAAACTTCCAACACATATCGCCAGCTCACCTTTAGCTAGTCTCCGTTTACTCTGCAGCCTTTTATTTTGAGTTACTTAACACTTAGCAACCGAACCGGTATCTAATACCCTGGTGCTACTAGGAGTACTAGTAAGGTACACATTAACATAATGTATATCCAATATACTTCTATCGACCTTGCCAGCCTTCTCATCTACCAAGTATCTAGGGTAATTCTGCTCCAATGACTGTTCCCCTTATTACAGAAGCACTTAGTCTCGGGTTTGGGTTCAACCTTGGGTTTCTTCACTAGAGCAGCAGCTGATTTTCCATTTCATGAAGTATCCCTTCTTGCCCTTGCCCTTCTTGAAACTAGTGGTTTCACCAACCATCAACAATTGATACTCCTTCTTGATTTCTACTTTCTCGGTGTCATACATCGCGAATATCCAAGGATCATCATATCTATCCCTGATATGTTATAGTTCATCACGAAGCTCTAGCAGCTTGGTGGCAATGACTTTGGAGAAACATCACTATCTCATTTGGAAGATCAACTCCCACTTGATTCAAGTGATTGTTGTACTCAGACAATCTGAGCACAAGCTCAACGATTGAGCTTTTCTCCCTTAGTTTGCAGGCTAAGAAAATCGTCGGAGGTCTTATACCGCTTGACGTGGGCACGAGCCTGAAATCCCAATTTCAGCCCTCGAAACATCTCATATGTTCCGCGACGTTTCAAAATCATCTTTGGTGCCTCAACTCTAAACCGTTTAACTGAACTATCACGTAGTTATCAAAACGTGTATGTCAGATGTTCGCAACATCCACAGATGACGTTCGAGGTTCAGCACACTGAGTGGTGCATTAACGACATAAGCCTTCTATGAAGCAACAAGGACAATCCTTAGTTTATGGACCTAGTCTGCATAATCGCTACTATCAACTTTCAACTGAATTTTCTCTAGGAACATATCTAAACAGTAGAACTAAAGCGCGAGCTTACGACATAATTTGCAAAGATCTTTTGACTATGTTCAGGATAATTGAGTTCATCTTATGAACTCCCACTCAGATAGACATCCCTCAAGTCATCTAAGTGATTACATGATCCGAGTCAACTAGGCCGTGTCCGATCATCACGTGAGACGGACTAGTCATCATCGGTGCACATCTTCATGTTGATCGTATCTACCATACGACTCATGCTCGACCTTTCGGTCTCTTGTGTTCCGAGGCCATGTCTGTACATGCTAGGCTCTTCAAGTCAACCTAAGTGTTTCGCGTGTGTAAATCTAGCTTACACCCGCTGTATGTGAATGTTAGAGTCTATCACACCCGATCATCACGTGGTGCTTCGAAACGACGAACTTTCGCAATGGTGCACAGTTAGGGGGAACACTTTCTTGAAATTTTAATGAGGTATCATCTTATTTACTACCGTCGTTCTAAGCAAATAAGATGCATAAACATGATAAACATCACATGCAATCAAAAAGTGACATGATATGGCCAATATCATTTTGCTCCTTTTGATCTCCATCTTCGGGGCTCCATAATCATCATCGTCACCGGCATGACACCATTATCTCCATCATCATGATCTCCATCATCGTGTCTCCATGAAGTTGTCTCGCCAACTTATTACTTCTACTACTATGGCTACCGGTTAGCAATAAAGTAAAGTAATTACATGGCGTTGTTCAATGACATGCAGGTCATACAATAAATAAAGACAACTCCTATGGCTCCTGCCGGTTGTCATACTCATCGACATGTAAGTTGTGATTCCTATTACAAGAACATGATCAATCTCATACATCACATATCATTCATCACATTCTTCTTGGCCATATCACATCACATAGCATACCCTGCAAAAACAAGTTAGATGTCCTCTAATTGTTGTTTGCATGTTTTACGTGGCTGCTATGGGTTTCTAGCAAGAACGTTTCTTACCTACGCAAAAGCCACAACGTGATATGCCAATTGCTATTTACCCTTCATAAGGACCCTTTTCATCGAATCCGATCTGACTAAAGTGGGAGAGACTGGCACCCGCTAGCCACCTTATGCAACAAGTGCATGTCAGTCGGTGGAACCTGTCTCACGTAAGTGTACGTGTAAGGTCGGTCCGGGCCGCTTCATCCCACAATGCCGCAGAATCAAGATTGGACTAGTAACGGTAAGCATATTGAACAAAATCAATGTCCACAACTACTTTGTGTTCTTCTCGTGCATAGAAACTACGCATAGACCTAGCTCATGATGCCACTGTTGGGGAACGTAGCAGAAATTCAAAAAAATCCTACGAATCACCAAGATCTATCTATGGAGAGACTAGCAACGAGGAGAAGGAGAGTCCATCTACATACCCTTGTAGATCGCTAAGCGGAAGCGTTCAAGAGAACGGGGTTGAAGGAGTCATACTCATCGTGATCCAAATCACCGGAGATCCTAGTGTCGAACGGACGGCACCTCCACGTTCAACACACGTGCAGCCCGATGACATCTCCCATGCCTTGATCCAGCAAGGAGAGAGGGAGAGGTTGAGGAAGACTCCATCCAGCAGCAGCACAACGGCATGGTGATGATGGAGGAGCGTGGCAATCCTGCAGGGCTTCGCCAAGCACCGCGGGAGAAGAGGAGAAAGAGAGGTAGGGCTGCGCCAGGGAGAGGTCGAAACTCTGATGTATGCAGCCCCAAATACCTCAAGTATATATAGGGTACAGGGAGGGGGCTGCGGCCCCTCTAGGGTTCCCACCCCAAGGGATGCGGCACCCCCAAACCCATCTAGGGTGGCGGCCAAGGGGGGGAGAGGGGGAAACTTGCCCCCCAAGCAAGGTGGAGGCGCCCCCTCCCCAAACCCTAGGCGCCTTGGGCCCTTGTGGGGGGGCGCACCAGCCCACCTGGGGCTGGTCCATTCCCACAATTGGCCCATGCAGCACTTTGGGGCCGGTGGCCCCACTTGGTGGACCCCCGGGACCCTCCCGGTGGTCCCGGTACATTACCGATAAAACCCGAAACTTTTCCGGTGACCAAAACAGGACTTCCCATATATAAATCTTTACCTCCGGACCATTCCGGAACTCCTCATGACGTCCGGTATCTCAAACGGGACTCCGAACAACATTCGGTAACCACGTATATCTATTTCCTATAACCCTAGCATCATCGAACCTTAAGTGTGTAGACCCTACGGGTTCGGGAACCATGCAGACATGACCGAGACGTTCTCCGGCCAATAACCAACAACGGGATCTGGATACCCATGTTGGCTCCCACATGTTCCACGATGATCTCATCGGATGAACCACGATGTCAAGGACTCAATCGATCCCGTATACAATTCCCTTTGTCTAGCGGTATTGTACTTGCCCGAGATTCGATCGTCGGTATCCCGATACCTTGTTCAATCTCGTTACCGGCAAGTCTCTTTACTCGTTCCGTAACACATCATCCCGTGATCAACCCCTTGGTCACATTGTGCACATTATGATGATGTCCTACCGAGTGGGCCCAGAGATACCTCTCCGTCACACGGAGTGACAAATCCCAGTCTCGATTCATGCTAACCCAACAGACACTTTCGGAGATACCCGTAGTGCACCTTTATAGCCACCCAGTTATGTTGTGACGTTTGGTACACCCAAAGCATTCCTACGGTATTCGGGAGTTTCACAATCTCATGGTCTAAAGAAATGATACTTGACATTAGAAAAGCTTTAGCATACGAACTACACGATCTTTTGTGCTAGGCTTAGGATTGGGTCTTGTCCATCACATCATTCTCCTAATGATGTGATCCCGTTATCAACAACATCCAATGTCCATGGTCAGGAAACCGTAACCATCTATTGATCAACGAGCTAGTCTACTAGAGGCTTACTAGGGACATGGTGTTGTCTATGTATCCACACATGTATCTGAGTTTCCTATCAATACAATTATAGCATGGATAATGAACGATTATCATGAACAAGGAAATATAATAATAATAACTAATTTATTATTGCCTCTAGGGCATATTTCCAAGAGTCTCCCACTTGCACTAGAGTCAATAATCTAGTTCACATCGCCATGTGATTAACACTCACAGGTCACATCGCCATTTGACCAACATCCAAAGAGTTTACTAGTGTCACCAAACTAGTTCACATCATCATGTGATTAAGACTCAATGAATTCTGGGGTTTGTTCATGTTTTGCTTGTGAGAGAGGTTTTAGTCAACAGGTCTACAACATTCAGATCCATATGTACTTCGCAAATCTCTAGGTCATATTGTAAATGCTGCTTCCACGCTCCACTTGGAGCTATTCCAAATGGTCGCTCCACTATACGTATCCGGTTTGCTACTCAGAGTCATTCGGATAGGTGTTAAAGCTTGCATCAACGCAACTCTTTACGTCGACCTCTTTATCACCTCCATAACCGAGAGACATATCCTTATTCCTCTAAGGATAATTTTGACCGCTATCTGGTGATCCACTCCTTGATCACCTTTGTACCCTCTTGCCAGACATGTGGAAGGCACACATCAGGTTTGGTACTCAGCATAGCATACTGTAGGGCCTATGTCTAAAGCATAGGGGACGACCTTCGTCCTTTCTCTCTCTTCTGCCGTGGTCGAGCTTTAAGTCTTAACTTCATACCTTACAACTCAGGCAAGAACTCCTTCTTTGACTGATCCATCTTGAACACCTTCAAGATCATGTCAAGGTATGTGCTCATTTGAAAGTACCATTAAGCGTTTTTTATCCATCCTCATAGATCTTGATGCTCAATGTTCAAGTAGCTTAATCCAGGTTTTCCGTTGAAAAACACTATTCAAATAACCCTATATGCTTTCTAGAAATTCTACATCATTTCTGATCCACAATATGTCAACAACATATACTCATCAGAAATTCTATAGTGCTCCCTCTCACTTCTTTGGAGATACAAGTTTCTCATAAACTTTGTATAAACCCAAAATCTTTGATCATCTCATCAAAGCGCATATTCTGACTCCGAGATGCTTGCTCTAGTCCATGGAAGGATCGCTGGAGCTAGCATACCTTTTAGCATCCTTAGGATCGACCAAACCTTTCTGATTGTATCACATACAACCTTTCCTTACGAAAACTGGTAAGGAAACTTGTTTTGATATCCATCTGCCAGATTTCATAAATGCAGGTAATGCTAACATGATTCCGACGGACTTAAGCATCGCTACGTATGAGAAAATCTCATCGTAGTCAACTCCTTGAACTTGTGAAAAACTCTTCGCCACAAGTCGAGCTTCATAGACGGTGACATTACCGTCCACGTCCGTCTTCTTCTTAAAGATCCATTTATCTCAATGGCTTGCCGATCATCGGGCAAGTTCACCAAAGTCTATTCTTTGTTCTGATACATGGATCCTATCTCGGATTTCATGGCTTCTAACAATTTGTCAGAATATGGGCCCACCATCGCTTCTCCATAGCTCGTAGGTTCATTGTTGTCTAGCAACATGACCTTCAAGACAGGATTACTATACCACTCTGAAGTAGTACGCATCCTTGTCACCCTATGAGGTATGGTAGTGACTTGATCTGAAACTTCATGATCACTAACATAAGCTTCTCCTTCAATTGGTGTGGGCGCCACAGGAACAATTTCCTGTGCCCTGCTACACACTAGTTGAAGTGACGGTTCAATAACCTCATCAAGTCTCCACCATGCTCCCACTCAACTTTTCGAGACAAACTTTTCCTCGAGAAAGGACCCGATTCAAGAAACAATCCCTATTGCTTTCGGATCTGAATTAGGAGGTATACCCAACTGTTTTGGGTGTCCTATGAAGATGCATTTTATCCGCTTTGGGTTCGAGCTTATCAACCTGAAACCTTTTCACATAAGCGTCGCAGCCCCAAACTTTTAAGGAACGACAGCTTAGGTTTCTCCAAACCATAGTTCATACGGTGTTGTCTCAATGGAATTACGTGGTGCCCTATTAAAGTGAGTGCGGTTGTCTCTAATGCCTAACCCATGAACGATAGTGGTAATTCGATAAGAGACATCATGGTACGCACCATATCCAATAGGGTGCAACTATGATGTTCGGACACACCATCACACTATGGTGTTCCAGGCGGTATTAATTGTGAAACAATTTCCACAATGTCTTAATTGTGTGCCAAAGCTCGTAACTCAGATACTCATCTCTATGATCATATCATAGACATTTTATCCTCTTGTCACGATGATCTTCAACTTCACTCTGAAATTACTTGAACCATTCAATAATTCAGACTTGTGTTTCATCAAGTAAATATACTCAGTATCTACTCAAATCATCTGTGAAGTAAGAACATAACGATATCCACTGCATGCCTCAGCACTCATTGGACTGCACACATCAAAATGTATTACTTCCAACAAGTTGCTTTCTTGTTCTATTTTACTGAAAACGAGGCTTTCAGTCATCTTGCCCATGTGGTATGATTTGCATGTCTCAAGTGATTCAAAATCAAGTGAGTCCAAACGGTCCATTTGCATGGAGTTTCTTCATGCATATACACCAATAGACATGGTTCGCATGTCTCAAGCTTTTCAAAAACGAGTGAGTCCAAAGATCCATCAACATGGAGCTTCTTCATGCGTTTTATACCAATATGACTTACATGGCAGTGCCACAAGTAGGTGGTACTATCATCACTATCTTATATCTTTTGGCATGAACATGTGTATCACTACGATCGAGATTCAATAAACCATTCATTTTAGGTGCAACACCATTTAAGGTATTATTCAAATAAATAGAGTAACCATTATTCTCCTTAAATGAATAACCGTATTGCGATAGACATAATCCAATCATGTCTATGCTCAATGCAAACACCAAATAACAATTATTTAGGTTTAACAACAATCTCGATGGTAGAGGGAGCATGCGATGCTTGATCACATCAAGCTTGGAAAAACTTCCAACACATATCGCCAGCTCACCTTTAGCTAGTCTCCGTTTACTCTGCAGCCTTTTATTTTGAGTTACTTAACACTTAGCAACCGAACCGGTATCTAATACCCTGGTGCTACTAGGAGTACTAGTAAGGTACACATTAACATAATGTATATCCAATATACTTCTATCGACCTTGCCAGCCTTCTCATCTACCAAGTATCTAGGGTAATTCTGCTCCAATGACTGTTCCCCTTATTACAGAAGCACTTAGTCTCGGGTTTGGGTTCAACCTTGGGTTTCTTCACTAGAGCAGCAGCTGATTTTCCATTTCATGAAGTATCCCTTCTTGCCCTTGCCCTTCTTGAAACTAGTGGTTTCACCAACCATCAACAATTGATACTCCTTCTTGATTTCTACTTTCTCGGTGTCATACATCGCGAATATCCAAGGATCATCATATCTATCCCTGATATGTTATAGTTCATCACGAAGCTCTAGCAGCTTGGTGGCAATGACTTTGGAGAAACATCACTATCTCATTTGGAAGATCAACTCCCACTTGATTCAAGTGATTGTTGTACTCAGACAATCTGAGCACAAGCTCAACGATTGAGCTTTTCTCCCTTAGTTTGCAGGCTAAGAAAATCGTCGGAGGTCTTATACCGCTTGACGTGGGCACGAGCCTGAAATCCCAATTTCAGCCCTCGAAACATCTCATATGTTCCGCGACGTTTCAAAATCATCTTTGGTGCCTCAACTCTAAACCGTTTAACTGAACTATCACGTAGTTATCAAAACGTGTATGTCAGATGTTCGCAACATCCACAGATGACGTTCGAGGTTCAGCACACTGAGTGGTGCATTAACGACATAAGCCTTCTATGAAGCAACAAGGACAATCCTTAGTTTATGGACCTAGTCTGCATAATCGCTACTATCAACTTTCAACTGAATTTTCTCTAGGAACATATCTAAACAGTAGAACTAAAGCGCGAGCTTACGACATAATTTGCAAAGATCTTTTGACTATGTTCAGGATAATTGAGTTCATCTTATGAACTCCCACTCAGATAGACATCCCTCAAGTCATCTAAGTGATTACATGATCCGAGTCAACTAGGCCGTGTCCGATCATCACGTGAGACGGACTAGTCATCATCGGTGCACATCTTCATGTTGATCGTATCTACCATACGACTCATGCTCGACCTTTCGGTCTCTTGTGTTCCGAGGCCATGTCTGTACATGCTAGGCTCTTCAAGTCAACCTAAGTGTTTCGCGTGTGTAAATCTAGCTTACACCCGCTGTATGTGAATGTTAGAGTCTATCACACCCGATCATCACGTGGTGCTTCGAAACGACGAACTTTCGCAATGGTGCACAGTTAGGGGGAACACTTTCTTGAAATTTTAATGAGGTATCATCTTATTTACTACCGTCGTTCTAAGCAAATAAGATGCATAAACATGATAAACATCACATGCAATCAAAAAGTGACATGATATGGCCAATATCATTTTGCTCCTTTTGATCTCCATCTTCGGGGCTCCATAATCATCATCGTCACCGGCATGACACCATTATCTCCATCATCATGATCTCCATCATCGTGTCTCCATGAAGTTGTCTCGCCAACTTATTACTTCTACTACTATGGCTACCGGTTAGCAATAAAGTAAAGTAATTACATGGCGTTGTTCAATGACATGCAGGTCATACAATAAATAAAGACAACTCCTATGGCTCCTGCCGGTTGTCATACTCATCGACATGTAAGTTGTGATTCCTATTACAAGAACATGATCAATCTCATACATCACATATCATTCATCACATTCTTCTTGGCCATATCACATCACATAGCATACCCTGCAAAAACAAGTTAGATGTCCTCTAATTGTTGTTTGCATGTTTTACGTGGCTGCTATGGGTTTCTAGCAAGAACGTTTCTTACCTACGCAAAAGCCACAACGTGATATGCCAATTGCTATTTACCCTTCATAAGGACCCTTTTCATCGAATCCGATCTGACTAAAGTGGGAGAGACTGGCACCCGCTAGCCACCTTATGCAACAAGTGCATGTCAGTCGGTGGAACCTGTCTCACGTAAGTGTACGTGTAAGGTCGGTCCGGGCCGCTTCATCCCACAATGCCGCAGAATCAAGATTGGACTAGTAACGGTAAGCATATTGAACAAAATCAATGTCCACAACTACTTTGTGTTCTTCTCGTGCATAGAAACTACGCATAGACCTAGCTCATGATGCCACTGTTGGGGAACGTAGCAGAAATTCAAAAAAAATCCTACGAATCACCAAGATCTATCTATGGAGAGACTAGCAACGAGGAGAAGGAGAGTGCATCTACATACCCTTGTAGATCGCTAAGCGGAAGCGTTCAAGAGAACGGGGTTGAAGGAGTCATACTCATCGTGATCCAAATCACCGGAGATCCTAGTGTCGAACGGACGGCACCTCCGCGTTCAACACACGTGCAGCCCGATGACATCTCCCATGCCTTGATCCAGCAAGGAGAGAGGGAGAGGTTGAGGAAGACTCCATCCAGCAGCAGCACAATGGCATGGTGATGATGGAGGAGCGTGGCAATCCTGCAGGGCTTCGCCAAGCACCGCGGGAGAAGAGGAGAAAGAGAGGTAGGGCTGCGCCAGGGAGAGGTCGAAACTCTGATGTATGCAGCCCCAAATACCTCAAGTATATATAGGGTACAGGGAGGGGGCTGCGGCCCCTCTAGGGTTCCCACCCCAAGGGATGCGGCACCCCCAAACCCATCTAGGGTGGCGGCCAAGGGGGGGAGAGGGGGAAACTTGCCCCCCAAGCAAGGTGGAGGCGCCCCCTCCCCAAACCCTAGGCGCCTTGGGCCCTTGTGGGGGGGCGCACCAGCCCACCTGGGGCTGGTCCATTCCCACAATTGGCCCATGCAGCACTTTGGGGCCGGTGGCCCCACTTGGTGGACCCCCGGGACCCTCCCGGTGGTCCCGGTACATTACCGATAAAACCCGAAACTTTTCCGGTGACCAAAACAGGACTTCCCATATATAAATCTTTACCTCCGAACCATTCCGGAACTCCTCATGACGTCCGGTATCTCAAACGGGACTCCGAACAACATTCGGTAACCACGTATATCTATTTCCTATAACCCTAGCATCATCGAACCTTAAGTGTGTAGACCCTACGGGTTCGAGAACCATGCAGACATGACCGAGACGTTCTCCGGCCAATAACCAATAGCGGGATATGGATACCCATGTTGGCTCCCACATGTTCCACGATGATATCATCGGATGAACCACGATGTCAAGGACTCAATCGATCCCATATACAATTCCCTTTGTCTAGCGGTATTGTACTTGCCCGAGATTCGATCGGCGGTATCCCGATACCTTGTTCAATCTCGTTACCGGCAAGTCTCTTTACTCGTTACATAACACATCATCCCGTGATCAACCCCTTGGTAACATTGTGCCCATTATGATGATGTCCTACCGAGTGGGCCCAGAGATACCTCTCCGTCACACGGAGTGACAAATCCCAGTCTCGATTCGTGCCAACCCAATAGACACTTTCGGAGATACCCATAGTGCACCTTTATAGCCACCCAGTTACGTTGTGACGTTTGGTACACCCAAAGCATTCCTACGGTATCGGGAGTTGCACAATCTCATAGTCTAAGGAAATGATACTTGACATTAGAAAAGCTTTAGCATACGAACTACACGATCTTTTGTGCTAGGCTTAGGATTGGGTCTTGTCCATCACATCATTCTCCTAACGATGTGATCCCGTTATCAACGACATCCAATGTCCATGGTCAGGAAACCGTAACCATCTATTGATCAATGAGCTAGTCTACTAGAGGCTTACTACGAACATGGTGTTGTCTATGTATCCATACATGTATCTGAGTTTCCTATCAATACAATTATAGCATGGATAATAAACTATTATCATGAACAAGGAAATATAATAATAATAACTAATTTATTATTGCCTCTAGGGCATATTTCCAACACGTAGTCCTTTCAATAAGTAAGAGTGTCAAACCCAACAAGGAGCAGAAGGAATTGATAAGAGGTTTTCAGTCAGGTTTTCTCTGCAAGCATTGAAATTGTAGCCAATAGATAGTTTTGTGATAAGATAAATTGTAACGAGTAACAAGTAAATAAAGTAAATAAAGTGCAGCAAGGTGGCCCAATCCTTTTTGTAGCGAAGGATAAGCCTGGACAATTTCTTATAATGAGAAAAGAGCTCCCGAGGACACATGGGAACTATCATCAAGCTAGTTTTCATCACGCTCATATGATTCGTGTTCGGTACTTTGATAATTTGATATGTGGGTGGACCGGTGCTTGGGTACTGCCCTTACTTGGACAAGCATCCCACTTATGATTAACCCCTATTGCAAGCATCCGCAACTACAAAAGAAGTATTAAGGTAAACCTAACCACAACATTAAACATATGGATCCAAATCAGCCCCTAACGAAGCAACGCATAAACTAGGGTTTAAGCTTCTGTCACTCTAGCAACCCATCATCTACTTATTACTTCCCAATGCCTTCCTCTAGGCCCAAATAAGGGTGAAGTGTCATGTAGTCGACGTTCACATAACACCACTAGAGGAAAGACAACATACATCTCATCAAAATATCGAACGAATACCAAATTCACATGACTACTAATAGCAAGACTTCACCCATGTCCTCAGGAAGAAATGTAACTACTCACAAAGCATATTCATATTCATAATCAGAGGAGTAATAATATGCATTAAGGATCTGAACATATGATCTTCCACCAAGTAAACCAATTAGCATCAACTACGAGGAGTAATCAACACTACTAGCAACCCACAGGTACCAATTTGTGGTTTCGATACAAGATTGGATACAAGAGATGAACTAGGGTTTTGAGAGGAGATGGTGCTGGTGAAGATGTTGATGGAGATTGACCCCCTCCCAATGAGAGGATCGTTGGTGATGACGATGGTGATGATTTCCCCCTCCCGGAGGGAAGTGTCCTCGGCAGAACAGCTCCACCGGAGCCCTAGATTGGTTCCGCCAAGGTTCAGCCTCGTGGCGGCGGAGTTTCGTCCCGTAAGCTTGCCCTCGATTTTTTCTAGGGTAAAAGCCTTCCTATAGCAGAAGATGGACATCGGGGGACCACCAGGGGGCCCAGGAGACAGGGGCGCGCCTAGTAGGGGTGGGCGCGCCCCCCACCCTCCTAGCCAGGGTGTGGGCCCCCTGAGGTGTTTCTTCCGCTCAATAATTCTTATTAATTCCAAAAATAAGTTTCGTGGAGTTTCAGGATTTTTGGACCAGTGCGGAATAGGTTTCCAATGTTGCTCCTTTTCCAGCCAGAATTCTAGCTGCCGGCATTCCCCCTCTTCATGGTAAACCTTGTAAAATAAGAGAGAATAGCCATAAGTATTGAGATATAATGTGTAATAACAGCCCATAATGCAATAAATATTGATATAAAAGCATGATGCAAAATGGACGTATCAGTGACTTCCTTCGAGTGCTTTCCGAAAGGGGTGTTGTCATCCAGCTAAGTGAACTTGTTCTTGGGATCCGCCATCTATAGGGTAGAAAGAGAGGAGAATTAGAAATGAGTAGAGAAGAGAAATCATGTGGCTCATTCTAGTAGTCACGTCCTACAGTCTGCGTGTGCTCTAATACCATCTTGTCGCGACCAGACCTCAGACGGTCAAGTTTTTGTGCATCAGTGTCATCCTGGATTGGTAATGCTGACACGCACAGTACTCGAGGAATTATAACAGAGTTTCAATCACACACTTATTACATCGAGTCCTCATAAGGAGTATGATTACATAAATAAATCATGGCTGAAGGCCATCTAAACTAAATGACTGCGGAAGCTTCGAAGGTAAATGAGTCATCAACTCCAACGGCATAGCTGAGTGCAAAACAACGGCCTATCTCACCTTATTCGTCGTCTGAGTAGTCTGCAACATAAGAAGCTGCAGCCCGAAACGGGTCAGGACATGGAATATGCTGGCATAGTTACACTATAAGGCAATGAAATGCAAGAACTATATCTACATGCAATATTTGGCTGGTGGAAGCTGTAAGTTTCATGATTTTGCATAAAGCTAATTTTTCCCTACAACAAAGGAATAAATTTACTTAACTACTCCCATGTTGCCCATTATTTGAGAAGGTAATCCCAACTCAAATCCCAATTAGAAGTATCATCATTAACCCAACATCATAATTAATTAGAGTAAAGTGATGAGATCACATTAATAGATTCAAGTACTAGATACTCAAGATGTCCATAACCGGGGACACGGCTAACCATGATTAGTTTATACACTCTGCAGAGGTTTGCGCACTTTTCCCCACAAGACTCGACCGCATCCATGATCGGATGATCGAGACATAGCCTTTCTGAAGCATTAACTCTCTACTCCGGGTAGACAGTACCACCTACATCCCTCTACATCTGCTAGTCTACCTCTTCAAGAGCTCATGCAACTTACTCAACTATGCCAAAGCCCATAATGGCTTGTGGCTGCACACGGAAGTTTCTAGCATGAATAATCTTATGATCCCTTAGAGCCTGGGTGGCATTCCATAGGATAATCGCACGGGTACTCCGGGATTCCCAAAACTGACAACACTGGGTACTCTAGGTGCCTCAACCAATCCACCCAGATGTATATTAAAGTTGCCACCTTACTGTTATCCATGATTGAAATAACTCTCAAACTTCCATGTGTGAATCACGATCCAATCCCCGTCTACGAGCATGGCTAAGCAATAATAAGCATAACGTATATTCCCGGGGTGATCAAAAGGTATTAGGTTCCTACCTCAAGTACTACAACCAAAACCACATGTTCCCAATCCTACCAATGCAAATATTTGTGGGGCAGAACTAATGCATAGTAAAAACTGGGTATAAAAGAGTATGATCGTAGTGTAACTTGCCTTGCTGACGATCTGCAAACTCTAGAGACTCGTAGTAACAAGCTTCGCACTCCGGGTAATCTAGCGTAGACAAACAATAGCATACATAAGCAATCACTCAAACGAAACACGAGAAAACCGAGAAAAGATACAAATCAAACACGAAACAAGCAAATGGCTTAAACTAACAAGAGTCAAAACCTAACAGCAATATTAACATGTGAATTAGATCTTAACAGTAGGTACATGTGATTAGCTACGATTTGCAAAGAAGATTCAACTCAAACTGAGCAACGAAACTCAAAATACGAACAAAATAAGATCGTTTACTAATCTGGACTAAAGTCAAATTTTACAGTACCAAAATCATGTTCAAGTTGATTAACTAGAAACAGGGCTTCGAAACGAAGATTTTGGTGCCGGTTTCATCTAATTTGGATAAACGAGTAAAAAGTTATGTACTAGTTTAAAGATCAGGGGTTGAATCACGATAAAAATAATCACGGATAAGTCCCTGGCCGAAAATAAAATAAAATAAAATAAAAAGACTTACGAATGAACGTTCGCTGTGTGAACCTAACCGGCGAATACCGTTCATTAAAACGAACGAACGGACGAACGTCCGCTAAATAATAAAACCCGAATGAAAACCTATCTAAAACAATAAACAGCAAAACTAAAAAAATGGTGTTCCGGTTTGTACCGGTTCGGGAAAAGGAACCAGCGGCGGCGGCAACGGCGAGGCGGCGGCGGCAACGGCGAGGTGGCAGCGAACGGCGGGGCGGCGGCGACGGCGCGGGCGAGCGGGCGAGGCGGCGGCGCGGGCCAGCGGTAGCGGCGGTGCGGGCAAGCGGTAGCGGCGGCGGCGGGCGGTGCGGCTGTGGTGGCAGGCGGCGGTGGAGGCGGCTTGGGGCTCCGAGGGGGGGCCGGGTCGGCTTTTAAAGGGGAGAGGGGGCGACGGCGGCTTGGGCGAGGGATAGCCGGGTCGGAGTCGAAGGAGACTCCGGCTCTGCCACGCCGGTGATGTCGATGGCGGTGGCGCAGGCCGGCCCGGCTGGGCCCTTGGGCCAGTCGGGCGAAACATTTTTTTTAATTTCGCCAGAAGAAAACAAATCCTAATAAAATATAAAAATAACATAAAATTCTAAAAACAATTTTCACCATCTAAATAGAATATTTAGAACAAAGTGAACATTTTTCTGGCCTAGAATGCAATTTTCAAAAACATACAATTTTATAATTCAAATAAAATAGCAAATAAAATACCAAAAATTTCATAATTTGATTTTAAAATTCTTTCTCCAATATTTCTCTTAATTTGAAGAAGCCATATTATCTTCTCTCATTTATTTTTAATATTGGAAATATTTGGAGAGAAAAATAATAAAATCAAATTGATCCTTTCTTAAAATTTGAATTAAATTCAAATATGAATTTTTGTGAAACCTCCAACTCTCTTCTTGGGTCCTTGAGTTGCTTAAGATTTCTAGGATCTCAACTATGATATGCATATGATGATCTATGTATAATCCAAATTGAAAATTGGGATGTTACAGACTGTGTGGGATGTACTTATGATCGGAAATGATTTCGCCTGTATAATTGTATTTTTTAGCACTATTGTACATATAACCGTATTTGCTCTCTCGCTGGTCGCACACGAAATTAGAACAAGGGCTGCTAGTGTCAACAACAACATTGTCTATGAAGGTCGTCGATCAAACAAAGATGTTGATAGCTTAGCTAAATTTTCTCTTAATTTAGTCCAGGGGCGCCATTTGTGGCTCATTCAACCCCATGATGCTTTATGTATCCTACAAACTGTGGTTTTTGATGAATAAATTCATGTTCATCCCTCAAAAAAACTGATGACTTCTAGTGATAGATTCACGGTGCGAGCATTTAAGTATGGAACTTATTTTGAAAAAAAAATCAAAAAAGTACAAATTGATCATTTTGGAATATCCACTAAACATTTCGTATATATACGTTGACATTTTCTTATTATATGATGAACATTTTAAACAATACACGATGAACTTTTTGTATTACATGATAAACATTTGTGAAACAAATATGAATATATGCATCGAACAAATCTTGAAAATACGCATTGAAATTTTTTGTAATATATTATGAACATTTTTTTAATAAACACTGAACATTTGTCTGTTACACACTAAACAAATTTAGAAAACATAGTGAACATTTACATTCGTTGAACAATTTCTAATATATGATGAACTTTTTTATAAATGAGTGAAATTTTTGTAGATATACGGTGAACATTTCCTTAATATATGCTGAATATATTTTAACACCCAATGAACTTTGCATAAATACAGAAAAAGTGCGAAACAAGCTATGGTTGGATCGGGAGGACAGTGGTATTTTCCAACTCACCAGGGTTTAAATCCTAGTGGTCGCATTTATCCTGGATTTATTTGATGATTTTTGGCGATGTGCGTTCAATGGGATGAGACATTCTCGTCGACCACGAGGCGCCTATGGTGACTTCGTACAATCTGAAAATGATATGCCAACTTAGTCCCTTGAAGATGCTCATAAGGGTAGGGTGTGCGAATGTGCGTTCATAGGGATGAGTTTATGCACGTATATATGAGCGCTTGTGTTTGTACTGTGTTAAAGATACGTGAAATAAGAAACAAAACCTTCTGGTTGCATCATATACAACTCTTCTTTAAGATATCCATTAAGGAATGCAGTTTTGACATCCATTTGCCAGATTTCATAATCATAAAATGCGGCAATTGCTAACATGATTCAGACAGACTTAAGCATCGCTATGGGTGAGAAAATCTCATCGTAGTCAACTCCTTTAACTTGTCAAAAACCCTTTGCAACAAGTCGAGCTTTATACACAGTAACATTACCGTCAGCGTCAGTCTTCTTCTTGAACATCCATTTATTTTCTATGGTTGGCCGATCATCAGGCAGATCCACCAAAGTCCACACTTTGTTCTCATACATGGATCCTATCTCAGATTTCATGGCCTCAAGCCATTTATCGGAATCTGGGCTCATCATAGCTTCTTCATAGTTCATAGGTTTGTCATGGTCAAGTAACATGACCTCCAGAGTAGGATTACCGTACCACTCTGGTGAGGATCATGCTCTGCCAGACCTACGAGGTTCTGTAGCAACTTGATCTGTAGTTTCATGATCTTTATCATTAGCTTCTTCTCCAGTTGGTGTAGGCATCATGGGAACAGATTTCTCGGATGAGCTACTTTCCAAATTGAGAGTAGGTACAATTACCTCATCAAGTTCTACTTTCCTCCCACTCACTTCTTTCGAGAGAAACTCCTTCTCTAGAAAGGTTTCGTTCTTAGCAACAAAAATCTTGCCTTCGGACTTGTGGTAGAAGGTGTACCCAATTGTTTCCTTAGGGTAACCTATGAACACACATTTCTCTGATTTGGGTTCGAGCTTATCAGGCTGAAGCCTTTTGACATAAGCATCGCATCCCCAAACTTTAAGAAACGACAGCTTAGGTTTGTTGCCAAACCACAGTTCATACAGTGTCGTCTCAACGGACTTTGACGGTGCCCTGTTTAAAGTGAATGCAGCTGGCTCTAATGCATAACCCCAAAATGATAGTGGTAAATCGGTAAAAGACATCATAGATCGCACCATATCCAATAAAGTGTGGTTACGACATTCGGACACACCATTACGCTATGGTGTTCCAGATGGTGTGAGCTGTGAAACTATTCCACATTGTTTTAAATGAAGGCCAAACTCGTAACTCAAATATTCTCCTCCACGATCAAATCGTAGAAACTTTATTTTCTTGTTAGATGATTCTCCACTTCACTCTGAAATTCTTTGAACTTTTCAGACGTTTCATACTTGTGTTTCATTAAGTAGATCTACCCATATCTTCTCAAATCATCTGTGAAGGTCAGAAAATAACGATACCTTCCACGAGCATCAACACTCATTGGACCACATACATCGGTATGTATTATTTCCAATAAGTCACTAGCTTGTTCCATTGTTCCAGAGAACGGAGTTTTAGTCATCTTGCCCATAAGGCACGGTTCGCAAGTATCAAATGATTCATAATCAAGTGATTCCAAAAGTCCATCTTTATGGAGTTTCTTCATGCACTTTACATCGATATGACCCAAATGGCAGTGCCACAAAAAAGTTGCACTATCATTATCAACTTTGCATCTTTTGGCATCAATATTATGAATATGTGTATCATCACGATCAAGATTCAACAGAAATATACCACTCTTCAAGGGTGCATGACCATAAAAGATATTATTCATATAAATAGAACAACCATTATTCTCTGATTTAAATGAATAACCGTCTCGCACTAAACAAGATCCAGATATAATGTTCATGCTCAACGCTGGCACCAAATAACAATTATTCAGGTCTAAAACTAACCCCGAAGGTAGATGTAGAGGTAGCATGCCGACGGCGATCACATCAACCTTGGAACCATTTCCGACGCGCATCGTCACCTCGTCCTTAGCCAATCTTCATTTAATCCGTACACCCTGCTTCGAGTTACAAATATGAGCAACCAAACCGGTATCAAATACCCAGGTACTACTACGAGAATTAGTAAGGTACACATCAATAACATGTATATCAAATATACCTTTGTTCACTTTGCCATCCTTCTTATCCGCCAAATACTTGGGGCAGTTCCGCTTCCAGTGACCAGTCCCTTTGTAGTAGAAGCACTCAATTTCAGGCTTGGGTCCATTTTTAGGTTTCTTCCCGGGAGTGACAACTTGCTTGTTAGTCTTTTTGAAGTTCCCCTTCTTTTACCCTTGCCCTTCTTATTGAAACTAGTGGTCTTATTAACCATCAACACTTGATGCTCCTTCTTGATTTCTACCTCCGCGGACTTTAGCATGGCGAAGAGCTTAGGAATAGTCTTTTCCATCCCTTGCATATTGTAGTTCATCACGAAGCCTTTGTAGCTTGGTGGCAGTGATTGAAGAACTCTGTCAATGACACAATCATCTGGAAGATTAACTCCTAGCTGAGTCAAGTGATTATGGTACCCCAGACATTCTGAGTATGTGCTCACTAACAGAATTGTTCTCCTCCATCTTGCAGCTATAGAATATGTTGGAGACTTCATATCTCTCAACTCGGGCATTTGCTTGAAATATTAACTTCAACTCCTGGAACATCTCATATGGTCCACGATGTTCAAAACGTCTTTGAAGTACCGATTCTATGTCGTAAAGCATGGCACACTGAACTAACGAGTAGTCATCAGATCGAGCTTGCCAGGCGTTCATAACGTCAGCTTATGCTCCTGCAGCAGGCCTTGCACTGAGCGGTGCATCAAGGACATAATTCTTCTGTGCAGCAATGAGGATAATCCTCAAGTTATGGACCCAGTCCGTGTAGTTGCTGCCATCATCTTTCAACTTAGCTTTCTCTAGGAATGCATTAAAATTCAAAGGAACAGTAGCACGGGCCATTGATCTACAACATAGATATGCAAAAACTATCAGGACTAAGTTCATGATAAATTAAGTTCAATTAGTCATATTACTTAAGAACTCCCACTTAGATAGATATCCCTCTAGTCATCTAAATGATACGTGATCCAAATCAACTAAATCATGTCCGGTCATCACGTGAGATGGAGTAGTCTTCAATGGTGAACATCACTATGTTGATCATATGTACTATATGATTCACGTTCGACCTTTTGGTCTCCAGTGTTCCGAGGCCATATCTGTATATGCTAGGCTCGTCAAGTTTAACCCAAGTACTCTGCGTGTGCAAATCTGGCTTGCACCCGTTGTATTTGAACGTAGAGCCTATCACACCCGACCATCACATGGTGTCTCAGCACGAAGAACTTTCGCAACGGTGCATACTCGGGGAGAACACTTATACCTTAAAATTTAGTAAGGGATCATCTTATAATGCTACTGCTGTACTAAGCAAAATAAGATGCATAACAGATAAACATCACATGCAATCAAAATATGTCACATGATATGGCCATCCTCATCTTGTGCTCATGATCTCCATCACCAAAGCAACGCCATGATCTCCATCGTCACTGGCTTGACACCTTGATCTCCATCATAGCATCGTGGTCGTCTCGCCAACCATTGCTTCTACGACTATTGCTACCGCTTAGTGATAAAGTAAAGCAATTACATAGCGCTTGTATTTCGTACAATAAAGTGACAACCATATGGCTCCTGCTAGTTGCCGATAACTTCTACAAAACATGATCATCTCATACAACAATCTTTATATCACATCATGTCTTGACCATATCACATCACAACATGCCGTACAAAAACAAGTTAGATGTCCTCTACTTTGTTTGTTGCAAGTTTTATGTGGCTGTTACAGGCTGCTAGCATGAACCGTACATACCTACGGTACAAAACCACAATGGTGATTTATCAAGTTTGCTGTTTTAACCTTCACAAGGACTGGTCGTAGTCAGATTTGATTCAACTAAAGTTCGAGAAATAGACACCCGCCAGCCACCTTTATGCAAAACTAATTGCATGTCTGTCGGTGGAACTGGTCTCATGAACGCGGGCATGTAAGGTTGGTCCGGGCCGCTTCATCCAAAAATACCACCAAAACAAAATAAGACGTTGGTGGTAAGAAGTATGACAATCACCGCCCACAACTCTTTGTGTTCTACTCGTGCATATCATCTACGCACAGACCTGGCTCGGATGCCACTGTTGGGAAACGTAGCATGCAATTTAAAAAAAATCCTACGTTCATGCAAGATTTATCTAGGATATGCATAGCAACGAGAGGGGGAGAGTGTGTCCACATACCCTCGTAGACCAAAAGCAGAAGCGTTAACTTAACGCGGTTGATGTAGTCAAACGTCTTCTCGAATAAACCGATCAAGTATCGAACGTACGTCACCTCCGAGTTATGCACACGCTCATCTTGATGATGTCCCTCGAACTCTTGATCCAGCAGAGTGTCAATGGAGTCCATGAGTTCCGTCAGCATGGTGGCGTGATGACGGTGTTGGTGAAGTGATCCGCGCAGGGCTTCGCCTAAGCACTACGACAATATGACCGGAGGAGTAAACGATGGAGGGGGGTACTGCACACGGCTAAACAATTGGTGTGCTTTGGGGTGCCCCCCTGCCCCCATATATAAAGGAGGAGGGGGAGGAGGCCGGCCACCAGGGGCGCGCCATGGAGGGGGGAGTCCTACTAGGACTCCACTCCTAGTAGGATTCGCCCCCCTCTCTATTTTTCCTTTTTACGGAGAGGAGGAAAGGGGAAAGAGGTGGAGAGGGAGAAGGAAAGTGGGGCGCCCTCCACCCCTTTTACAATTCGGATTGGCTTGGGGGCGCCACCTCCCGTGGCCTGCCCTCTCCTCTCCACTATGTCCCATGAGGCCCATTAACTTTCCCGGGGGGTTCCGGTAACCTCCCGGTACTCTGAAAAATCCTTGAACCTTTTCGGAACCATTCCGGTGTCCGTATATAACCTTCCAATATATCAATCTTTACCTCTCGACCATTTCGAGACTCCTCGTCATGTCCGTGATCTCATATGGGACTCCGAACAAGCTTCAGTCACCAAAACACATAACTCATATAATACCTATCGTCATCGAACGTTAAGCGTGCGGACCCTGCGGGTTCAAGAACTATGTAGACATGACCGAGACACCTCTCCAGTCAATAACCAATAGCGGAACCTGGATGCTCATATTGGTTCCCACATATTCTACGAAGATATTTATCGGTCGAACCGCAATGTCAACATAGTTATTCCCTTTGTCATCGGTATGTTACTTGCCCGAGATTCGATCGTCGGCATCTTCATACCTAGTTCAATCTCGTTACCGGCAAGTATCTTTACTCGTTTCGTAGTGCATCATCCCGCAACTAAATCATTATTCACATTGCTTGCAAGGCTTCATATGATGTGCATTACCGAGAGGGCCCAGAGATACCTCTTCGACACTCAGAGTGACAAATCCTAACCTCGATCTATACCAACCCAACAAGCACCTTCGGAGATACCTGTAGAGCATCTTTATAATCACCCGGCTACGTTGTGACGTTTGATAGCACAAAAGGCATTCCATCGGTGTCCGGGGGTCGCATAATCTCATAGTCGGAGGAATATATATTTGACACGAAGAAAGCAGTAGCAATAAAACTAAACGATCATTATGCTAAGCTACCGGATGGGTCTTTTCCATCACATCATTCTACTAATGATGTGATCCCGTTTATCAAATGACAACTCATGCCCATGGCTAGGAAATTTAACCATCTTTGATCAACGAGCTAGTCTAGTAGAGGCATACTAGGGACATGTGGTTTTGTCTATGTATTCACACATGTATCAAGTTTCTGCTTAATACAATTCTAGCATGAATAATAAACATTTATCATGAATAAGGAAATATAAAATAACAACTTTATTATTGCCTCTAAGGCATATTTCCTTCACACATCACCCTTGAGGTGAGTGTGCTGGGAGGCAAAATTATAAGCCCCTATCTTTCTTTCTGTCTGGTTGAAGCTTTTTGCTCATATATATGTTGTGAGTGTTAGCAATCATAAAAGACTAAATGATGGTTGAGTATGTGGACTTGCCAAAAGGCTCCGACACGAGACCCTTCCTGAAAATATAATGAATTATAATTGCAAAGTTGACTGAGAATATAGTTTGTTAGTTTTCAAGAAAGTTTATACTTTGTACATCAATGTTGCGATGAATTGTTACTTGCTCATAAGAAGCTATATAATAAAGTTTAATGTTGTTATAATAATGACCATGATGCTACTATGTTCGTATTTTGTTTTTGTCGACACCTCTCTCTCTCTAAACACGTGGACATGATTTTCGATATCGGCTTTCGCTTAAGGACAAGCGAGGTCTAAGCTTGGGGGAGTTGATACGTCCATTTTGCATCATGTTTTCCTACTATTATTTATAATGTTTTTATTCGTTATATGCCACACCCTAGCTAGTTCATGCATTAGAGTGTTGCATCATGTTTACCTTTCATCAGAAACTTGAAATGGGGATGACAGAACCCCCAGCCCCCCTCCCCCCCGAAACCAACTCGGGTTTACTAAAAATAATTTCAATGAACCTGAAATGCCCGTCTAAAATGTCCATCAGTTTTGTCTCAGGTTAGAACCTCTGCCAAAATTGGTTCACATTTTTCTAGGACACATAAGGTCACTGGATTAAATTATTAGCTATTTGAGTTTGGGCATTTAAATAATATAAAATATTTTAAATGCTCAAATAATTCTGGAAATAAGTGTGGGCTGTTGGAAATAATCTAAACAAAGCCCCTAATTATTTCCAGGATGTTTGGAAATGTCTAGCTATTTTAATAAAGCCAAACATTTACAGAAAAATAAAAGCAATTAAAATGAAGAGAGAGAGAGAGAAAGAGAGAGAGAGAGAGAAAGGCTAGAGGCCACTTACCTGCACTGGGCCGGCCCACCTGGCCCGTGCCAGTCACCAGCCACCTCTGCCAGTAGGCAGAGGAGGGACACCGCAACGCCGCCGAGCTCGCCACGCCACCTCCCTGCCTGCCTGCGTCGCCCGCGCCAGCGCGACGCCTCGAAGGGCCTCCTCGGCGCCGCCCCGTGCCCCTGGACATCTCATTCTCCTCCCGTCCTCTCTCTCGCCCTCTCCTGCCATGGCCGAAGCAGCTGCCGCCGCACCGTCGTCGTAGCCGCGCCCACCGTCGTACTCGCGCCGCTCCACCGTGTCCACAAGCTCCGCCGTCGTCCGCTCCGTCGAGCTAGCTGAGCCCCGAGCACTCGCACGCTCTACACCGCCTCCACCGACCTCGTCTTCACCGCCCATCACCGGAGATCCCTTTCGCCGTCACCGCTACAGCAGCTCGTCCCCAACCTCGCCGTCCGCTCCGCCGTGACCACCGTGAGCCTAGCTACCTCCCCATCCTCTCTGTTCCCTCTCTCGAGCACCATAGCGACCACACGAAGCTCAACCGCACGCGCCGCCGCCGAGCTCGTCACCGACAAGACTCCGGCCACGCGACGGCCTCTCCACCCTGCCCGTTAGCCCCACCACACCTCCAGGAGCCCGCAGCACTACTCCACGCTCCTCGCCGTGCCTCCTAGCGACGAGCCCGAGCTCGCCCGAGCTCCGGCAGCCGCCAAGGTCGTCGTCGGCGTCGTTTCCGGCCACCCCGAGCCCAACCACCACCACCACTGGATGCGGCTCGTCCCCAGCCGCACGTAGATGCCCTCCGCCGCCTTTTTGGTCGTCGGAGCACGAATCCCGCACTGCCCCGCCGCGTTTGGCCTCGTCGGCGGCTAAACACCGGCGAGTTTGACCCCGCTGACCGAGTTTGACCCTGGGTGGACCCAGTTTGACCCCCTGGGTCAATGATAGGTGGGGCCCACCCTGCTAATTAACCTAGGATTAGTACTAACTAAAAATTAGTTAGACTAATGACACTGACACGCGGGACCCACTGGTCAGGTTTGACCTGGACCGTCCCCGTTGACTGCTGATGTCACCCTGACGCAATGCTGACGCAATAATTCATTTACTGGATTTATTCTTATACAGGAAATTCCAGGAAATACTACAAACTTCAAAAATTCATAGAAATTAATCTGTAGCTCCAAATGCAAAGTGTTATATATGAAAAATGATCAGAAAAATCCAATCTATCCATCTGTACTGGTTTCATGCATGTCTAAGCAAGTTAACCTGATGTTTAGTGCAGAACATGATAAAGCACTATTAAGGGCCATATATGAGTTTGGAACTTGAATCTTTGATTCAAAAAGGTTCAAACCCATCTGGTCTTAGTTGCATTAGCCCAATACACTCATTTTGCCATGTCTCATGCATGAATCATATTGTTGCACATTGTTTGGTGATGATTGTATATCGGTGCTCTCTGCGGCAGGTTCTGCCCCCGAAGAGTATCGCGAGTATCCAAATGAGGAGCAATACCAGTCCACGGACCCTCAAGGCAACCAACCAACCAATTGATCATATTGATACAATCCCATGTTCTCGCCTCTGCTCTCTTTTACTGCATTTAGGACAACATGTTTCAAACTGCTGTGTGCTACGGTAGTTGAACCCATTTCCTCTGCATGACCTGTCATTGCCACAATAACTAGATGAAACCCACTAGCATGTGTAGGAGTTGATTGAGCCATGTGTATGTGTTTCCTACCTTGCTATGCCTTCTATGCTTAGAGTCGTGTCAGGTCTGGTTCATCTGGGTGATGGGCTAGAGTGAAATGATCATGTCGGTAATGAGAGTGATGTGTTGAACACGATTTGGTAAAGGTATCGATGAGAGGCCATGTAGGAGTACATGGTGGGTTGTTTCATTGGAACCGTCCTTAAGCACCGAGATTTGTATATGTGATTTAAGAATCAGCTACTACCATACATTGGGATCCTTAATTGACTCGCTCGACTTCTTATCCACCCTAGTCCTCTGTCCAGGAGTTGCAAGTAGTTTCTGGTGTTTGTAGCTTACTGGAGGCCGTGGGCAACGCTGACCCGCAGGGTGGGCTGTGATGCGGTAGGTACGTGGCACGGTGTACCGGATGCCCGTTTGGTATCTCGGGAACCCTACCGTATGTGGAAACCTCGGCCGTACTCCCTGCGGATGGAACCTAAATAGGCGATAAACCTGGACTAGAGACTTAGGTGTTTAGGTAGGTCATGGTCTACACCCACGTCGGCTTTCGCTTGAAGTCTGCCGAGCACATGTCGTGTGCAGACGCTAAGTGGTGGAAACATGTATGAAGAAGTACACCCCTGCAGGGTTAACATCATCTATTCGAATAGCCGCGTTCGCGGTAAAGGACTACTTGGTTGCCTATACAGTTCATAGACAAGTAAATGAATACTACTAAAAGCCTCAAGATAAGCGTGAGTGCCGAGGATGGCTCTTCCATAGGATGACGGAGGTGGATCCTCGGTAGTGTATTGAAGTGGTGTTAGTGGATTCGAGTGTGCAAAACAATTTCAAGTTGGTGTCTCGTAAGATAGCTTAGCCAAGAGTCAAAGCTAGCCTGCTGCAATAACCCCACCAACCCATTCTGATAATGTGCATGTATGTAGGATCTGATGTAAGTCTTGCTGAGTACCTTTCTACTCATGTTGCTTAATTTACGTTTTACAGAAGACGTTGCAACCCCTTCTGATGGGTTCTTCATAGACATCGATGTCGACGAGTAGGCTGAAGCCCAGGTGGTGATCCTGAGCTCACGATGGACCGTGTAGTATAGTCAGGCTTTCTCAAGCCTCTTTTATTTCCTAGTTGTCTGTACTCAGACAAGTTACTTCCACTGTTGGCTTCTATGTTTGTATGACTTGAATGCTGGGTCATGTGACCCGTACTTGTGTGTATGATATGTATGGCTCTCTGAGCCTTTAAATAAAGTACTTGAGTTGTAGAGTCATGTTGTGATGCCATGTTGTATTTGCACATATCGAGCATATTGTGTGTATGATTGAAATGCTTGGTATGTGTGGGATCTGACTATCTAGTTGTTTATCCTTGGTAGCCTCTCTTACCGGGAAATGTCTCCTAGTGCTTCCACTGAGCCCTGGTAGCTTGCTACTGCTCCGAAACACTTAGGCTGGCTGGCATGTGTCCTTCTTCGTTCCTGTGTCTGTCCCTACGGTGAAATGTCACGCGATGACTACCGGAATCCTGTTAGCCCGCTACAGCCCGGTTTATCGGAGTCCTGCTAGCCCAGTGCTACAGCCCAGATTCACTCGCTGATGACCGACACGTTCGTTGCTGGGTCATGTATGCATGTCCCTGTAAGTTAGTGCCACTTTGGGTTCACGACTAGCCATGTCAGCCCGGGCTCCTTGTCATATGGATGCTAGCGACACTATCATATACATGTGCCAAAAGGCGCAAACGGTCCGGGGCAAGGTAAGGCGACACCCGTGGGAATATCGTGCGTGAGGCCGCAAAGTGATATGAGGTGTTACATGCTAGATCGATGTGGCATTGAGTCGGGGTCCTGACATTATAACACTTTGTGGAGTAACTCTAATGCTTTTTCTCTCATAATATGCAAGGTTTACACAAAGAGGGAGAATGTCGGCAGCTGGATTCTGGACCTGAAAAAGCTATGTCATAGATACCTATTCTTCACATCTCCAAATGAGCTAAAATTTCACGCAGAATTATTTCCGAATACATAAAAATATCTTAATAAAGAACTACCAGAGGGGGTCACCCAGGCACCCACAAGGCACCAGGGCGCCCCCTCTGGCGCACCCTGGTGGGTAGTGGGGCCCCTGGCCCACCTCTGGTGCCCATCTTCTAGTACATAAGGTCTTTTGACCTAGAAAAAAAATAAGGAGAGGACTTTCGGGACGGAGCGCCGCCGTATTGAGGTAGAACTTGGGCAGGAGCACTTTTGCCCTCTGGCGGAGCGATTCTGCTGGGGGGAACTTCCCTCCGGGAGGGGGAAATCGAAGCCATCGTCATCACCAACAACCCTATCATCTTTGGGGGGGCAATCTTCATCAACATCTTCAACAACATCATCTCATCTCAAAACCTAGTTCATCTCTTGTGTTCAATCGTTGTATCAAAACCTCTCAGATTGGTACCTGTGGGTGACTAGTAGTGTTGATTACATCTTGTATTTGATGCTAGGCGGTTTATTTGGTGGAAGATTATATGTTCAAATCCATTATGGTATTTATTACTCCTCTGATCTTGAGCACCAATATGTTGTGTGAGTAGTTACTTTTGTTCTTGAGGACACGTGAGAAGTCATGCTACAAGTAATCATGTGAATTTGATTCGTTTGATATTTTGATGGTATGTATGTTGTGATTCCCTTGGTGGTGTTCTGTGAACGTCGACTACATGACACTTCACCATCTTTCAGCCTAAGGGAATGCATTGTGGAGTAGTTATTAGATGATGGGTTGCTAGAGTGACAGAATCTTAAACCCTAGTTTATGCGCTATTTCGTAAGTGGATGATTTGGATTCATATGTTTAATGCTATGGTTAGAATTTATCTTAATTCTTCTTTCGTAGTTGCGGATGCTTGCGAGGGGGTTAATCATAATTTGGAGGCTTGTTCAAGCAAGAACAACACTCAAGCACCGATCCACCCACATACCATATTATCAAAGTAGCGAACGCGAACCAAACCAACATGATGAAAGTGACTAGATGAAATTCCCATGTGTCCTCAAGAACACTTAGCTTATTATAAGAGATCGTTCCGGTCTATCCTTTGCCACAAAAGGATTGGGCGACCGTGCTGCACTTTTTTTACCGTTACTATTACTTGCTCGTTAAAAATTATCTTGCTATCACACTACATGTTATCGATAATTTCAGTGCTTGCAGAAATTACCTTGCTGAAAACCACTTGTCATTTCCTTCTGCTCCTTGTTGGGTTTGGCACTCTTACTTATCATAAGTACTATGATTGATCCCCTATACTCGCGGGTCATCATCGGGCGGGGGTAAATAGGAAGTTAGAGTTATGAGACAAACCTTGGAATCGAAAGGATTTAGGCTTAGTAGAACTAAAAACGAGTACAAGATGTGTGGTTTCAGTACTACTAGGTGTGAGGAGGAGGAGGAGGAGGAGGTTTGCCTTGATGGGCAGGTGGTGCCTCAGAAGGACACCTTTAAATATTTGGGGTCAATGCTGCAGGAGGATTGGGGTATTGATGAGGATGTGAACCATCGAACCAATGCTGGATGGATGAAGTGGCGTTAATCTTCTGGCATTCTCTATGACAAGAGAGTGCCGCAAAACCTAAAAGGCAAGTTCTACAGGACGGCGCTAGACCCGCAATGTTGTATGGCGCTAAGTGTTGGCCAACTAAGAGGCGACATGTACAATAGTTAGGTGTGGTGGAGATGCGCATGTTGAGATGGATGTGTGGCCACACGAGGAAGGATCGAGTCCGGAATGATGATATACGAGATAGAGTTGGGGTAGCACCAATTCAGAGAAGCTTGTCCAACATCGTATGAGATGATTTGGGCATACACAGCGCAGGCCTCCAGAAGCTCTAGTGCATAGTAGACGGTTAAAGCGTGCGGAGAATGTCAAGAGAGGTCGGGGTAGACCGAATTTGACATGGGAGAAGTCTTTTAAGAGAGACCTGAAGGGTTGGAGTATCACCAAAGAACTAGCTATGGATCGGGGTGCAAGGAAGCTTGCTATCCATGTGCCAGAGCCATGAGTTGGTCGTGAGATCTTATGGGTTTCACCTCTAGCCTACCCCAACTTGTTTGGGATTAAAGGCTTTGTTGTTGTTGTTGTTGTTGCCGTCGTCTTTGTTTGCTATGGCCGGCAGCAAGAATTGCTACCACAATGGTGGTCATTGTTTTTGTGACCTGCATGACAAGCTACAATCGGCAGCTACAGCGATGATATTTTTTTTGTTGCAACCGTCGTCTCCGTTTGCCGCGACCGGCAACAAAAATCTCTACCACGACGACAAACATGGTTTTCACGATGACAGACTAAGGTGTGGCCGAGCACGGACGGCATGGGGTGGCCGGCAAGCGCGAAGAGATCGCACATGAATGCAGGGAAGGAGAAAGATGGTAGCGAAAAACCTAGTTCAAGCGCTGGCCTAAGATTATAGGCTTACAATCAAATATTACTTCCCTTGTCCCAAATTCCTACCAAAAACGTCTTATAACTTTGACCTACCAAAAACGTTTTATAATTTTGAAAGGAGTTAGTATTAAAAAGGGATTTCAGGAATCATTTTGTATCGCTACCAAGGAGTAGGGCATTTTGGAGACCGAGCTCCATGGAGCCCTTTATTTTGAAAAATTCAAAATTCATAAATTTCAGTTTCAAAAAATTCTGAAAAAAATTACACATGTATGCAAGGATGTAAAGTGTATGTGTGAAAAATTTCAGGATGAAATACCTTGAATTGTGAGCTGCACAAAAAAACAAAATCATGGACTTTAAATATGAACAGTACATATGCTAAAAAGCCCCAGATTTGTCTTTTTTGTGTAGCTCACATTTTAATGTTTTTCCGATCTGAAAATTTGCACACATGTACATTACTTATCTAGGTATATGTGTATTTATTTTGAGAATTTTTTGAAACTGAAAAGTTTGAATTTGAAGTTTTCAAATAAAAGCCTCCATGACGCTCGGTCTTCGTTTGGCATTTTCGGCTACCAAGGAGCAGCAGGAGCTATGGTATGTTACCAAACATCATAGGGCCGCAAATAGTACATGCCATGATATTTAAACCTACAAGAAGCACATCAAACCCTCAAACATAATTGTCTGTACATCATCAAAAATAATAGTGCGAGTCAAAGCAAATAAAATGGGGATGACACTACAGTCTACAGCCACCAAGAATGTACGGAGTATTACCCCCAAAAAAGTACTTAGCGGAATGTTTTGACAAGAAAATGTACTTGACCAGGCGATTCCAGGCTACACTCCAATCACACATGCTAATTGCTAAGTTACAAATCATATGTTGTCAAAATAGATTGTCCTTTTTCCCTTGATACCTCTCGTTAATCAAATGGTTCATGCTCTCTCTCTCCCTATCTCTCCCTCTCGCTCTCTCCCTCTCTCTCCCATCTCCCTCTCTCCCTCTCCCTCCCTCTCTCTCTCTCTCTCCCTCTCTCCATCTCTCCCTCTCTCTCATATTAGCGATGGAAATGATCAAAGAGAACCAAATAAGACCTAAAAATCGCTCATCGGGAAAGAAAATACATACAACTCCATGCCTCCTAAGGTACCATCAAGCAAGGAATGAAACCAAGTTATCAAATGTCAGTTTATGGATTAAATCCCCATGAAGCAAATTCTACAGGATTGAAAACCCTATCGTGCCACCTGACCTAGTGACAAGAATATATGGAAAGATGCAGGCATGCCAATATTGTAATTGGTACATCCACCTAATTAATTAGAAACCTAACATGAGAACACACACACACACACACACACACACACACACACACACAGAGAGAGAGAGAGAGAGAGAGAGAGAGAGGTGAACCTCGGCGCGTCTCAAGTAGCAGGATGCGCCCCTCTTGCCTCGGCACCCGCTGCTCCTGGCTCGAGTCAGCGATTCTTCCTCCGCTGGATGTATCCATCTGCGGACGAGGCATAGGGGGGAGGGGGCTCGGTCCCACAGCCATCACTCCTTCGACGAAGGGAGAGCCAGCCGGTGCCTCGAGAGGAGGGCGACGGGGGCAGAGGCGGTAGTGTGAGGTCTACGGTGAGGGAGGAGGTCACCGTCAACCGTGGACGCCCCCATCCTTCCTCCACCACCGCGCAAGGAGGGATGGCCGCGCGCCTCCTACGTCGTCGGGCCCGGGAAGGACACAGGAGCCCGTCAGTGGCAGCGGCGAGCTCGCTGACGGGGAGGAAAGGAGCAGGAGAGGAGGACGGGAGCGCGGCGGCGGCTGCAATAGCGAAGGAGAGGGGCACGGCCGTGAGTGGAGGCTAGCTGCTAGGGTTCTGAATCAATAAGGCGTCCTCCTCACCCATACGTGAAACCCAACCATGCACACAACGCCACGCACAGCCAGACACGTGAAATGCCACGAATGCCCTCGGCGGGGCCGCAAAATTTCAGGCGGGGCCACATGACTTTGACCGCGGAAGGACAGCACCGGGCACCCCTACAGCCAAGGTCGTTGACATTCACGACCGACGAATGTCAGGCCCCACAGTTCAGCTAGATAAGACCAAAATCCCGAAGTGTATTTGTTTTTTTACTATTCATTGCTTCGAACCGATTTTTATCTAACGTCCAGGAATCACTGGAGGCCAGCCAAATCAGACGGCTAGAATCGCATCAAGCTTGAGATCCAATGGCCCAAAGTTGTTGAGCTTTGAGAGAGCCCAATTATGTATCTAGGTATGTGTGTATTTATTTTCAGATTTTTTTTAAAACTGAAAGCTTGAATTTTGAAGTTTTCAAATAAAAGCCTCCATGGAGCTCGGTATCGTTTGGCATTTTCAGCTACCAGGGAATTATATGTACTCTCTTAACAAGCTAGACTCAGCAAGTAGTATTGCTTACCAAAAATGGCAAAATTAGGACAAGATTCTGCACTCACGCCAGGTTCAGTGAGGACTACTGCTTGCAATGACAGAACAAGGAGACAGAATCTGTTATTCTCCAGGGGTCACTACAAGCCAAGTCGACTGACCCATCATACAAAAAGACTCGAAATCTGAGCTAACATTTCTGACAAGCAGTAATCCTCTTCTCTGACTCCGTATTTAGATATCATGAAAGCACTACTTGACAATTGTCAATCATCACAGAACATGTAAAGAAGTCCGGAGTATTACCTGGATCCGAAGAAACTTGTCTTAATAAATCTAATAACAGCCTTTTTGGGATGGAGGGAGTAGATGTGAGAAAAAAAAATGCATTATAATTTGGTCAAACATGACAATGACCATTATCATGACAGTTTTGCAAACTAAACTGGCTGCGCACAAGAGCAAGCGAAATCAGCTTGTTATGATATCTTAAAATTAGAAATGGCCAAGTCATGAACAAAAAGGGGTCTGCGTGCTTTCTAGAACATGTAGCCATCGGACTGAATACTTAAAACTACTCTTGGTTGGCAAGTACTCCCTCCGTTCTTAAATCTTAAATACAGGACCTTTTAGAGATTCCACTACTGACTACATATAGAGCAAAATGAGTGAATCTACACTCTAAAATACATCTATATACATTCGTATGTAATCTATATTGAAATCTCTAAAATGGCTTATATTTAGAAACGGAGGGGGTATTAATTAGGATATACTCCCTCCGTTCCGATTTACTCGTCGTGGTTTTAGTTCAAAAGAACGGAGGGAGTACTATTCGAAATGCGAGGACACAAAACAAATTGCTAGCACATCTGATCTAGTACATCTAACAACATAGAGCAAACGGCAAGGCCTTGTACAATCGAATATGGAAGAGATTCACTCATCAGCACTTACATATTTATATCAGAATGTCCTTGTACATTCTCTAACTTCTGTTGCATTTTTTTCTTCCAATCATCATCTTCAAAAAGCATTGACATCTCTGTACATAACGAACCAGAGAGCCTAGCAAACTTCATATCGTAGCTTTCTTTGCTAACCATTTCAGTTACCCCCACAACTTCTCCCGCCAGATTAAACACTGGAGCGCCAATTAACCTTAAAGGTGCGCGTTCCAACAGACCTACAGGTCCACCCAACGGACAACTGAATGCGAAGAAGTTTTGGTAGTCATTCACCGGTTCTTTTGATAGCTTCTTTACGGAGATGCATCTCGGGTGTCTAGCCAAAGAGATGAGGTGAGAACAAGTGAAACAGTAAAAGGATCAACAAACAAGATTTAGGCAGTTAGTAACTTACATGACAGACCCAGTGTACATGCCGGTCTTCATTTTTTCCCATGCAACTGCAATCGTGAAGATGACTTGTCCTCTACCAATTTCAGAGGAACTGATCTTCACAGGTTTGCAGTATCCATGATTATCCTCCACTAGGAAACTAGTATATATTGAGTTAACATTGTCAACAAAAACTTCTACATCACTGACCGAGCCATTCCCAAAAAGAACACGCACATACTCATCATCTTGAATCAAAGCTACGTTAACTATGACAACGGCCTTTTTGTTCCAGACATGAAGAACAAAACCAAGGCCAAACCCAACCTTTTCTTTTGTGGCCCTACTAAAACGGAGAATAGTAACGATAGAAGGCAACACTAAACTGTTCAACCTCTGAAGCTTTTTCGGCTTGATGGAGCAGATCTAAAATGTAAGAAAATAAAGATTGTCACTGGCTTGTAATTCAAGGTGAGTGCCAAAAGAGGCTTAGTAAATAGCATACATGGTAAGTGTTGAAAAGAAATATTACCGCCGGCATGCTGATAAAACGACCTTATTACACTCGACCGCTGAAAAGGTGTGTTGTGTGGATCTGTTTTTCACAAATGAAAAATGAATCACAAAAAAGTAACTAAACGGAAGCTAGAGGAACTATCAACAAATATTTATGCACCCAAAGAACATCATGAAGCAAACATATGGCCTATGCAACTAGCTGCAACATCAAATTTGGTATAACAAAATAATTACTTGCTTGTGCCAAAATAAGCAAATGAATATAAAAATCATACAGTTAGTAGTATTTACATCTAAATGCTCAGGTGCAGATTAAGAAATCTTTTGTTTGGATCATTGCTTCCTGTTATTAATTGATATATCAAGCAAACTTGCTGCCCATTTTGCTAAAAACTGCTATGTTTCAGATGTTCACATATTTACCTCACATCTGACTAAAAAACTAAGAACAACACAAGATTCAGTTGAACAAAAAAGAACATGCTGGACGCAGATGTGTATGATGGTGCTTCTTACCCTTGTGAGTTCTAAACAGGATCAGACATTACAAAAAAAAAAGGATTTTTTGCGAGAGGGTTCGAATAAGTTTTCATGCCCCAACCCCAATCTGCAACCAGAGAAAAATTCCAGAGCGGAAGGGGGAACAAAATCGGGTATATTATGATACAAAAAGTATAATAAGAACATGAGTAAGGAACAAAAAAACACCGGCAAACCTGGGGGCAACTAAGCTCCGCCCGGCCTCTTACAGGTCATCGGAAGGTCCTGCGCAGATCCTACGGCCTCCGTGCGAAGTCCCAAACCGTCCCGTCGGCGCTGACCCTTAGACTCGCCCGTAGCATGTGCCGCCGCTACCGCCACCGGGGGGCGGGGGCGGGGGGGGA
>NC_041389.1:361431772-361438591 GCF_002162155.2 Triticum dicoccoides
ATTTCGTAGAAGAACGGCCTCCGGTAATTGCGCTAGGGTTTAGGAAAGGGAGGGGAAGGGGGAGGGGTTGAAAACGCTGGGGTTTAGGAACTCCGTGCTGCAGAAGCCCAAGAGGCCGAAGTAAAGGCTGATAAAACCCTACAATAGAGCCCTGCCCCGCGAGAGTCCCCTGTGGGGAGCTCCTATACGGCGCTTAAGCGCCGGTTCAGCCAACTGGCGCCCGCTAGCGCCCTTATAAGCCGGCCCAGGAACAGGCAGCGGATTTGTAACGCGAAAAACATCACACAACCTTACCACTCGAGCTACAAGAAACTGATGAAAGAATACAGCGCGAAATATTTAAAACATAGCCGTGCTACTTCTTGCACATACTTTTCAGGAAAAAAATGTTATATTTTAGAAAAAAATCAAACAAAATTTTAAAAAATCAGGAATTAGTAAAAAGTTCATCGAATTTTTTAAAAATTCATAAAATTTGAAAACAAAATACATCAAATTTGAAAAAAGTTCATTGAACTTGAAGAAAATTTCATCAACTTTAAAAAAAGTTCACCAAATTAAAAAGTTCAATGAATTTGTAAAAAGTTCATCGAATTTCCAAAAAAGTTCATTTAATTCAAAAAAATCATCAAATTCGGAAAAGGTTCATCGATATTGAAAAAAGTTCATCAATTTTGTTAGAAGTTCATCCATTTTGAAAAAGTTCATTCAATTGTGCAAAAGAAAAAAAGAAAAAGAAAAAGTTCATCGATTTCAAAAAAGGTCATAGAAATTGAAAAAAAGTTCATCAAATTTGAAAAGAGTTCATAGAATTTAAAAATAATTGATATAATTTGAAAATTAGTTCATCAAATTTTAAAAAAGTTAATGAAATTCAAAAAATAGTTCATTGGTTGAAGAAATAGTTCATAGAATTTAAAAAGTCTGTGCATTTTAAAAAAATAGAAAAGAAATAGAAAAAGAACAATAAAATTGAAAATACAAACAAGAAAAAGAAAAAAAAGAAACAACAAAAAGGGGGAACGATAGTAAGTGAACACACGACGTGTTCTGTCCCAGGTGGTTTGTGGAGCTCATCGCTACCGAAGAGATCGGGATTCGATTCCCTCACGTGCACCTTATTTTTCAGTTTTAACAGAAACAGAAAAAAGGCACGTGGGCCGGCCCAGCGAGGAGGGGCTGCAGGCGCCCGTTTGCAAAAACACTAATAACAGGCACCTGCAGCGCTAAATAGGAACCACCGTCCCTGTATACCGCGCGTGTGCGTCAGAAGGAGCCAGCAGCTTTGCTGAAGGCTGGGGCGTCTGGGCCGGCCCATTTGTAATAACGAGCTTGTGACACGTAAAAGAATTCACAAAAAGAGTGATCTGCGACAGGGGAAATCTGAAAAACCTATACGACGCTTATTGCATCAAGTACCTGGTGACGGGAGCGACTAAATGGGCCGGCCCGTTGCGCATTGCACTGATCCCGGTTTTGGGAACCTTCTAGAAGTAAAAGGTTCTGAACCGGTCCAGGTCTGGTCTTTTCTTTTTTCCTGCTGTTTTTTATTGTTTTCTTCGGTTTTCATAACTTTTTTCTTATTTTCCCGTTTTTCTATTTTCTGGCTTTTGTTATCTGTTCCTTTTTTGGTTACCTTTATCTTCTTTTTCCTTTTTCGTTTCTTTTTTAACTTTTAGAAAGAAAATTTTCTAAAAACTATTCAACTCTTCAAAACACATTCATAATTTAAAATTATGTTCCCTTCTATTCGAAAAATGTTCGTGAATTTCAAATTTTATTTGTGTTTTGAAAAATTGTTCAGAATTTCAAATTTTGTTCTCTTCTGTTCAAAAAATGTTCGGGACTTTTGAGATTTGTTCATGTTTTTAAAAAACGTTCAAATTTTTTGAAAAAATAATTTTACAAAAAATGTTCAGGAATTTCAATTTTTCTTCATGTTTTAATTTTTTTCGGAATTATGAGTATTATTCATTTTTCCAAAAGTTTTTCAGAATTTTCAACTTTTGTTCACGTTCTAAAATATGTTCGGCATATTGAAAATTATTCACTTTTTCAAAAATTGTTCAGGATTTTCAAATTGTGTTCGTGTTTAGGAAAAGTTTTGGAATTTTGAAAAATTGTCGGATTTTAAAAAATATGTGTAAGTATTCAAAAATTGTTTGAACATTTCAAAAATTGTTCAGTTCACATATTTGTTCACTCTTTCAACAACATTCTGTATTTCGAAATTTGTTCATTTTTTCAGAAAATGTTCAAAATATTTGTAAAAATGTTCGTAATTCAAAAAATCATGTTTACAAATTTGTTCTTGTTTCTGAAAAATGTTCTCAAATTTTCAAAACTGCTTCTAATTCCAATTCTTTTTGTGTAATTCAAATACCATTTCGAAATGTTAAAGTTTCCAAAATAATCGTCTTTCCTAAATTGTGTGCAATAACTGAAAAATCTGTACACTAAAGTAAATATAATGCTGCTGGTGACTTGTCATTAGCATACAGTTAGTGTGGTGGCTAGTATTGCGCGTAGAGAGCTGGATGGCGCGAGTTTGATCACTAGCCGCTGCACTTCTACTTCTTTTATAGATTTTTTCTGCGCTATACATGGGCCGGCCCAGTCGGGCACTCCTGTGCGGGAGGCCGACTGTTTGCCGCAAGGAGCGGCACATAGGAACTCTCCGGAAATCTAACTCGTGAGCTACCTCTCTCGTGAACAAGTGACGCTAACCAATAAAGTTTTTGCACTGGCAGAAGATTTAGGTCTTCAAAACATCATTATTGCGTCGGACGCAAAAGAAGTGGTAGATGATATAAACCGGAATGTCAGGGGCGCGTATGGATCCATCATCACCGAAATTAGAGCAAGGGCTGCTAGTGTCAACAGCAAGATTGACTATGAAGGTCGTCGATCAAACAAAGATGTTGATAGCTTAGCTAAATTTTCTCTTAATTTAGTACAGGGGAGCCATTTGTGGCTCATTCAACCCCATGATGCTTTATGTATCCCATAAACTGTGGTTTTTGATGAATAAATTCATATTCATCCCTTAAAAAAAAGCTGATGACTTCTAGTGATAGATTCACGGTGCGAGCATTTAAGTATGGAACTTATTTTGAAAAAAAAATCAAAAAAGTACAAATTGATCATTTTGGAATATCCACTAAACATTTCATATATATACGTTGACATTTTCTTATTATACGATGAACATTTTAAACAATACACGATGAACTTTTTGTATTACATGATAAACATTTGTGAAACAAATATGAATATATGCATCGAACAAATCTTGAAAATACGCATTGAAATTTTTGCAATATATTTTGAACAATTTTTTAATAAACATTGAACATTTGTCTGTTATACACTAAACAAATTTCGAAAACATAGTGAACATTTACATTCGTTGAACAATTTCTAGTATATGATGAACATTTTATAAATGAGTGAAATTTTTGTAGATATACGGTGAACATTTCCTTAATATATGCTGAATATTTTTTAACACCCAATGAACTTTGCATAAATACAGAAAAAGTGTGAAACAACCTATGGTTGGATCGGGAGGACAGTGGTATTTTCCAGCTCACCAGGGTTCAAATCCTGGTGGTCGCATTTATCCTGGATTTATTTGATGATTTCTGGCGATGTGCGTTCAATGGTGTGACGCCCTCGATTCAATCGTACACTAATCATACACGCAAATGTGTACGATCAAGATCAAGGACTCACGGGAAGATATCACAACACAACTCTAGACACAAATTAAAATAATACAAGCTTTATATTACAAGTCAGGGGCCTCGAGGGCTCGAATACATCAGCTTGAATACAAACGAGTCAGCGGAAGCAACAATATCTGAGTACAGACATGAGTTAAACAAGTTTGCCTTAAGAAGGCTAGCACAAAAGCATCTACGATCGAAAAGGCAAGGCCTCCTACCTGGGAGCCTCCTAACTACTCTTGGTCGTCGGCGTCCGTCACGTGGTAGTAGGCACCCTCGGGGTAGCAGCAGTCGTCAAAGGTGGCATCTGGCTCCTGGACTCCACCATCTGGTTGCAACAACCAGAAAGAAGAAAGAAGGGGGAAAAGGAGGGAGCAAAGCAACCGTGAGTACTCATCCAAAGTACTCGCAAGCAAGGATCTACACTACATATGCAACATTATCAAAGGAAGGCTGTATATGTGGACTGGGCTGCAGAAACGCCAGAATAGAGAGAAGGTCTAGTCCTATCGAAGACTAGCATCTTCTGGAAACCACCATCTTGCAGCAAACAAGAGGGAGTAGAGTAGCATAAAGTAAAGCGGTAGTAGTGTTATCAACCTCGGCCAGAGATCCTTTCTCGACTCCCTGCGAGAAAGCAATCCCAGAGCCATACTATCCAGTTATCATCACAATCAAATCCTCATCACCATCCAGTTCTCATCACAAGTATCCAGTTCTAGTTGTATCGATCGGGATACAACTCCAAGTGTCCGTTACCGTAGGACAGGTTATGCATAGATTAGTTCTTCCCTGCAGGAGTGCACCAACTTACCCACCACGCTCGATTGACTCCGGCCGGACACACTTTCCTGGGTCATGCCCGGCCTCGGCCAAACAATACGCCGCAACCCGACCTAGGCTTAATAGAGAGGTCAAGCACGCCGGACTAAACCTATGCCCCCAGGGGTCATGGGCCATCTCCCCGGAAACTTCTGCACGTTGCGAACGCGGCCGGTGAGCAGACCTAGCTACCTCCCTAAAAAGGCAGGAGCTTACCAGTCCAACCCGGCGCGCGCCGCTCCGTCGCTGACGTCTATTAAGCTTCGGCTGATGCATACGACGCAGAACGCCCATACTATGCCCACGTGATGGTTAGTGCTATCAGGCCAGAGGCCCCTCGGATCAAATATCCAAATCGTAGTGGATTAGGAACGCGCGGTAACAAGCAGAGACTCACGAAAGAGGTGACCCCGTTGCCCCGTCTCGAGGACTTGCGGCAAGGGCTAAGAATGCCCGGCCACGCCTCGTAATTATCTCACGGGCACCTTCCAGGTCAACCCGTCTCCACATCTCTTTCCAAGTAACAGTTGTAAAGTCCAAGTATCCGTGTGTCCAAACATCAAGAGGAAAACCCAAGGAATCACCCCCGGTGGGTTCCACTCAATGTAATCATCAAGGTGAACGTAGAGGAATCACCCTCAAGGTTCACACTTGAGGGGTTGCACGACAGAGCCGTATCGGAAGTGGTTAAGGAGGAAATCACCCTCGATGACCACGGCCGAATAGCTACACTACAGGTTAACATCAGAAGTGCTGTAGAGGTCTCACCCTCGGCACTCGATAGTAACCCAGCAGTGTCGAGCAACTAAGGGGAAAGTGATGTGCGGTGCCGGGGCCTGGTCTTCAATCCCGTTGATCGGGTCTTCAATGATGAAGCAGGGGCAACAAGGACAAGGTGGGGGTCACTGATGGATCACTAACCAACCTATACTAAGCAGATTAGGATAAGCAGGTAAGGTACAATAACAGGTACAAAAGCAGGCTATGCATCAGAATAGGAGCATACAATAACAGTAGCAAAATCTAATGCAAGCATGAGAGAAAGGAATGGGCGATATCGGGATGATCAAAGGGGGGGCTTGCCTGGTTGCTCTGGCAAGGAGGGGTCGTTGTCGACGACGTAGTCGATCACCGGGGCATCAGCGGCCTCGGGGTCTACCGGAGAGAAGAGGGGGAAGAAACAGTAAATATAAAGCAAACATAGCATCACAAAGCATAACGTGGCAATATGTTGTGCCGGGAGTGACCTACCGTATGGCTACACGATATAGGTGAAGGGGGAATATCAACCGGGAATGTTTTCCCGGTTCCGGACCTGTGTCAGACAGATGACCGGAGGGGTAATGTTCCATGTTCAGATAGTTAGAGGCATCTGACATGTATGTGGGTAGCGTATTCGGGTTCATCTCGTCGTTCTGAGCAACTTTCATGTATAAAGTTTTTCGATCCGAGCTACGGTTTATTTAACATGATTTTCTAAAGTTTTTATTAATTTCTTGAATTTAATTATTTATCTCAACATTAACCAGAATAGTAAATGATGACATCAACATGACATCATGCTGACATCAGCAGTCAACTGTGCAGTTGGCTGGGTCAACTACATGTGGGCCCCGCATGTCATACACTGTTTAGTTTAATTAGGGTTTAGCTAATTAAATATGGTTTAATTCAATTAACTAATTAACTAGAATAATTTAAACAGGATTAAATAACTTAATTAATTTACTAATTAATAATTTTATTAATTACATTTTCTATTTTAAATTTCCGTTCTAGGGGTGGGGACCCTACGTTAGTGGCCCAGGGCGGCTTATTGGGCACGGGTTAACGGGGCGGGCGTGGGCGCCCGTGCCCGTGACCACCAGGGGCGATGGCCACGGCTGCGGGCCGAAGCCACACGGCGAGGTGGCTGGCCAGGGCGGTCGCCGTCGGGGGGGGCGAGGAGGTGGAGGAGCGGGGCGGCTGTGGCGCAGGGGCAGCCGCGGTTCGCGGGGCGCAGTGAGGGCGTCGAGAAGGGCCGCAGTTCGCGGGCACTCGCGTCGGGCGTGGCCGGCGCTACACGGGCACGACCGGCACGTGGCCACGGCGGGGTGAGGCGCGAGTGTGGTGGACGCATTGGGGTAGAGGGGAAGAGGAGGACGGACGGCGGCTCACCCCCGTTGCAGGGGAACGCCGGCGAGGCTCGGAGGAGCCGCGGTTGAGGAGGAGGTCGAGGACGACGCAATGATGAGGACGAGGCGGCGGGGCGACGTCGGGACGAGGTGGC
>NC_041389.1:361438601-361445295 GCF_002162155.2 Triticum dicoccoides
GTGGGGTTCGTGGGGGGAAGTGGGGATAGTGGTTAGGGTTTCTGTCGGGTGGGGGGATAAGGGGTGACGTGTGGGCCGGCCTGTGAGGGGGGGGTGGCCGACTGGGCCGGCGGGGTTGAGGCCCAGTGGGGAAAGGGGGGTATTGGCCTTCTCTTTTTGTTTTATTTTAATTCTGTTTGCAGAATTTGCTTGCAATATTTTGAGCTGCCAATTGGTCTTTGTAAAAATGTGGAACTTGGCCACATAAATACATTGCAATAGTTAGCACTGCCACAAAAAGGCTGTGAGGCTTTTGAAATAGTTTGAAATTTTTATAAAGTAAAAAGGCATTTAAACTATTGTTTTAGCCACTGCTTTAAGTAGTTTAGGCCACTTAAACCCTTTGCAAAAATGTTGGTTCACCACCAATATTAGTTGTGGAATATTTGGCACATGATGAACATTTTTGTATTCATGTTTGAGAAATTTTGAATTTTGGACTTGATGTTTTGAACAAGTGGCAACTAGGCAAGGTAAACATGATGACATGGCATGATTAGTGGGAGATTACTGTGGCATGAATCTCGGGGTGTTACAAATCTCTTCCACTTCAAGAAATCTCGTCCCGAGATTTAAGTGGTGAAGTAAAGAATAACTTCGGGAGAATTGACCCTTATAGGGTTAATTATCTGGTAAACAATTCAGGGAATGTGGCAGAAGTATCTCTTGAGTTGAAACTTAAGAAAACATCGAGAGCAAAATATGAAGGTACAATAGGAAGTTTCGAGCGAAATGGACAAACGATCGATACCTGAACAGAGTGTGAGAAGGGGGTTCAGAGTATCGGGAATAGATCATATCTCGGAAGGTGGCTCGTGACAAAACACAAAGCCAAGAGCAAATGATACTTCGGAAGAAAAGGATATACAGGAGAGTCAGGTTCCGATCCTGTGGAACTGTGGGTTATGAGCCCACCATGTGGGTTAAAAGTAGAAAGGGGGCCAATAGCAAGGCATGTCAGGTGATAGACTGTCAGTTATGTTGTCAACACGTTGGTACCAAGGGCGAGGGACAGAGAGAACTATTTTCCTGCTCGCTGAACGAGGCGGACCAGTAGGCGAAGTTCTCGTCCATCGGGGGTTACCAGGATGTCGTCAGCAATAGTAACAGGGTCTCACTAACAAGGTTGTACATCGGGGTGTTTTATAAGCAGAGAATTATTTCCGCTTATATCATATAGATCACAAGAAGGTTAAACAAGACAATGGAAAGGAAAATGTGTTTAAACGCATATTTCCGGGGTATATCCTTCCCAAGGACAAGCAGAGCATGATATCCATGATAAGACAGCAAGTTCAAAAGCATTTAGATAAAGGGGGCGAAGGAAGAATCATGATATTACCCATACAACGGTGTTTGGATAATAGATCAAGAAACATTTGACAATGTGCTTCCAATGTTCCTGTTGATATTCGGAATACCTCAGTCATGCTTCGAGGTAGTATTAACATGGTGTTACAAGTAAGGGTTGGAGTTGAAGATCACAAGAAATACACAATGAACAATTGCAAGAATAGCAAGGAGTCCAAGGTTTAACCAAGGCGTGATCAAACATGTGTTGGAAAGAAGACAAGGGGGGTTGTCAATGATAACTCAAGTCATCGAAGGTCACGGATGGTATTTCTCACCATGAATTCAATTGTCATCTCTGAAGAAAACAAAGTGTTGACGGTGATCACGACAAATTTTGTCGAGAGACTCTATGAAGATGTCATCGAGCAGAAAAGGAAGAATGAAGTGAAAGGCTACTAGAACCAAGGATTCGAAATCAACTCAAATCATCCTTGAGGCAAAACGATATGATGAGGAAAATCGACGTAGGCTTAGCTCATCGTCGAAAATTGTGCTCCAGGAAGAAGGACCAGGTAGCACAGTTAAAATTTAGCATGATAATGATATTGCCGGTCAGGCTAGGAATAACTTGAAGGATTATTAAACTCGTAAGCAACGAAAATTACTTAGAGTTATTGATTTGGAGTGCATAATTGATTCACTTATCGGTGTTCTAGAGTGAATAACAGCTCAGAACCCAAGGGAAATTGGAATCGACAAGAAGCAATACTCGATGAAGATTCATAGGAAGCAACACGGTTTCTTTGATATCCTCGAGATACTGGAGGGTAATACTCGAAGGAAGATCAAAATAGAGTTTGCGGAGATGTGTTTATCGGTAGAAGACAAGTGCTTTAACTTGTCTGAGAAATGGAATCAAGGAGAAAATATTGTCGGAACCATGATTGCCAAGGATCAATTCACATATAACAGATGATATTATATCAAGGAAAAAGTTATTATTACAAGAAGCTTCCATAATAGGATCTTCATCGTGTCCATGGGCATGAACACAAAGTTCAAGGTCGACTCCCACTTTTCCAACGCATAACCTTCCATTCACTTCTTGTTTTGAAGAAGGCATTAGTGATAAAAGTTTTACCTGGTGTAATACCAGATGAGTAAGACCCGTGAGATCTTTCGGGTTCACACGGATTTATGGAAGGCATAGGTTCAACCCATAGGGGCATCTTAGGAACATATACCACAATCTTCAAGAGTAGATAACACCAACTCGAAAGCAGAGCATGGTTGACAAAAGCAGAGAATACAATTTACCAAAGGCATTATGTATCGAGGAAATAACTCACAAGAGTTTTGGATGTGAAGGACAATGTCGGATAATTATCCAACAAGGATTTGGTGAACCGCAAGGAATCCGATATGAGTGTCGATGTTCAACCAGAAGAAGAAATAACGCAAAGGCATCAGATTATAGGGACATCTGAATAATTTCAAAGCTTAAATACGAAGGAATTATGATTACCAAATCGGGGGGGGGGGACCAGAAGCAGAGGCTCTGATCAAAAGATAAGTAAGTTACAAAAAACATATCTCGACAATAAATCAAGGTTTGATTTGCCGAGAACAAGCTCATGTCTGGAGTGACATCTGAGTCAAAAGGACGGATGCTAGTTTTGACTGGGTATTGCGAGCATCTGCAACATATTGAATCAACGAGCTCAAAATGATAGTGACAAAGGATGCCAATAAGATTACTAAGCTTATGGGATTTAACCATAATGCAAGCGCGCAAGAATTTCAAGAGCAATAAGTTGCTGAGGATTTTCAGAAGATCGAATAGTATTTCGAAGACTTTTGTGAAACACTCAAACAACTGGGGATGAAGAATCCACGGTAATTGTGAGGAATTATTCGTAGGAGTATTCATGCAGCAAAGAACTTCAAGGCAGTTGCAGGAGGGGTTCTCAGAACAGTGGAGAGTATTTCGAGGCATCTTGTAAAAACAAGAGCAACTTGGGACGAAGGTATGAACAACAACTATATGTAGTTATCCATAAGGATATATCGGTGGGAAGGCGGTGGGCACAAAGTCTTGAGAGAACCTCGGAGAGTATCTTCGTAATCTTCTGGTGCACCAAGTGATTGTCTGGACTGACGGGCTCTCCGGGAGGAAGTGTTTACGAGAACCTAATGTTAGAGTTTGCAAAATCGTTTAACCCGAATAGAGGAGAGATCAGAGTCCCAGAGTAAAGACGAGGAATAAAAGATCCTAATACCACCCAATGGCGACGTGGGCCCGTAAGACACACAGCCAGTGTTAGTAAAAGTTTTTCAGTGACTAGACTCAACTTCGGCCAAGTAGTTGGAAAGGGGGCTACCTACAGGCAGTCGGCTCTGATACCAACTTGTGACGCCCTCGATTCAATCGTACACTAATCATACACGCAAATGTGTACGATCAAGATCAAGGACTCACGGGAAGATATCACAACACAACTCTAGACACAAATTAAAATAATACAAGCTTTATATTACAAGCCAGGGGCCTCGAGGGCTCGAATACATCAGCTTGAATACAAACGAGTCAGCGGAAGCAACAATATCTGAGTACAGACATGAGTTAAACAAGTTTGCCTTAAGAAGGCTAGCACAAAAGCATCTACGATCGAAAAGGCAAGGCCTCCTGCCTGGGAGCCTCCTAACTACTCTTGGTCGTCGGCGTCCGTCACGTGGTAGTAGGCACCCTCGGGGTAGCAGCAGTCGTCAAAGGTGGCATCTGGCTCCTGGACTCCACCATCTGGTTGCAACAACCAGAAAGAAGAAAGAAGGGGGAAAAGGAGGGAGCAAAGCAACCGTGAGTACTCATCCAAAGTACTCGCAAGCAAGGATCTACACTACATATGCAACATTATCAAAGGAAGGCTGTATATGTGGACTGGGCTGCAGAAACGCCAGAATAGAGAGAAGGTCTAGTCCTATCGAAGACTAGCATCTTCTGGAAACCACCATCTTGCAGCAAACAAGAGGGAGTAGAGTAGCATAAAGTAAAGCGGTAGTAGTGTTATCAACCTCGGCCAGAGATCCTTTCTCGACTCCCTGCGAGAAAGCAATCCCAGAGCCATACTATCCAGTTATCATCACAATCAAATCCTCATCACCATCCAGTTCTCATCACAAGTATCCAGTTCTAGTTGTATCGATCGGGATACAACTCCAAGTGTCCGTTACCGTAGGACAGGCTATGCATAGATTAGTTCTTCCCTGCAGGGGTGCACCAACTTACCCACCACGCTCGATTGACTCCGGCCGGACACACTTTCCTGGGTCATGCCTGGCCTCGGCCAAACAATACGCCGCAACCCGACCTAGGCTTAATAGAGAGGTCAAGCACGCCGGACTAAACCTATGCCCCCAGGGGTCATGGGCCATCTCCCCGGAAACTCCTGCACGTTGCGAACGCGGCCGGTGAGCAGACCTAGCTACCTCCCTAAAAAGGCAGGAGCTTACCAGTCCAACCCGGCGCGCGCCGCTCCGTCGCTGACGTCTATTAAGCTTCGGCTGATGCATACGACGCAGAACGCCCATACTATGCCCATGTGATGGTTAGTGCTATCAGGCCAGAGGCCCCTCGGATCAAATATCCAAATCGTAGTGGATTAGGAACGCGCGGTAACAAGCAGAGACTCACGAAAGAGGTGACCCCGTTGCCCCGTCTCGAGGACTTGCGGCAAGGGCTAAGAATGCTCGGCCACGCCTCGTAATTATCTCACGGGCACCTTCCAGGTCAACCCGTCTCCACATCTCTTTCCAAGTAACAGTTGTAAAGTCCAAGTATCCGTGTGTCCAAACATCAAGAGGAAAACCCAAGGAATCACCCCCGGTGGGTTCCACTCAATGTAATCATCAAGGTGAACGTAGAGGAATCACCCTCAAGGTTCACACTTGAGGGGTTGCATGACAGAGCCGTATCGGAAGTGGTTAAGGAGGAAATCACCCTCGATGACCACGGCCGAATAGCTACACTACAGGTTAACATCAGAAGTGCTGTAGAGGTCTCACCCTCGGCACTCGATAGTAACCCAGCAGTGTCGAGCAACTAAGGGGAAAGTGATGTGCGGTGCCGGGGCCTGGTCTTCAATCCCGTTGATCGGGTCTTCAATGATGAAGCAGGGGCAACAAGGACAAGGTGGGGGTCACTGATGGATCACTAACCAACCTATACTAAGCAGATTAGGATAAGCAGGTAAGGTACAATAACAGGTACAAAAGCAGGCTATGCATCAGAATAGGAGCATACAATAACAATAGCAAAATCTAATGCAAGCATGAGAGAAAGGAATGGGCGATATCGGGATGATCAAAGGGGGGCTTGCCTGGTTGCTCTGGCAAGGAGGGGTCGTTGTCGACGACGTAGTCGATCACCGGGGCATCAGCGGCCTCGGGGTCTACCGGAGAGAAGAGGGGGAAGAAACAGTAAATATAAAGCAAACATAGCATCACAAAGCATAACGTGGCAATATGTTGTGCCGGGAGTGACCTAACGTATGGCTACACGATATAGGTGAAGGGGGAATATCAACCGAGAATGTTTTCCCGGTTCCGGACCTGTGTCAGACAGATGACCGGAGGGGTAATGTTCCATGTTCAGATAGTTAGAGGCATCTGACATGTATGTGGGTAGCGTATTCGGGTTCATCTCGTCGTTCTGAGCAACTTTCATGTATAAAGTTTTTCGATCCGAGCTACGGTTTATTTAACATGATTTTCTAAAGTTTTTATTAATTTCTTGAATTTAATTATTTATCTCAACATTAACCAGAATAGTAAATGATGACATCAACATGACATCATGCTGACATCAGCAGTCAACTGTGCAGTTGGCTGGGTCAACTACATGTGGGCCCCGCATGTCATACACTGTTTAGTTTAATTAGGGTTTAGCTAATTAAATACGGTTTAATTCAATTAACTAATTAACTAGAATAATTTAAACAGGATTAAATAACTTAATTAATTTACTAATTAATAATTTTATTAATTACATTTTCTATTTTAAATTTCCGTTCTAGGGGTGGGGACCCTACGTTAGTGGCCCAGGGCGGCTTATTGGGCACGGGTTAACGGGGCGGGCGTGGGCGCCCGTGCCCGTGACCACCAGGGGCGATGGCCACGGCTGCGGGCCGAAGCCACACGGCGAGGTGGCTGGCCAGGGCGGTCGCCGTCGGGGGGGCGAGGAGGTGGAGGAGCGGGGCGGCTGTGGCGCAGGGGCAGCCGCGGTTCGCGGGGCGCAGTGAGGGCGTCGAGAAGGGCCGCAGTTCGCGGGCACTCGCGTCGGGCGTGGCCGGCGCTACACGGGCAC
>NC_041389.1:361445755-361448762 GCF_002162155.2 Triticum dicoccoides
GGGGGTGGCCGACTGGGCCGGCGGGGTTGAGGCCCGGTGGGGAAAGGGGGGTATTGGCCTTCCCTTTTTGTTTTATTTTAATTCTGTTTGCAGAATTTGCTTGCAATATTTTGAGCTGCCAATTGGTCTTTGTAAAAATGTGGAACTTGGCCACATAAATACATTGCAATAGTTAGCACTGCCACAAAAAGGCTGTGAGGCTTTTGAAATAGTTTGAAATTTTTATAAAGTAAAAAGGCATTTAAACTATTGTTTTAGCCACTGCTTTAAGTAGTTTAGGCCACTTAAACCCTTTGCAAAAATGTTGGTTCACCACCAATATTAGTTGTGGAATATTTGGCACATGATGAACATTTTTGTATTCATGTTTGAGAAATTTTGAATTTTGGACTTGATGTTTTGAACAAGTGGCAACTAGGCAAGGTAAACATGATGACATGGCATGATTAGTGGGAGATTACTGTGGCATGAATCTCGGGGTGTTACAAATGGGATGAGACATTCTCGTCGACCACGAGGCGCCTATGGTGACTTCGTACAATCTGAAAATGATATGCCGACTTAGTCCCTTGAAGATGCTCATAAGGGTAGGGTGTGCAAATGTGCGTTTATAGGGATGAGTTTATGCATGTATATATGAGCGCTTACGTTTGTACTGTGTTAAAAATACGTGAAACAAGAAACAAAAGAAGAAAAGAAATAGAGAAACATAGAAAAATAGAAACAGAAAAAGAAATATAAAAAACAAAACAAAAGAGGAAACACGAAGCGACTGTGGGCCGACCCTAAGTAGGGAGTGGGAGGTCACCCTTCAGCAAAGCGATGCCCTTTTGACTCTCAGGAGTCGAAATCACTAATTGAGGAGTACTCCTCTTAAAAATCACTTTTGGCGCACCGCATGTGCACCACTTGTGCAACCTGCAAGTTTTCTCTTTTCTCATAGATCCGTTTATTCCAAACATTTTATCTCTTAAACCGTGCATACAAATCTTGAACCGTTTCATCGTTGAATTCCTCACGTCGAGATCATCAAAATTAGATCCCATCTTGATAGGTTTTTACAAGCTTTTTTTTACGAAAAAACCGGACGAAATAAACACACCGGGAGCATGTTGTTTTTCCTTTTCGATAGTCGTTTATGAGAGGCATGACCTTGCCTCTCGCGGAAGCGAAACTGTTCTTCTTGCGGAAGGGAAAAAAATATAAGAAAGCACGTTTTCTTCGTTCGGAGAGGTACGATCGTGCCTCTTGCTGAAGAAAAAATACGCATTTTTTCATTTTCGAGAGGCACGGTCGTGCCTCATATGGAAGGAAAAGAAAAAGAAACACATTTTTTTCATTTCCAAGAGGCACGACCGTGAGTCTCGTGGAGGCAAAACCGTACCTTCACGGAAGAAAAAATAACACGTTTTTTCGTTTTCGAGAGGCACGGCCATGCCTCTTGCGGAAGCAAAATCATGCCTCACACGAAAGCAGTGTCTCTCACGGGAAAAAAAAGAGAAAAAAATGCTTTTTCACGCAAAATAAATTGATTTTTTGTCGAAAAGCTAAGATAGACAAAAAATCAAAAAACTGAAAAAAAAAACTGAAAAACAAAACCATCTAAAAAGCCGAAAACGCATGCGGAAAGATAAAAGAAAAAACAAAATCCGAAGGAAGCACTCAGAGTGTGACACGTGGCGGTAGCTGAGCTCTCAGCCCACCCAAAGTGACACTTGGGGAGGCTACCGAACGAGTGCTCCTCAATTAGTTGCTCTCCGAGCTGAGCGTCAAATATGTATTCCGCTGGAGATATTTTTCTGATTAGTTATTCAGCACCAGAATCAGCCACCACGACGCCAATGGGCTGGTCGATTGGCTCTTCGACCTCCTCGCCCCCAAGGTGCCGAACGACGATGTAGAGCAAAATGCTCGTCGCGGCTTTGAATCGACCGTCGCCCATGAAATATCCTGGGCGGAGACCGATATTGCGGTACACCAGTTCCGTGAGCGTATAAGACGTGTGGAAGAAGGCATGTACCAGTTCATGCTCAGCCAAGAGTTCTCGTAGGTTTAGGCCATGTTTGTATCGGTTTTTCCCGGTTTTCCACAATTAACTGGGCAACTATCTTGTTCTTAATGAATGAAAAGGCAAAGCTTTTGCTTCCTTCGACTAGTTTTATGTAAAAAATGTAAGTTTGAATGGAAGTGGTCCGGTATGTAAAGATTGCACACAGTTTCTAAAAGCACAAATGTGTGTGATAGTAGGGAGTAGGTCCCACACGACGACCATCGGGAAATGCCTTAAAGGCGAGGAGGCAACTCTTATCAGCAAGGGCCAGCTTCCCATCCGCTAGCCGAGTCGAAGAGAACGCACAAGTTAAGCATGCTAGGGCTGGAGCAGTCTGAGGATGGGTGACTGGGTGGGAAGTAGCTATATCTCAAGCTTCATTTAAGCGCCATGATACGGTCATTACAGACTTTTATCATCTAATTGTGTCTGTAGTGACCTATCATGTCGATTAAATAAACCTTGATATCCTTGTTTTTGAAATTTTTAGAATGATGTTTTATTTGTTATTTGTTGTTTTAAAAAATTGGAGAATGATCGATATATATGGGCCCACACGATCTATCCCACAACATACGAGAAGTGTTTGACCATGACGGGTTCCTCTTGCTCTGTGTGGCATGTCAGACCAAATTAAGTTTGAGCGCATGCATTGCATATCCCCCTCCCTGCCTCGAAGTTGGGGAACCCGCATCGTACATCTTGAACCTAGCTTCCTGGGGGTATGGTGTTCGGTTTGTAATGCAACTGGTGCGCAATCGAAATTGTGCATTGGGGATTTGAACACATCATACACCACCCATACATATTTTTGGGCTGCATGCAGGGTATAGGGGTCTTCTGATCGACCATGTCTCCCTTATGCGGTTTCCAATGACACGCATGTCTGTGGGCTCCTGGGGTCTATATATCATCCCTTTGACCCCCTGGGTTCCTCTTGCTCTTTGTGGCATGTCA